>NW_027436730.1:354500-709000 GCF_047716275.1 Strix uralensis
ACTGTTTTCTGCAGAAAAGTCATTCTGCGAAGCAATGTGAACACTTCTGCTTCCCAGGCACAGAGAACGTGCTAGCAGGGAATTCTCTGCCTGCTTTTCCCCAGTGCTCTGCAAGCTCTCCAGGACAACATAAAATCTGGGGCTCTGTGCTTTCTTTCGTTCTGAACAAGTGTTATTGTTTTCTGCACAAAAGCGATTCTGCGAAGCAATGTGAAGACTTCTGCTTCCCAGGCACAGAGAAGGTGCTAGCAGGGAATTCTCTGCCTGCCTTTCCCCAGTGCTCTGCAAGCTCTCCAGGACAACAGCAAATCTGGGGCTCTGTGCTTTCTTTCGTTCAGAACAAGTGTTACTGTTTTCTGCACAAAAGCGATTCTGCGAAGCAATGGGAACACTTCTCTTTCCCAGGCACAGGGAAGGTGCTAGCAGGGAATTCTCTGCCTGCCTTTCCCCAGTGCTCTGCAAGCTCTCCAGCACAACATAAAATCTGGGGCTCTGTGCTTTCTTTCGTTCTGAACAAGTGTTACTGTTTTCTGCACAAAAGCGATTCTGCGAAGCAATGTGAACACTTGTGCTTCCCAGGCACAGAGAAGGTGCTAGCAGGGAATTCTCTGCCTGCCTTTCCCCAGTGCTCTGCAAGCTCTCCAGGACAACATAAAATCTGGGGCTCTGTGCTTTCTTTTGTTCTGAACAAGTGTTACTGTTTTCTGCACAAAAGCGATTCTGCGAAGCAATGTGAACACTTGTGCTTCCCAGGCACAGAGAAGGTGCTAGCAGGGAATTCTCTGCCTGCTTTTCCCCAGTACTCTGCAAGCTCTCCAGCAGAACATAAAATCTGGGGCTCTGTGCTTTCTTTCGTTCTGAACAAGTGTTACTGTTTTCTGCACAAAAGCGATTCTGCGAAGGAATGTGAACAGGCACAGAGAAGGTGCTAGCAGGGAATTCTCTGCCTGCCTTTCCCCAGTGCTCTGCAAGCTCTCCAGGACAACAGCAAATCTGGGGCTCTGTGCTTTCTTTCGTTCTGAACAAGTGTTACTGTTTTCTGCACAAAAGCGATTCTGCGAAGCAATGTGAACACTTCTGTTTCCCAGGCACCGAGAACGTGCTAGCAGGGAATTCTCTGCCTGCTTTTCCCCAGTGCTCTGCAAGCTCTCCAGGACAACATAAAATCTGGGGCTCTGTGCTTTCTTTCGTTCTGAACAAGTGTTATTGTTTTCTGCACAAAAGCGATTCTGCGAAGCAATGTGAACACTTCTGCTTCCCAGGCACAGAGAAGGTGCTAGCAGGGAATTCTCTGCCTGCCTTTCCCCAGTGCTCTGCAAGCTCTCCAGGACAACATAAAATCTGGGGCTCTGTGCTTTCTTTCGTTCTGAACAAGTGTTAGTGTTTTCTGCACAAAAGCGATTCTGCGAAGCAATGTGAACACTTCTGCTTCCCAGGCACAGAGAAGGTGCTAGCAGGGAATTCTCTGCCTGCCTTTCCCCAGTGCTCTGCAAGCTCTCCAGGACAACAGCAAATCTGGGGCTCTGTGCTTTCTTTCGTTCTGAACAAGTGTTACTGTTTTCTGCACAAAAGCGATTCTGCGAAGCAATGGGAACACTTCTGCTTCCCAGGCACAGAGAAGGTGCTAGCAGGGAATTCTCTGCCTGCCTTTCCCCAGTGCTCTGCAAGCTCTCCAGGACAACATAAAATCTGGGGCTCTGTGCTTTCTTTCGTTCTGAACAAGTGTTACTGTTTTCTGCAGAAAAGTCATTCTGCGAAGCAATGTGAACACTTCTGCTTCCCAGGCACAGAGAAGGTGCTGGCAGGGAATTCTCTGCCTGCCTTTCCCCAGTGCTCTGCAAGCTCTCCAGGACAACATAAAATCTGGGGCTCTGTGCTTTCTTTTGTTCTGAACAAGTGTTACTGTTTTCTGCACAAAAGCGATTCTGCGAAGCAATGTGAACACTTCTGTTTCCCAGGCACCGAGAACGTGCTAGCAGGGAATTCTCTGCCTGCTTTTCCCCAGTGCTCTGCAAGCTCTCCAGGACAACATAAAATCTGGGGCTCTGTGCTTTCTTTCGTTCTGAACAAGTGTTATTGTTTTCTGCACAAAAGCGATTCTGCGAAGCAATGTGAACACTTCTGCTTCCCAGGCACAGAGAAGGTGCTAGCAGGGAATTCTCTGCCTGCCTTTCCCCAGTGCTCTGCAAGCTCTCCAGGACAACATAAAATCTGGGGCTCTGTGCTTTCTTTCCTTCTGAACAAGTGTTACTGTTTTCTGCACAAAAGCGATTCTGCGAAGCAATGTGAACAGGCACAGAGAAGGTGCTAGCAGGGAATTCTCTGCCTGCCTTTCCCCAGTGCTCTGCAAGCTCTCCAGGACAACAGCAAATCTGCGGCTCTGTGCTTTCTTTCGTTCAGAACAAGTGTTACTGTTTTCTGCACAAAAGCGATTCTGCGAAGCAATGGGAACACTTCTCTTTCCCAGGCACAGGGAAGGTGCTAGCAGGGAATTCTCTGCCTGCCTTTCCCCAGTGCTCTGCAAGCTCTCCAGCACAACATAAAATCTGCGGCTCTGTGCTTTCTTTCGTTCAGAACAAGTGTTACTGTTTTCTGCACAAAAGCGATTCTGCGAAGCAATGGGAACACTTCTCTTTCCCAGGCACAGGGAAGGTGCTAGCAGGGAATTCTCTGCCTGCCTTTCCCCAGTGCTCTGCAAGCTCTCCAGGACAACATAAAATCTGGGGCTCTGTGCTTTCTTTTGTTCTGAACAAGTGTTACTGTTTTCTGCACAAAAGCGATTCTGCGAAGCAATGTGAACACTTCTGCTTCCCAGGCACAGAGAAGGTGCTAGCAGGGAATTCTCTGCCTGCCTTTCCCCAGTGCTCTGCAAGCTCTCCAGGACAACATAAAATCTGGGGCTCTGTGCTTTCTTTCGTTCTGAACAAGTGTTACTGTTTTCTGCAGAAAAGTCATTCTGCGAAGCAATGTGAACACTTCTGCTTCCCAGGCACAGAGAAGGTGCTGGCAGGGAATTCTCTGCCTGCCTTTCCCCAGTGCTCTGCAAGCTCTCCAGGACAACATAAAATCTGGGGCTCTGTGCTTTCTTTTGTTCTGAACAAGTGTTAGTGTTTTCTGCACAAAAGCGATTCTGCGAAGCAATGTGAACACTTCTGTTTCCCAGGCACCGAGAACGTGCTAGCAGGGAATTCTCTTCCTGCTTTTCCCCAGTGCTCTGCAAGCTCTCCAGGACAACATAAAATCTGGGGCTCTGTGCTTTCTTTCGTTCTGAACAAGTGTTATTGTTTTCTGCACAAAAGCGATTCTGCGAAGCAATGTGAACACTTCTGCTTCCCAGGCACAGAGAAGGTGCTAGCAGGGAATTCTCTGCCTGCCTTTCCCCAGTGCTCTGCAAGCTCTCCAGGACAACATAAAATCTGGGGCTCTGTGCTTTCTTTCCTTCTGAACAAGTGTTACTGTTTTCTGCACAAAAGCGATTCTGCGAAGCAATGTGAACAGGCACAGAGAAGGTGCTAGCAGGGAATTCTCTGCCTGCCTTTCCCCAGTGCTCTGCAAGCTCTCCAGGACAACAGCAAATCTGCGGCTCTGTGCTTTCTTTCGTTCAGAACAAGTGTTACTGTTTTCTGCACAAAAGCGATTCTGCGAAGCAATGGGAACACTTCTCTTTCCCAGGCACAGGGAAGGTGCTAGCAGGGAATTCTCTGCCTGCCTTTCCCCAGTGCTCTGCAAGCTCTCCAGCACAACATAAAATCTGGGGCTCTGTGCTTTCTTTCGTTCTGAACAAGTGTTACTGTTTTCTGCACAAAAGCGATTCTGCGAAGCAATGGGAACAATTCTCTTTCCCAGGCACAGGGAAGGTGCTAGCAGGGAATTCTCTGCCTGCCTTTCCCCAGTGCTCTGCAAGCTCTCCAGCACAACATAAAATCTGCGGCTCTGTGCTTTCTTTCGTTCAGAACAAGTGTTAGTGTTTTCTGCACAAAAGCGATTCTGCGAAGCAATGGGAACACTTCTCTTTCCCAGGCACAGGGAAGGTGCTAGCAGGGAATTCTCTGCCTGCCTTTCCCCAGTGCTCTGCAAGCTCTCCAGGACAACATAAAATCTGGGGCTCTGTGCTTTCTTTCGTTCTGAACAAGTGTTACTGTTTTCTGCACAAAAGCGATTCTGCGAAGCAATGTGAACACTTCTGCTTCCCAGGCACAGAGAAGGTGCTAGCAGGGAATTCTCTGCCTGCCTTTCCCCAGTGCTCTGCAAGCTCTCCAGGACAACATAAAATCTGGGGCTCTGTGCTTTCTTTCGTTCTGAACAAGTGTTACTGTTTTCTGCAGAAAAGTCATTCTGCGAAGCAATGTGAACACTTCTGCTTCCCAGGCACAGAGAAGGTGCTGGCAGGGAATTCTCTGCCTGCCTTTCCCCAGTGCTCTGCAAGCTCTCCAGGACAACATAAAATCTGCGGCTCTGTGCTTTCTTTTGTTCTGAACAAGTGTTAGTGTTTTCTGCACAAAAGCGATTCTGCGAAGCAATGTGAACACTTCTGTTTCCCAGGCACCGAGAACGTGCTAGCAGGGAATTCTCTGCCTGCTTTTCCCCAGTGCTCTGCAAGCTCTCCAGGACAACATAAAATCTGGGGCTCTGTGCTTTCTTTCGTTCTGAACAAGTGTTATTGTTTTCTGCACAAAAGCGATTCTGCGAAGCAATGTGAACACTTCTGCTTCCCAGGCACAGAGAAGGTGCTAGCAGGGAATTCTCTGCCTGCCTTTCCCCAGTGCTCTGCAAGCTCTCCAGGACAACATAAAATCTGGGGCTCTGTGCTTTCTTTCCTTCTGAACAAGTGTTACTGTTTTCTGCACAAAAGCGATTCTGCGAAGCAATGTGAACAGGCACAGAGAAGGTGCTAGCAGGGAATTCTCTGCCTGCCTTTCCCCAGTGCTCTGCAAGCTCTCCAGGACAACAGCAAATCTGGGGCTCTGTGCTTTCTTTCGTTCAGAACAAGTGTTACTGTTTTCTGCACAAAAGCGATTCTGCGAAGCAATGGGAACACTTCTCTTTCCCAGGCACAGGGAAGGTGCTAGCAGGGAATTCTCTGCCTGCCTTTCCCCAGTGCTCTGCAAGCTCTCCAGGACAACATAAAATCTGGGGCTCTGTGCTTTCTTTTGTTCTGAACAAGTGTTACTGTTTTCTGCACAAAAGCGATTCTGCGAAGCAATGTGAACACTTGTGCTTCCCAGGCACAGAGAAGGTGCTAGCAGGGAATTCTCTGCCTGCTTTTCCCCAGTACTCTGCAAGCTCTCCAGGACAACATAAAATCTGGGGCTCTGTGCTTTCTTTCGTTCTGAACAAGTGTTACTGTTTTCTGCAGAAAAGTCATTCTGCGAAGCAATGTGAACACTTCTGCTTCCCAGGCACAGAGAAGGTGCTAGCAGGGAATTCTCTGCCTGCCTTTCCCCAGTGCTCTGCAAGCTTTCCAGGACAACAGCAAATCTGGGGCTCTGTGCTTTCTTTCGTTCTGAACAAGTGTTACTGTTTTCTGCACAAAAGCGATTCTGTGAAGCAATGTGAACACTTCTGCTTCCCAGGCACATAGAAGGTGCTAGCAGGGAATTCTCTGCCTGCCTTTCCCCAGTGCTCTGCAAGCTCTCCAGGACAACAAAGAATCTGGGGCTCTGTGCTTTCTTTTGTTCTGAACAAGTGTTAGTGTTTTCTGCACAAAAGCGATTCTGCGAAGCAATGTGAACAGGCACAGAGAAGGTGCTAGCAGGGAATTCTCTGCCTGCCTTTCCCCAGTGCTCTGCAAGCTCTCCAGGACAACATAAAATCTGGGGCTCTGTGCTTTCTTTCCTTCTGAACAAGTGTTACTGTTTTCTGCACAAAAGCGATTCTGCGAAGCAATGGGAACAGGCACAGAGAAGGTGCTAGCAGGGAATTCTCTGCCTGCCTTTCCCCAGTGCTCTGCAAGCTCTCCAGGACAACAGCAAATCTGGGGCTCTGTGCTTTCTTTCGTTCTGAACAAGTGTTACTGTTTTCTGCACAAAAGCGATTCTGCGAAGCAATGTGAACACTTCTCTTTCCCAGGCACAGGGAAGGTGCTAGCAGGGAATTCTCTGCCTGCCTTTCCCCAGTGCTCTGCAAGCTCTCCAGCACAACATAAAATCTGGGGCTCTGTGCTTTCTTTCGTTCTGAACAAGTGTTATTGTTTTCTGCACAAAAGCGATTCTGCGAAGCAATGTGAACACTTCTGTTTCCCAGGCACAGAGAAGGTGCTAGCAGGGAATTCTCTGCCTGCTTTTCCCCAGTGCTCTGCAAGCTCTCCAGGACAACATAAAATCTGGGGCTCTGTGCTTTCTTTCGTACTGACCAAGTGTTACTGTTTTCTGCACAAAAGCGATTCTGCGAAGCAATGTGAACACTTCTGCTTCCCAGGCACAGAGAAGGTGCTAGCAGGGAATTCTCTGCTTGCTTTTCCCCAGTGCTCTGCAAGCTCTCCAGGACAACATAAAATCTGGGGCTCTGTGCTTTCTTTCGTTCTGAACAAGTGTTATTGTTTTCTGCACAAAAGCGATTCTGCGAAGCAATGTGAAGACTTCTGCTTCCCAGGCACAGAGAAGGTGCTAGCAGGGAATTCTCTGCCTGCCTTTCCCCAGTGCTCTGCAAGCTCTCCAGGACAACAGCAAATCTGGGGCTCTGTGCTTTCTTTCGTTCTGAACAAGTGTTACTGTTTTCTGCACAAAAGCGATTCTGCGAAGCAATGGGAACACTTCTGCTTCCCAGGCACAGAGAAGGTGCTAGCAGGGAATTCTCTGCCTGCCTTTCCCCAGTGCTCTGCAAGCTCTCCAGGACAACATAAAATCTGGGGCTCTGTGCTTTCTTTCGTTCTGAACAAGTGTTAGTGTTTTCTGCACAAAAGCGATTCTGCGAAGCAGTGTGAAGACTTCTGCTTCCCAGGCACAGAGAAGGTGCTAGCAGGGAATTCTCTGCCTGCCTTTCCCCAGTGCTCTGCAAGCTCTCCAGGACAACATAAAATCTGGGGCTCTGTGCTTTCTTTCGTTCTGAAGAAGTGTTACTGTTTTCTGCACAAAAGCGATTCTGCGAAGCAATGTGAACACTTCTGCTTCCCAGGCACAGAGAAGGTGCTAGCAGGGAATTCTCTGCCTGCCTTTCCCCAGTGCTCTGCAAGCTCTCCAGGACAACATAAAATCTGGGGCTCTGTGCTTTCTTTCGTTCTGAACAAGTGTTACTGTTTTCTGCAGAAAAGTCATTCTGCGAAGCAATGTGAACACTTCTGCTTCCCAGGCACAGAGAAGGTGCTGGCAGGGAATTCTCTGCCTGCCTTTCCCCAGTGCTCTGCAAGCTCTCCAGGACAACATAAAATCTGGGGCTCTGTGCTTTCTTTTGTTCTGAACAAGTGTTAGTGTTTTCTGCACAAAAGCGATTCTGCGAAGCAATGTGAACACTTCTGTTTCCCAGGCACCGAGAACGTGCTAGCAGGGAATTCTCTGCCTGCTTTTCCCCAGTGCTCTGCAAGCTCTCCAGGACAACATAAAATCTGGGGCTCTGTGCTTTCTTTCGTTCTGAACAAGTGTTATTGTTTTCTGCACAAAAGCGATTCTGCGAAGCAATGTGAACAGGCACAGAGAAGGTGCTAGCAGGGAATTCTCTGCCTGCCTTTCCCCAGTGCTCTGCAAGCTCTCCAGGACAACAGCAAATCTGCGGCTCTGTGCTTTCTTTCGTTCAGAACAAGTGTTACTGTTTTCTGCACAAAAGCGATTCTGCGAAGCAATGGGAACACTTCTCTTTCCCAGGCACAGGGAAGGTGCTAGCAGGGAATTCTCTGCCTGCCTTTCCCCAGTGCTCTGCAAGCTCTCCAGCACAACATAAAATCTGGGGCTCTGTGCTTTCTTTCGTTCTGAACAAGTGTTACTGTTTTCTGCACAAAAGCGATTCTGCGAAGCAATGTGAACACTTCTGCTTCCCAGGCACAGAGAAGGTGCTAGCAGGGAATTCTCTGCCTGCCTTTCCCCAGTGCTCTGCAAGCTCTCCAGGACAACATAAAATCTGGGGCTCTGTGCTTTCTTTTGTTCTGAACAAGTGTTACTGTTTTCTGCACAAAAGCGATTCTGCGAAGCAATGTGAACACTTGTGCTTCCCAGGCACAGAGAAGGTGCTAGCAGGGAATTCTCTGCCTGCTTTTCCCCAGTACTCTGCAAGCTCTCCAGCAGAACATAAAATCTGGGGCTCTGTGCTTTCTTTCGTTCTGAACAAGTGTTACTGTTTTCTGCACAAAAGCGATTCTGCGTTGGAATGTGAACAGGCACAGAGAAGGTGCTAGCAGGGAATTCTCTGCCTGCCTTTCCCCAGTGCTCTGCAAGCTCTCCAGGACAACAGCAAATCTGGGGCTCTGTGCTTTCTTTCGTTCTGAACAAGTGTTATTGTTTTCTGCACAAAAGCGATTCTGCGAAGCAATGTGAACACTTCTGCTTCCCAGGCACAGAGAAGGTGCTAGCAGGGAATTCTCTGCCTGCTTTTCCCCAGTGCTCTGCAAGCTCTCCAGGACAACATAAAATCTGGGGCTCTGTGCTTTCTTTCGTTCTGAACAAGTGTTACTGTTTTCTGCACAAAAGCGATTCTGCGAAGCAATGTGAACACTTGTGCTTCCCAGGCACAGAGAAGGTGCTAGCAGGGAATTCTCTGCCTGCCTTTCCCCAGTGCTCTGCAAGCTCTCCAGGACAACATAAAATCTGGGGCTCTGTGCTTTCTTTTGTTCTGAACAAGTGTTACTGTTTTCTGCACAAAAGCGATTCTGCGAAGCAATGTGAACACTTGTGCTTCCCAGGCACAGAGAAGGTGCTAGCAGGGAATTCTCTGCCTGCTTTTCCCCAGTACTCTGCAAGCTCTCCAGCAGAACATAAAATCTGGGGCTCTGTGCTTTCTTTCGTTCTGAACAAGTGTTACTGTTTTCTGCACAAAAGCGATTCTGCGAAGGAATGTGAACAGGCACAGAGAAGGTGCTAGCAGGGAATTCTCTGCCTGCCTTTCCCCAGTGCTCTGCAAGCTCTCCAGGACAACAGCAAATCTGGGGCTCTGTGCTTTCTTTCGTTCTGAACAAGTGTTACTGTTTTCTGCACAAAAGCGATTCTGCGAAGCAATGTGAACACTTCTGTTTCCCAGGCACCGAGAACGTGCTAGCAGGGAATTCTCTGCCTGCTTTTCCCCAGTGCTCTGCAAGCTCTCCAGGACAACATAAAATCTGGGGCTCTGTGCTTTCTTTCGTTCTGAACAAGTGTTATTGTTTTCTGCACAAAAGCGATTCTGCGAAGCAATGTGAACACTTCTGCTTCCCAGGCACAGAGAAGGTGCTAGCAGGGAATTCTCTGCCTGCTTTTCCCCAGTGCTCTGCAAGCTCTCCAGGACAACATAAAATCTGGGGCTCTGTGCTTTCTTTCGTTCTGAACAAGTGTTACTGTTTTCTGCACAAAAGCGATTCTGCGAAGCAATGTGAACACTTCTGCTTCCCAGGCACAGAGAAGGTGCTAGCAGGGAATTCTCTGCTTGCTTTTCCCCAGTGCTCTGCAAGCTCTCCAGGACAACATAAAATCTGGGGCTCTGTGCTTTCTTTTGTTCTGAACAAGTGTTAGTGTTTTCTGCACAAAAGCGATTCTGCGAAGCAATGTGAACACTTCTGCTTCCCAGGCACAGAGAAGGTGCTAGCAGGGAATTCTCTGCCTGCCTTTCCCCAGTGCTCTGCAAGCTCTCCAGGACAACATAAAATCTGGGGCTCTGTGCTTTCTTTCGTTCTGAACAAGTGTTACTGTTTTCTGCACAAAAGCGATTCTGCGAAGCAATGGGAACACTTCTGCTTCCCAGGCACAGAGAAGGTGCTAGCAGGGAATTCTCTGCCTGCCTTTCCCCAGTGCTCTGCAAGCTCTCCAGGACAACATAAAATCTGCGGCTCTGTGCTTTCTTTCGTTCAGAACAAGTGTTACTGTTTTCTGCACAAAAGCGATTCTGCGAAGCAATGGGAACACTTCTCTTTCCCAGGCACAGGGAAGGTGCTAGCAGGGAATTCTCTGCCTGCCTTTCCCCAGTGCTCTGCAAGCTCTCCAGGACAACATAAAATCTGGGGCTCTGTGCTTTCTTTCGTTCTGAACAAGTGTTACTGTTTTCTGCACAAAAGCGATTCTGCGAAGCAATGTGAACACTTCTGCTTCCCAGGCACAGAGAAGGTGCTAGCAGGGAATTCTCTGCCTGCCTTTCCCCAGTGCTCTGCAAGCTCTCCAGGACAACATAAAATCTGGGGCTCTGTGCTTTCTTTCGTTCTGAACAAGTGTTACTGTTTTCTGCAGAAAAGTCATTCTGCGAAGCAATGTGAACACTTCTGCTTCCCAGGCACAGAGAAGGTGCTGGCAGGGAATTCTCTGCCTGCCTTTCCCCAGTGCTCTGCAAGCTCTCCAGGACAACATAAAATCTGGGGCTCTGTGCTTTCTTTTGTTCTGAACAAGTGTTAGTGTTTTCTGCACAAAAGCGATTCTGCGAAGCAATGTGAACACTTCTGTTTCCCAGGCACCGAGAACGTGCTAGCAGGGAATTCTCTGCCTGCTTTTCCCCAGTGCTCTGCAAGCTCTCCAGGACAACATAAAATCTGGGGCTCTGTGCTTTCTTTCGTTCTGAACAAGTGTTATTGTTTTCTGCACAAAAGCGATTCTGCGAAGCAATGTGAACACTTCTGCTTCCCAGGCACAGAGAAGGTGCTAGCAGGGAATTCTCTGCCTGCCTTTCCCCAGTGCTCTGCAAGCTCTCCAGGACAACATAAAATCTGGGGCTCTGTGCTTTCTTTCCTTCTGAACAAGTGTTACTGTTTTCTGCACAAAAGCGATTCTGCGAAGCAATGTGAACAGGCACAGAGAAGGTGCTAGCAGGGAATTCTCTGCCTGCCTTTCCCCAGTGCTCTGCAAGCTCTCCAGGACAACAGCAAATCTGCGGCTCTGTGCTTTCTTTCGTTCAGAACAAGTGTTACTGTTTTCTGCACAAAAGCGATTCTGCGAAGCAATGGGAACACTTCTCTTTCCCAGGCACAGGGAAGGTGCTAGCAGGGAATTCTCTGCCTGCCTTTCCCCAGTGCTCTGCAAGCTCTCCAGCACAACATAAAATCTGCGGCTCTGTGCTTTCTTTCGTTCAGAACAAGTGTTACTGTTTTCTGCACAAAAGCGATTCTGCGAAGCAATGGGAACACTTCTCTTTCCCAGGCACAGGGAAGGTGCTAGCAGGGAATTCTCTGCCTGCCTTTCCCCAGTGCTCTGCAAGCTCTCCAGGACAACATAAAATCTGGGGCTCTGTGCTTTCTTTCGTTCTGAACAAGTGTTACTGTTTTCTGCACAAAAGCGATTCTGCGAAGCAATGTGAACACTTCTGTTTCCCAGGCACAGAGAAGGTGCTAGCAGGGAATTCTCTGCCTGCCTTTCCCCAGTGCTCTGCAAGCTCTCCAGGACAACATAAAATCTGGGGCTCTGTGCTTTCTTTCGTTCTGAACAAGTGTTACTGTTTTCTGCAGAAAAGTCATTCTGCGAAGCAATGTGAACACTTCTGCTTCCCAGGCACAGAGAAGGTGCTGGCAGGGAATTCTCTGCCTGCCTTTCCCCAGTGCTCTGCAAGCTCTCCAGGACAACATAAAATCTGGGGCTCTGTGCTTTCTTTTGTTCTGAACAAGTGTTAGTGTTTTCTGCACAAAAGCGATTCTGCGAAGCAATGTGAACACTTCTGTTTCCCAGGCACCGAGAACGTGCTAGCAGGGAATTCTCTGCCTGCTTTTCCCCAGTGCTCTGCAAGCTCTCCAGGACAACATAAAATCTGCGGCTCTGTGCTTTCTTTCGTTCTGAACAAGTGTTATTGTTTTCTGCACAAAAGCGATTCTGCGAAGCAATGTGAACACTTCTGCTTCCCAGGCACAGAGAAGGTGCTAGCAGGGAATTCTCTGCCTGCCTTTCCCCAGTGCTCTGCAAGCTCTCCAGGACAACATAAAATCTGGGGCTCTGTGCTTTCTTTCCTTCTGAACAAGTGTTACTGTTTTCTGCACAAAAGCGATTCTGCGAAGCAATGTGAACAGGCACAGAGAAGGTGCTAGCAGGGAATTCTCTGCCTGCCTTTCCCCAGTGCTCTGCAAGCTCTCCAGGACAACAGCAAATCTGCGGCTCTGTGCTTTCTTTCGTTCAGAACAAGTGTTACTGTTTTCTGCACAAAAGCGATTCTGCGAAGCAATGGGAACACTTCTCTTTCCCAGGCACAGGGAAGGTGCTAGCAGGGAATTCTCTGCCTGCCTTTCCCCAGTGCTCTGCAAGCTCTCCAGCACAACATAAAATCTGGGGCTCTGTGCTTTCTTTCGTTCAGAACAAGTGTTACTGTTTTCTGCACAAAAGCGATTCTGCGAAGCAATGGGAACACTTCTCTTTCCCAGGCACAGGGAAGGTGCTAGCAGGGAATTCTCTGCCTGCCTTTCCCCAGTGCTCTGCAAGCTCTCCAGGACAACATAAAATCTGGGGCTCTGTGCTTTCTTTCGTTCTGAACAAGTGTTACTGTTTTCTGCACAAAAGCGATTCTGCGAAGCAATGTGAACACTTCTGCTTCCCAGGCACAGAGAAGGTGCTAGCAGGGAATTCTCTGCCTGCCTTTCCCCAGTGCTCTGCAAGCTCTCCAGGACAACATAAAATCTGGGGCTCTGTGCTTTCTTTCGTTCTGAACAAGTGTTACTGTTTTCTGCAGAAAAGTCATTCTGCGAAGCAATGTGAACACTTCTGCTTCCCAGGCACAGAGAAGGTGCTGGCAGGGAATTCTCTGCCTGCCTTTCCCCAGTGCTCTGCAAGCTCTCCAGGACAACATAAAATCTGGGGCTCTGTGCTTTCTTTTGTTCTGAACAAGTGTTAGTGTTTTCTGCACAAAAGCGATTCTGCGAAGCAATGTGAACACTTCTGTTTCCCAGGCACCGAGAACGTGCTAGCAGGGAATTCTCTGCCTGCTTTTCCCCAGTGCTCTGCAAGCTCTCCAGGACAACAGCAAATCTGGGGCTCTGTGCTTTCTTTCGTTCTGAACAAGTGTTATTGTTTTCTGCACAAAAGCGATTCTGCGAAGCAATGTGAACACTTCTGCTTCCCAGGCACAGAGAAGGTGCTAGCAGGGAATTCTCTGCCTGCCTTTCCCCAGTGCTCTGCAAGCTCTCCAGGACAACATAAAATCTGGGGCTCTGTGCTTTCTTTCCTTCTGAACAAGTGTTACTGTTTTCTGCACAAAAGCGATTCTGCGAAGCAATGTGAACAGGCACAGAGAAGGTGCTAGCAGGGAATTCTCTGCCTGCCTTTCCCCAGTGCTCTGCAAGCTCTCCAGGACAACAGCAAATCTGCGGCTCTGTGCTTTCTTTCGTTCAGAACAAGTGTTACTGTTTTCTGCACAAAAGCGATTCTGCGAAGCAATGGGAACACTTCTCTTTCCCAGGCACAGGGAAGGTGCTAGCAGGGAATTCTCTGCCTGCCTTTCCCCAGTGCTCTGCAAGCTCTCCAGCACAACATAAAATCTGGGGCTCTGTGCTTTCTTTCGTTCTGAACAAGTGTTACTGTTTTCTGCACAAAAGCGATTCTGCGAAGCAATGGGAACACTTCTCTTTCCCAGGCACAGGGAAGGTGCTAGCAGGGAATTCTCTGCCTGCCTTTCCCCAGTGCTCTGCAAGCTCTCCAGCACAACATAAAATCTGCGGCTCTGTGCTTTCTTTCGTTCAGAACAAGTGTTAGTGTTTTCTGCACAAAAGCGATTCTGCGAAGCAATGGGAACACTTCTCTTTCCCAGGCACAGGGAAGGTGCTAGCAGGGAATTCTCTGCCTGCCTTTCCCCAGTGCTCTGCAAGCTCTCCAGGACAACATAAAATCTGGGGCTCTGTGCTTTCTTTCGTTCTGAACAAGTGTTACTGTTTTCTGCACAAAAGCGATTCTGCGAAGCAATGTGAACACTTCTGCTTCCCAGGCACAGAGAAGGTGCTAGCAGGGAATTCTCTGCCTGCCTTTCCCCAGTGCTCTGCAAGCTCTCCAGGACAACATAAAATCTGGGGCTCTGTGCTTTCTTTCGTTCTGAACAAGTGTTACTGTTTTCTGCAGAAAAGTCATTCTGCGAAGCAATGTGAACACTTCTGCTTCCCAGGCACAGAGAAGGTGCTGGCAGGGAATTCTCTGCCTGCCTTTCCCCAGTGCTCTGCAAGCTCTCCAGGACAACATAAAATCTGGGGCTCTGTGCTTTCTTTTGTTCTGAACAAGTGTTAGTGTTTTCTGCACAAAAGCGATTCTGCGAAGCAATGTGAACACTTCTGTTTCCCAGGCACCGAGAACGTGCTAGCAGGGAATTCTCTGCCTGCTTTTCCCCAGTGCTCTGCAAGCTCTCCAGGACAACATAAAATCTGGGGCTCTGTGCTTTCTTTCGTTCTGAACAAGTGTTATTGTTTTCTGCACAAAAGCGATTCTGCGAAGCAATGTGAACACTTCTGCTTCCCAGGCACAGAGAAGGTGCTAGCAGGGAATTCTCTGCCTGCCTTTCCCCAGTGCTCTGCAAGCTCTCCAGGACAACATAAAATCTGGGGCTCTGTGCTTTCTTTCCTTCTGAACAAGTGTTACTGTTTTCTGCACAAAAGCGATTCTGCGAAGCAATGTGAACAGGCACAGAGAAGGTGCTAGCAGGGAATTCTCTGCCTGCCTTTCCCCAGTGCTCTGCAAGCTCTCCAGGACAACAGCAAATCTGCGGCTCTGTGCTTTCTTTCGTTCAGAACAAGTGTTACTGTTTTCTGCACAAAAGCGATTCTGCGAAGCAATGGGAACACTTCTCTTTCCCAGGCACAGGGAAGGTGCTAGCAGGGAATTCTCTGCCTGCCTTTCCCCAGTGCTCTGCAAGCTCTCCAGCACAACATAAAATCTGGGGCTCTGTGCTTTCTTTCGTTCTGAACAAGTGTTACTGTTTTCTGCACAAAAGCGATTCTGCGAAGCAATGTGAACACTTCTGCTTCCCAGGCACAGAGAAGGTGCTAGCAGGGAATTCTCTGCCTGCCTTTCCCCAGTGCTCTGCAAGCTCTCCAGGACAACATAAAATCTGGGGCTCTGTGCTTTCTTTTGTTCTGAACAAGTGTTACTGTTTTCTGCACAAAAGCGATTCTGCGAAGCAATGTGAACACTTGTGCTTCCCAGGCACAGAGAAGGTGCTAGCAGGGAATTCTCTGCCTGCTTTTCCCCAGTACTCTGCAAGCTCTCCAGGACAACATAAAATCTGGGGCTCTGTGCTTTCTTTCGTTCTGAACAAGTGTTACTGTTTTCTGCAGAAAAGTCATTCTGCGAAGCAATGTGAACACTTCTGCTTCCCAGGCACAGAGAAGGTGCTAGCAGGGAATTCTCTGCCTGCCTTTCCCCAGTGCTCTGCAAGCTTTCCAGGACAACAGCAAATCTGGGGCTCTGTGCTTTCTTTCGTTCTGAACAAGTGTTACTGTTTTCTGCACAAAAGCGATTCTGTGAAGCAATGTGAACACTTCTGCTTCCCAGGCACATAGAAGGTGCTAGCAGGGAATTCTCTGCCTGCCTTTCCCCAGTGCTCTGCAAGCTCTCCAGGACAACAAAGAATCTGGGGCTCTGTGCTTTCTTTTGTTCTGAACAAGTGTTAGTGTTTTCTGCACAAAAGCGATTCTGCGAAGCAATGTGAACAGGCACAGAGAAGGTGCTAGCAGGGAATTCTCTGCCTGCCTTTCCCCAGTGCTCTGCAAGCTCTCCAGGACAACATAAAATCTGGGGCTCTGTGCTTTCTTTCCTTCTGAACAAGTGTTACTGTTTTCTGCACAAAAGCGATTCTGCGAAGCAATGGGAACAGGCACAGAGAAGGTGCTAGCAGGGAATTCTCTGCCTGCCTTTCCCCAGTGCTCTGCAAGCTCTCCAGGACAACAGCAAATCTGCGGCTCTGTGCTTTCTTTCGTTCAGAACAAGTGTTAGTTTTCTGCACAAAAGCGATTCTGCGAAGCAATGTGAACACTTCTCTTTCCCAGGCACAGGGAAGGTGCTAGCAGGGAATTCTCTGCCTGCCTTTCCCCAGTGCTCTGCAAGCTCTCCAGCACAACATAAAATCTGGGGCTCTGTGCTTTCTTTCGTTCTGAACAAGTGTTATTGTTTTCTGCACAAAAGCGATTCTGCGAAGCAATGTGAACACTTCTGTTTCCCAGGCACAGAGAAGGTGCTAGCAGGGAATTCTCTGCCTGCTTTTCCCCAGTGCTCTGCAAGCTCTCCAGGACAACATAAAATCTGGGGCTCTGTGCTTTCTTTCGTACTGACCAAGTGTTACTGTTTTCTGCACAAAAGCGATTCTGCGAAGCAATGTGAACACTTCTGCTTCCCAGGCACAGAGAAGGTGCTAGCAGGGAATTCTCTGCTTGCTTTTCCCCAGTGCTCTGCAAGCTCTCCAGGACAACATAAAATCTGGGGCTCTGTGCTTTCTTTCGTTCTGAACAAGTGTTATTGTTTTCTGCACAAAAGCGATTCTGCGAAGCAATGTGAAGACTTCTGCTTCCCAGGCACAGAGAAGGTGCTAGCAGGGAATTCTCTGCCTGCCTTTCCCCAGTGCTCTGCAAGCTCTCCAGGACAACAGCAAATCTGGGGCTCTGTGCTTTCTTTCGTTCTGAACAAGTGTTACTGTTTTCTGCACAAAAGCGATTCTGCGAAGCAATGGGAACACTTCTGCTTCCCAGGCACAGAGAAGGTGCTAGCAGGGAATTCTCTGCCTGCCTTTCCCCAGTGCTCTGCAAGCTCTCCAGGACAACATAAAATCTGGGGCTCTGTGCTTTCTTTCGTTCTGAACAAGTGTTAGTGTTTTCTGCACAAAAGCGATTCTGCGAAGCAGTGTGAAGACTTCTGCTTCCCAGGCACAGAGAAGGTGCTAGCAGGGAATTCTCTGCCTGCCATTCCCCAGTGCTCTGCAAGCTCTCCAGGACAACATAAAATCTGGGGCTCTGTGCTTTCTTTCGTTCTGAAGAAGTGTTACTGTTTTCTGCACAAAAGCGATTCTGCGAAGCAATGTGAACACTTCTGCTTCCCAGGCACAGAGAAGGTGCTAGCAGGGAATTCTCTGCCTGCCTTTCCCCAGTGCTCTGCAAGCTCTCCAGGACAACATAAAATCTGGGGCTCTGTGCTTTCTTTCGTTCTGAACAAGTGTTACTGTTTTCTGCAGAAAAGTCATTCTGCGAAGCAATGTGAACACTTCTGCTTCCCAGGCACAGAGAAGGTGCTGGCAGGGAATTCTCTGCCTGCCTTTCCCCAGTGCTCTGCAAGCTCTCCAGGACAACATAAAATCTGGGGCTCTGTGCTTTCTTTTGTTCTGAACAAGTGTTAGTGTTTTCTGCACAAAAGCGATTCTCTGAAGCAATGTGAACACTTCTGTTTCCCAGGCACCGAGAACGTGCTAGCAGGGAATTCTCTGCCTGCTTTTCCCCAGTGCTCTGCAAGCTCTCCAGGACAACATAAAATCTGGGGCTCTGTGCTTTCTTTCGTTCTGAACAAGTGTTATTGTTTTCTGCACAAAAGCGATTCTGCGAAGCAATGTGAACACTTCTGCTTCCCAGGCACAGAGAAGGTGCTAGCAGGGAATTCTCTGCCTGCCTTTCCCCAGTGCTCTGCAAGCTCTCCAGGACAACATAAAATCTGGGGCTCTGTGCTTTCTTTCCTTCTGAACAAGTGTTACTGTTTTCTGCACAAAAGCGATTCTGCGAAGCAATGGGAACAGGCACAGAGAAGGTGCTAGCAGGGAATTCTCTGCCTGCCTTTCCCCAGTGCTCTGCAAGCTCTCCAGGACAACAGCAAATCTGCGGCTCTGTGCTTTCTTTCGTTCAGAACAAGTGTTACTGTTTTCTGCACAAAAGCGATTCTGCGAAGCAATGGGAACACTTCTCTTTCCCAGGCACAGGGAAGGTGCTAGCAGGGAATTCTCTGCCTGCCTTTCCCCAGTGCTCTGCAAGCTCTCCAGCACAACATAAAATCTGGGGCTCTGTGCTTTCTTTCGTTCAGAACAAGTGTTACTGTTTTCTGCACAAAAGCGATTCTGCGAAGCAATGTGAACACTTCTGCTTCCCAGGCACAGAGAAGGTGCTAGCAGGGAATTCTCTGCCTGCCTTTCCCCAGTGCTCTGCAAGCTCTCCAGGACAACATAAAATCTGGGGCTCTGTGCTTTCTTTTGTTCTGAACAAGTGTTACTGTTTTCTGCACAAAAGCGATTCTGCGAAGCAATGTGAACACTTGTGCTTCCCAGGCACAGAGAAGGTGCTAGCAGGGAATTCTCTGCCTGCTTTTCCCCAGTACTCTGCAAGCTCTCCAGCAGAACATAAAATCTGGGGCTCTGTGCTTTCTTTCGTTCTGAACAAGTGTTACTGTTTTCTGCACAAAAGCGATTCTGCGAAGGAATGTGAACAGGCACAGAGAAGGTGCTAGCAGGGAATTCTCTGCCTGCCTTTCCCCAGTGCTCTGCAAGCTCTCCAGGACAACAGCAAATCTGGGGCTCTGTGCTTTCTTTCGTTCTGAACATGTGTTATTGTTTTCTGCACAAAAGCGATTCTGCGAAGCAATGTGAACACTTCTGCTTCCCAGGCACAGAGAAGGTGCTAGCAGGGAATTCTCTGCCTGCTTTTCCCCAGTGCTCTGCAAGCTCTCCAGGACAACATAAAATCTGGGGCTCTGTGCTTTCTTTCGTTCTGAACAAGTGTTACTGTTTTCTGCACAAAAGCGATTCTGCGAAGCAATGTGAACACTTCTGCTTCCCAGGCACAGAGATGGTGCTAGCAGGGAATTCTCTGCTTGCTTTTCCCCAGTGCTCTGCAAGCTCTCCAGGACAACATAAAATCTGGGGCTCTGTGCTTTCTTTTGTTCTGAACAAGTGTTAGTGTTTTCTGCACAAAAGCGATTCTGCGAAGCAATGTGAACACTTCTGCTTCCCAGGCACAGAGAAGGTGCTGGCAGGGAATTCTCTGCCTGCCTTTCCCCAGTGCTCTGCAAGCTCTCCAGGACAACATAAAATCTGGGGCTCTGTGCTTTCTTTCGTTCTGAACAAGTGTTACTGTTTTCTGCACAAAAGCGATTCTGCGAAGCAATGGGAACACTTCTGCTTCCCAGGCACAGAGAAGGTGCTAGCAGGGAATTCTCTGCCTGCCTTTCCCCAGTGCTCTGCAAGCTCTCCAGGACAACATAAAATCTGCGGCTCTGTGCTTTCTTTCGTTCAGAACAAGTGTTACTGTTTTCTGCACAAAAGCGATTCTGCGAAGCAATGGGAACACTTCTCTTTCCCAGGCACAGGGAAGGTGCTAGCAGGGAATTCTCTGCCTGCCTTTCCCCAGTGCTCTGCAAGCTCTCCAGGACAACATAAAATCTGGGGCTCTGTGCTTTCTTTCGTTCAGAACAAGTGTTACTGTTTTCTGCAGAAAAGTCATTCTGCGAAGCAATGTGAACACTTCTGCTTCCCAGGCACAGAGAAGGTGCTGGCAGGGAATTCTCTGCCTGCCTTTCCCCAGTGCTCTGCAAGCTCTCCAGGACAACATAAAATCTGGGGCTCTGTGCTTTCTTTTGTTCTGAACAAGTGTTAGTGTTTTCTGCACAAAAGCGATTCTGCGAAGCAATGTGAACAGGCACAGAGACGGTGCTAGCAGGGAATTCTCTGCCTGCCTTTCCCCAGTGCTCTGCAAGCTCTCCAGGACAACAGCAAATCTGCGGCTCTGTGCTTTCTTTCGTTCAGAACAAGCGTTACTGTTTTCTGCACAAAAGCGATTCTGCGAAGCAACGGGAACACTTCTCTTTCCCAGGCACAGGGAAGGTGCTAGCAGGGAATTCTCTGCCTGCTTTTCCCCAGTACTCTGCAAGCTCTCCAGCAGAACATAAAATCTGGGGCTCTGTGCTTTCTTTCGTTCTGAACAAGTGTTACTGTTTTCTGCACAAAAGCGATTCTGCGAAGGAATGTGAACAGGCACAGAGAAGGTGCTAGCAGGGAATTCTCTGCCTGCCTTTCCCCAGTGCTCTGCAAGCTCTCCAGGACAACAGCAAATCTGGGGCTCTGTGCTTTCTTTCGTTCTGAACAAGTGTTAGTGTTTTCTGCACAAAAGCGATTCTGCGAAGCAATGTGAACACTTCTGTTTCCCAGGCACCGAGAACGTGCTAGCAGGGAATTCTCTGCCTGCTTTTCCCCAGTGCTCTGCAAGCTCTCCAGGACAACATAAAATCTGGGGCTCTGTGCTTTCTTTCGTTCTGAACAAGTGTTACTGTTTTCTGCAGAAAAGTCATTCTGCGAAGCAATGTGAACACTTCTGCTTCCCAGGCACAGAGAAGGTGCTGGCAGGGAATTCTCTGCCTGCCTTTCCCCAGTGCTCTGCAAGCTCTCCAGGACAACATAAAATCTGGGGCTCTGTGCTTTCTTTTGTTCTGAACAAGTGTTAGTGTTTTCTGCACAAAAGCGATTCTGCGAAGCAATGTGAACAGGCACAGAGACGGTGCTAGCAGGGAATTCTCTGCCTGCCTTTCCCCAGTGCTCTGCAAGCTCTCCAGGACAACAGCAAATCTGCGGCTCTGTGCTTTCTTTCGTTCAGAACAAGCGTTACTGTTTTCTGCACAAAAGCGATTCTGCGAAGCAACGGGAACACTTCTCTTTCCCAGGCACAGGGAAGGTGCTAGCAGGGAATTCTCTGCCTGCTTTTCCCCAGTACTCTGCAAGCTCTCCAGCAGAACATAAAATCTGGGGCTCTGTGCTTTCTTTCGTTCTGAACAAGTGTTACTGTTTTCTGCACAAAAGCGATTCTGCGAAGGAATGTGAACAGGCACAGAGAAGGTGCTAGCAGGGAATTCTCTGCCTGCCTTTCCCCAGTGCTCTGCAAGCTCTCCAGGACAACAGCAAATCTGGGGCTCTGTGCTTTCTTTCGTTCTGAACAAGTGTTATTGTTTTCTGCACAAAAGCGATTCTGCGAAGCAATGTGAACACTTCTGCTTCCCAGGCACAGAGTAGGTGCTAGCAGGGAATTCTCTGCCTGCCTTTCCCCAGTGCTCTGCAAGCTCTCCAGGACAACATAAAATCTGGGGCTCTGTGCTTTCTTTCCTTCTGAACAAGTGTTACTGTTTTCTGCACAAAAGCGATTCTGCGAAGCAATGTGAACACTTGTGCTTCCCAGGCACAGAGAAGGTGCTAGCAGGGAATTCTCTGCCTGCTTTTCCCCAGTACTCTGCAAGCTCTCCAGCAGAACATAAAATCTGGGGCTCTGTGCTTTCTTTCGTTCTGAACAAGTGTTACTGTTTTCTGCACAAAAGCGATTCTGCGAAGGAATGTGAACAGGCACAGAGAAGGTGCTAGCAGGGAATTCTCTGCCTGCCTTTCCCCAGTGCTCTGCAAGCTCTCCAGGACAACAGCAAATCTGGGGCTCTGTGCTTTCTTTCGTTCTGAACAAGTGTTACTGTTTTCTGCAGAAAAGTCATTCTGCGAAGCAATGTGAACACTTCTGCTTCCCAGGCACAGAGAAGGTGCTGGCAGGGAATTCTCTGCCTGCCTTTCCCCAGTGCTCTGCAAGCTCTCCAGGACAACATAAAATCTGGGGCTCTGTGCTTTCTTTTGTTCTGAACAAGTGTTAGTGTTTTCTGCACAAAAGCGATTCTGCGAAGCAATGTGAACACTTCTGTTTCCCAGGCACCGAGAACGTGCTAGCAGGGAATTCTCTGCCTGCTTTTCCCCAGTGCTCTGCAAGCTCTCCAGGACAACATAAAATCTGGGGCTCTGTGCTTTCTTTCGTTCTGAACAAGTGTTATTGTTTTCTGCACAAAAGCGATTCTGCGAAGCAATGTGAACACTTCTGCTTCCCAGGCACAGAGAAGGTGCTAGCAGGGAATTCTCTGCCTGCCTTTCCCCAGTGCTCTGCAAGCTCTCCAGGACAACATAAAATCTGGGGCTCTGTGCTTTCTTTCCTTCTGAACAAGTGTTACTGTTTTCTGCACAAAAGCGATTCTGCGAAGCAATGTGAACAGGCACAGAGAAGGTGCTAGCAGGGAATTCTCTGCCTGCCTTTCCCCAGTGCTCTGCAAGCTCTCCAGGACAACAGCAAATCTGCGGCTCTGTGCTTTCTTTCGTTCAGAACAAGTGTTACTGTTTTCTGCACAAAAGCGATTCTGCGAAGCAATGGGAACACTTCTCTTTCCCAGGCACAGGGAAGGTGCTAGCAGGGAATTCTCTGCCTGCCTTTCCCCAGTGCTCTGCAAGCTCTCCAGCACAACATAAAATCTGGGGCTCTGTGCTTTCTTTCGTTCTGAACAAGTGTTACTGTTTTCTGCACAAAAGCGATTCTGCGAAGCAATGTGAACACTTGTGCTTCCCAGGCACAGAGAAGGTGCTAGCAGGGAATTCTCTGCCTGCCTTTCCCCAGTGCTCTGCAAGCTCTCCAGGACAACATAAAATCTGGGGCTCTGTGCTTTCTTTCGTTCTGAACAAGTGTTACTGTTTTCTGCACAAAAGCGATTCTGCGAAGGAATGTGAACAGGCACAGAGAAGGTGCTAGCAGGGAATTCTCTGCCTGCCTTTCCCCAGTGCTCTGCAAGCTCTCCAGGACAACAGCAAATCTGGGGCTCTGTGCTTTCTTTCGTTCTGAACAAGTGTTACTGTTTTCTGCACAAAAGCGATTCTGCGAAGCAATGTGAACACTTCTGTTTCCCAGGCACCGAGAACGTGTAGCAGGGAATTCTCTGCCTGCCTTTCCCCAGTGCTCTGCAAGCTCTCCAGCACAACATAAAATCTGGGGCTCTGTGCTTTCTTTCGTTCTGAACAAGTGTTACTGTTTTCTGCACAAAAGCGATTCTGCGAAGCAATGGGAACAGGCACAGAGAAGGTGCTAGCAGGGAATTCTCTGCCTGCCTTTCCCCAGTGCTCTGCAAGCTCTCCAGGACAACAGCAAATCTGCGGCTCTGTGCTTTCTTTCGTTCAGAACAAGTGTTAGTTTTCTGCACAAAAGCGATTCTGCGAAGCAATGTGAACACTTCTCTTTCCCAGGCACAGGGAAGGTGCTAGCAGGGAATTCTCTGCCTGCCTTTCCCCAGTGCTCTGCAAGCTCTCCAGCACAACATAAAATCTGGGGCTCTGTGCTTTCTTTCGTTCTGAACAAGTGTTATTGTTTTCTGCACAAAAGCGATTCTGCGAAGCAATGTGAACACTTCTGTTTCCCAGGCACAGAGAAGGTGCTAGCAGGGAATTCTCTGCCTGCTTTTCCCCAGTGCTCTGCAAGCTCTCCAGGACAACATAAAATCTGGGGCTCTGTGCTTTCTTTCGTACTGACCAAGTGTTACTGTTTTCTGCACAAAAGCGATTCTGCGAAGCAATGTGAACACTTCTGCTTCCCAGGCACAGAGAAGGTGCTAGCAGGGAATTCTCTGCTTGCTTTTCCCCAGTGCTCTGCAAGCTCTCCAGGACAACATAAAATCTGGGGCTCTGTGCTTTCTTTCGTTCTGAACAAGTGTTATTGTTTTCTGCACAAAAGCGATTCTGCGAAGCAATGTGAAGACTTCTGCTTCCCAGGCACAGAGAAGGTGCTAGCAGGGAATTCTCTGCCTGCCTTTCCCCAGTGCTCTGCAAGCTCTCCAGGACAACAGCAAATCTGGGGCTCTGTGCTTTCTTTCGTTCTGAACAAGTGTTACTGTTTTCTGCACAAAAGCGATTCTGCGAAGCAATGGGAACACTTCTGCTTCCCAGGCACAGAGAAGGTGCTAGCAGGGAATTCTCTGCCTGCCTTTCCCCAGTGCTCTGCAAGCTCTCCAGGACAACATAAAATCTGGGGCTCTGTGCTTTCTTTCGTTCTGAACAAGTGTTAGTGTTTTCTGCACAAAAGCGATTCTGCGAAGCAGTGTGAAGACTTCTGCTTCCCAGGCACAGAGAAGGTGCTAGCAGGGAATTCTCTGCCTGCCTTTCCCCAGTGCTCTGCAAGCTCTCCAGGACAACATAAAATCTGGGGCTCTGTGCTTTCTTTCGTTCTGAAGAAGTGTTACTGTTTTCTGCACAAAAGCGATTCTGCGAAGCAATGTGAACACTTCTGCTTCCCAGGCACAGAGAAGGTGCTAGCAGGGAATTCTCTGCCTGCCTTTCCCCAGTGCTCTGCAAGCTCTCCAGGACAACATAAAATCTGGGGCTCTGTGCTTTCTTTCGTTCTGAACAAGTGTTACTGTTTTCTGCAGAAAAGTCATTCTGCGAAGCAATGTGAACACTTCTGCTTCCCAGGCACAGAGAAGGTGCTGGCAGGGAATTCTCTGCCTGCCTTTCCCCAGTGCTCTGCAAGCTCTCCAGGACAACATAAAATCTGGGGCTCTGTGCTTTCTTTTGTTCTGAACAAGTGTTAGTGTTTTCTGCACAAAAGCGATTCTCTGAAGCAATGTGAACACTTCTGTTTCCCAGGCACCGAGAACGTGCTAGCAGGGAATTCTCTGCCTGCTTTTCCCCAGTGCTCTGCAAGCTCTCCAGGACAACATAAAATCTGGGGCTCTGTGCTTTCTTTCGTTCTGAACAAGTGTTATTGTTTTCTGCACAAAAGCGATTCTGCGAAGCAATGTGAACACTTCTGCTTCCCAGGCACAGAGAAGGTGCTAGCAGGGAATTCTCTGCCTGCCTTTCCCCAGTGCTCTGCAAGCTCTCCAGGACAACATAAAATCTGGGGCTCTGTGCTTTCTTTCCTTCTGAACAAGTGTTACTGTTTTCTGCACAAAAGCGATTCTGCGAAGCAATGGGAACAGGCACAGAGAAGGTGCTAGCAGGGAATTCTCTGCCTGCCTTTCCCCAGTGCTCTGCAAGCTCTCCAGGACAACAGCAAATCTGCGGCTCTGTGCTTTCTTTCGTTCAGAACAAGTGTTACTGTTTTCTGCACAAAAGCGATTCTGCGAAGCAATGGGAACACTTCTCTTTCCCAGGCACAGGGAAGGTGCTAGCAGGGAATTCTCTGCCTGCCTTTCCCCAGTGCTCTGCAAGCTCTCCAGCACAACATAAAATCTGGGGCTCTGTGCTTTCTTTCGTTCTGAACAAGTGTTACTGTTTTCTGCACAAAAGCGATTCTGCGAAGCAATGTGAACACTTCTGCTTCCCAGGCACAGAGAAGGTGCTAGCAGGGAATTCTCTGCCTGCCTTTCCCCAGTGCTCTGCAAGCTCTCCAGGACAACATAAAATCTGGGGCTCTGTGCTTTCTTTTGTTCTGAACAAGTGTTACTGTTTTCTGCACAAAAGCGATTCTGCGAAGCAATGTGAACACTTGTGCTTCCCAGGCACAGAGAAGGTGCTAGCAGGGAATTCTCTGCCTGCTTTTCCCCAGTACTCTGCAAGCTCTCCAGCAGAACATAAAATCTGGGGCTCTGTGCTTTCTTTCGTTCTGAACAAGTGTTACTGTTTTCTGCACAAAAGCGATTCTGCGAAGGAATGTGAACAGGCACAGAGAAGGTGCTAGCAGGGAATTCTCTGCCTGCCTTTCCCCAGTGCTCTGCAAGCTCTCCAGGACAACAGCAAATCTGGGGCTCTGTGCTTTCTTTCGTTCTGAACAAGTGTTATTGTTTTCTGCACAAAAGCGATTCTGCGAAGCAATGTGAACACTTCTGCTTCCCAGGCACAGAGAAGGTGCTAGCAGGGAATTCTCTGCCTGCTTTTCCCCAGTGCTCTGCAAGCTCTCCAGGACAACATAAAATCTGGGGCTCTGTGCTTTCTTTCGTTCTGAACAAGTGTTACTGTTTTCTGCACAAAAGCGATTCTGCGAAGCAATGTGAACACTTCTGCTTCCCAGGCACAGAGAAGGTGCTAGCAGGGAATTCTCTGCTTGCTTTTCCCCAGTGCTCTGCAAGCTCTCCAGGACAACATAAAATCTGGGGCTCTGTGCTTTCTTTTGTTCTGAACAAGTGTTAGTGTTTTCTGCACAAAAGCGATTCTGCGAAGCAATGTGAACACTTCTGCTTCCCAGGCACAGAGAAGGTGCTGGCAGGGAATTCTCTGCCTGCCTTTCCCCAGTGCTCTGCAAGCTCTCCAGGACAACATAAAATCTGGGGCTCTGTGCTTTCTTTCGTTCTGAACAAGTGTTACTGTTTTCTGCACAAAAGCGATTCTGCGAAGCAATGGGAACACTTCTGCTTCCCAGGCACAGAGAAGGTGCTAGCAGGGAATTCTCTGCCTGCCTTTCCCCAGTGCTCTGCAAGCTCTCCAGGACAACATAAAATCTGCGGCTCTGTGCTTTCTTTCGTTCAGAACAAGTGTTACTGTTTTCTGCACAAAAGCGATTCTGCGAAGCAATGGGAACACTTCTCTTTCCCAGGCACAGGGAAGGTGCTAGCAGGGAATTCTCTGCCTGCCTTTCCCCAGTGCTCTGCAAGCTCTCCAGGACAACATAAAATCTGGGGCTCTGTGCTTTCTTTCGTTCTGAACAAGTGTTACTGTTTTCTGCACAAAAGCGATTCTGCGAAGCAATGTGAATACTTCTGCTTCCCAGGCACAGAGAAGGTGCTAGCAGGGAATTCTCTGCCTGCCTTTCCCCAGTGCTCTGCAAGCTCTCCAGGACAACATAAAATCTGGGGCTCTGTGCTTTCTTTCGTTCAGAACAAGTGTTACTGTTTTCTGCAGAAAAGTCATTCTGCGAAGCAATGTGAACACTTCTGCTTCCCAGGCACAGAGAAGGTGCTGGCAGGGAATTCTCTGCCTGCCTTTCCCCAGTGCTCTGCAAGCTCTCCAGGACAACATAAAATCTGGGGCTCTGTGCTTTCTTTTGTTCTGAACAAGTGTTAGTGTTTTCTGCACAAAAGCGATTCTGCGAAGCAATGTGAACAGGCACAGAGACGGTGCTAGCAGGGAATTCTCTGCCTGCCTTTCCCCAGTGCTCTGCAAGCTCTCCAGGACAACAGCAAATCTGCGGCTCTGTGCTTTCTTTCGTTCAGAACAAGCGTTACTGTTTTCTGCACAAAAGCGATTCTGCGAAGCAACGGGAACACTTCTCTTTCCCAGGCACAGGGAAGGTGCTAGCAGGGAATTCTCTGCCTGCTTTTCCCCAGTACTCTGCAAGCTCTCCAGCAGAACATAAAATCTGGGGCTCTGTGCTTTCTTTCGTTCTGAACAAGTGTTACTGTTTTCTGCACAAAAGCGATTCTGCGAAGCAATGTGAACAGGCACAGAGAAGGTGCTAGCAGGGAATTCTCTGCCTGCCTTTCCCCAGTGCTCTGCAAGCTCTCCAGGACAACAGCAAATCTGGGGCTCTGTGCTTTCTTTCGTTCTGAACAAGTGTTAGTGTTTTCTGCACAAAAGCGATTCTGCGAAGCAATGTGAACACTTCTGTTTCCCAGGCACCGAGAACGTGCTAGCAGGGAATTCTCTGCCTGCTTTTCCCCAGTGCTCTGCAAGCTCTCCAGGACAACATAAAATCTGGGGCTCTGTGCTTTCTTTCGTTCTGAACAAGTGTTACTGTTTTCTGCAGAAAAGTCATTCTGCGAAGCAATGTGAACACTTCTGCTTCCCAGGCACAGAGAAGGTGCTGGCAGGGAATTCTCTGCCTGCCTTTCCCCAGTGCTCTGCAAGCTCTCCAGGACAACATAAAATCTGGGGCTCTGTGCTTTCTTTTGTTCTGAACAAGTGTTAGTGTTTTCTGCACAAAAGCGATTCTGCGAAGCAATGTGAACAGGCACAGAGACGGTGCTAGCAGGGAATTCTCTGCCTGCCTTTCCCCAGTGCTCTGCAAGCTCTCCAGGACAACAGCAAATCTGCGGCTCTGTGCTTTCTTTCGTTCAGAACAAGCGTTACTGTTTTCTGCACAAAAGCGATTCTGCGAAGCAACGGGAACACTTCTCTTTCCCAGGCACAGGGAAGGTGCTAGCAGGGAATTCTCTGCCTGCTTTTCCCCAGTACTCTGCAAGCTCTCCAGCAGAACATAAAATCTGGGGCTCTGTGCTTTCTTTCGTTCTGAACAAGTGTTACTGTTTTCTGCACAAAAGCGATTCTGCGAAGGAATGTGAACAGGCACAGAGAAGGTGCTAGCAGGGAATTCTCTGCCTGCCTTTCCCCAGTGCTCTGCAAGCTCTCCAGGACAACAGCAAATCTGGGGCTCTGTGCTTTCTTTCGTTCTGAACAAGTGTTATTGTTTTCTGCACAAAAGCGATTCTGCGAAGCAATGTGAACACTTCTGCTTCCCAGGCACAGAGAAGGTGCTAGCAGGGAATTCTCTGCCTGCCTTTCCCCAGTGCTCTGCAAGCTCTCCAGGACAACATAAAATCTGGGGCTCTGTGCTTTCTTTCCTTCTGAACAAGTGTTACTGTTTTCTGCACAAAAGCGATTCTGCGAAGCAATGTGAACAGGCACAGAGAAGGTGCTAGCAGGGAATTCTCTGCCTGCCTTTCCCCAGTGCTCTGCAAGCTCTCCAGGACAACAGCAAATCTGCGGCTCTGTGCTTTCTTTCGTTCAGAACAAGTGTTACTGTTTTCTGCACAAAAGCGATTCTGCGAAGCAATGGGAACACTTCTCTTTCCCAGGCACAGGGAAGGTGCTAGCAGGGAATTCTCTGCCTGCCTTTCCCCAGTGCTCTGCAAGCTCTCCAGCACAACATAAAATCTGGGGCTCTGTGCTTTCTTTCGTTCTGAACAAGTGTTACTGTTTTCTGCACAAAAGCGATTCTGCGAAGCAATGTGAACACTTCTGCTTCCCAGGCACAGAGAAGGTGCTAGCAGGGAATTCTCTGCCTGCCTTTCCCCAGTGCTCTGCAAGCTCTCCAGGACAACATAAAATCTGGGGCTCTGTGCTTTCTTTTGTTCTGAACAAGTGTTACTGTTTTCTGCACAAAAGCGATTCTGCGAAGCAATGTGAACACTTGTGCTTCCCAGGCACAGAGAAGGTGCTAGCAGGGAATTCTCTGCCTGCTTTTCCCCAGTACTCTGCAAGCTCTCCAGCAGAACATAAAATCTGGGGCTCTGTGCTTTCTTTCGTTCTGAACAAGTGTTACTGTTTTCTGCACAAAAGCGATTCTGCGAAGGAATGTGAACAGGCACAGAGAAGGTGCTAGCAGGGAATTCTCTGCCTGCCTTTCCCCAGTGCTCTGCAAGCTCTCCAGGACAACAGCAAATCTGGGGCTCTGTGCTTTCTTTCGTTCTGAACAAGTGTTACTGTTTTCTGCAGAAAAGTCATTCTGCGAAGCAATGTGAACACTTCTGCTTCCCAGGCACAGAGAAGGTGCTGGCAGGGAATTCTCTGCCTGCCTTTCCCCAGTGCTCTGCAAGCTCTCCAGGACAACATAAAATCTGGGGCTCTGTGCTTTCTTTTGTTCTGAACAAGTGTTAGTGTTTTCTGCACAAAAGCGATTCTGCGAAGCAATGTGAACACTTCTGTTTCCCAGGCACCGAGAACGTGCTAGCAGGGAATTCTCTGCCTGCTTTTCCCCAGTGCTCTGCAAGCTCTCCAGGACAACATAAAATCTGGGGCTCTGTGCTTTCTTTCGTTCTGAACAAGTGTTATTGTTTTCTGCACAAAAGCGATTCTGCGAAGCAATGTGAACACTTCTGCTTCCCAGGCACAGAGAAGGTGCTAGCAGGGAATTCTCTGCCTGCCTTTCCCCAGTGCTCTGCAAGCTCTCCAGGACAACATAAAATCTGGGGCTCTGTGCTTTCTTTCCTTCTGAACAAGTGTTACTGTTTTCTGCACAAAAGCGATTCTGCGAAGCAATGTGAACAGGCACAGAGAAGGTGCTAGCAGGGAATTCTCTGCCTGCCTTTCCCCAGTGCTCTGCAAGCTCTCCAGGACAACAGCAAATCTGCGGCTCTGTGCTTTCTTTCGTTCAGAACAAGTGTTACTGTTTTCTGCACAAAAGCGATTCTGCGAAGCAATGGGAACACTTCTCTTTCCCAGGCACAGGGAAGGTGCTAGCAGGGAATTCTCTGCCTGCCTTTCCCCAGTGCTCTGCAAGCTCTCCAGCACAACATAAAATCTGGGGCTCTGTGCTTTCTTTCGTTCTGAACAAGTGTTACTGTTTTCTGCACAAAAGCGATTCTGCGAAGCAATGTGAACACTTGTGCTTCCCAGGCACAGAGAAGGTGCTAGCAGGGAATTCTCTGCCTGCCTTTCCCCAGTGCTCTGCAAGCTCTCCAGGACAACATAAAATCTGGGGCTCTGTGCTTTCTTTCGTTCTGAACAAGTGTTACTGTTTTCTGCACAAAAGCGATTCTGCGAAGGAATGTGAACAGGCACAGAGAAGGTGCTAGCAGGGAATTCTCTGCCTGCCTTTCCCCAGTGCTCTGCAAGCTCTCCAGGACAACATAAAATCTGGGGCTCTGTGCTTTCTTTTGTTCTGAACAAGTGTTACTGTTTTCTGCACAAAAGCGATTCTGCGAAGCAATGTGAACACTTCTGTTTCCCAGGCACCGAGAACGTGTAGCAGGGAATTCTCTGCCTGCCTTTCCCCAGTGCTCTGCAAGCTCTCCAGCACAACATAAAATCTGGGGCTCTGTGCTTTCTTTCGTTCTGAACAAGTGTTACTGTTTTCTGCACAAAAGCGATTCTGCGAAGCAATGTGAACACTTGTGCTTCCCAGGCACAGAGAAGGTGCTAGCAGGGAATTCTCTGCCTGCCTTTCCCCAGTGCTCTGCAAGCTCTCCAGGACAACAGCAAATCTGGGGCTCTGTGCTTTCTTTTGTTCTGAACAAGTGTTACTGTTTTCTGCACAAAAGCGATTCTGCGAAGCAATGTGAACACTTGTGCTTCCCAGGCACAGAGAAGGTGCTAGCAGGGAATTCTCTGCCTGCTTTTCCCCAGTACTCTGCAAGCTCTCCAGCAGAACATAAAATCTGGGGCTCTGTGCTTTCTTTCGTTCTGAACAAGTGTTACTGTTTTCTGCACAAAAGCGATTCTGCGAAGGAATGTGAACAGGCACAGAGAAGGTGCTAGCAGGGAATTCTCTGCCTGCCTTTCCCCAGTGCTCTGCAAGCTCTCCAGGACAACAGCAAATCTGGGGCTCTGTGCTTTCTTTTGTTCTGAACAAGTGTTACTGTTTTCTGCACAAAAGCGATTCTGCGAAGCAATGTGAACACTTCTGTTTCCCAGGCACCGAGAACGTGCTAGCAGGGAATTCTCTGCCTGCTTTTCCCCAGTGCTCTGCAAGCTCTCCAGGACAACATAAAATCTGGGGCTCTGTGCTTTCTTTCGTTCTGAACAAGTGTTATTGTTTTCTGCACAAAAGCGATTCTGCGAAGCAATGTGAACACTTCTGCTTCCCAGGCACAGAGAAGGTGCTAGCAGGGAATTCTCTGCCTGCTTTTCCCCAGTGCTCTGCAAGCTCTCCAGGACAACATAAAATCTGGGGCTCTGTGCTTTCTTTCGTTCTGAACAAGTGTTACTGTTTTCTGCACAAAAGCGATTCTGCGAAGCAATGTGAACACTTCTGCTTCCCAGGCACAGAGAAGGTGCTAGCAGGGAATTCTCTGCTTGCTTTTCCCCAGTGCTCTGCAAGCTCTCCAGGACAACATAAAATCTGGGGCTCTGTGCTTTCTTTTGTTCTGAACAAGTGTTAGTGTTTTCTGCACAAAAGCGATTCTGCGAAGCAATGTGAACACTTCTGCTTCCCAGGCACAGAGAAGGTGCTAGCAGGGAATTCTCTGCCTGCCTTTCCCCAGTGCTCTGCAAGCTCTCCAGGACAACAGCAAATCTGGGGCTCTGTGCTTTCTTTCGTTCTGAACAAGTGTTACTGTTTTCTGCACAAAAGCGATTCTGCGAAGCAATGGGAACACTTCTGCTTCCCAGGCACAGAGAAGGTGCTAGCAGGGAATTCTCTGCCTGCCTTTCCCCAGTGCTCTGCAAGCTCTCCAGGACAACATAAAATCTGCGGCTCTGTGCTTTCTTTCGTTCAGAACAAGTGTTACTGTTTTCTGCACAAAAGCGATTCTGCGAAGCAATGGGAACACTTCTCTTTCCCAGGCACACGGAACGTGCTAGCAGGGAATTCTCTGCCTGCCTTTCCCCAGTGCTCTGCAAGCTCTCCAGGACAACATAAAATCTGGGGCTCTGTGCTTTCTTTCGTTCTGAACAAGTGTTACTGTTTTCTGCACAAAAGCGATTCTGCGAAGCAATGTGAACACTTCTGCTTCCCAGGCACAGAGAAGGTGCTAGCAGGGAATTCTCTGCCTGCCTTTCCCCAGTGCTCTGCAAGCTCTCCAGGACAACATAAAATCTGGGGCTCTGTGCTTTCTTTCGTTCTGAACAAGTGTTACTGTTTTCTGCAGAAAAGTCATTCTGCGAAGCAATGTGAACACTTCTGCTTCCCAGGCACAGAGAAGGTGCTGGCAGGGAATTCTCTGCCTGCCTTTCCCCAGTGCTCTGCAAGCTCTCCAGGACAACATAAAATCTGGGGCTCTGTGCTTTCTTTTGTTCTGAACAAGTGTTAGTGTTTTCTGCACAAAAGCGATTCTGCGAAGCAATGTGAACACTTCTGTTTCCCAGGCACCGAGAACGTGCTAGCAGGGAATTCTCTGCCTGCTTTTCCCCAGTGCTCTGCAAGCTCTCCAGGACAACAGCAAATCTGGGGCTCTGTGCTTTCTTTCGTTCTGAACAAGTGTTATTGTTTTCTGCACAAAAGCGATTCTGCGAAGCAATGTGAACACTTCTGCTTCCCAGGCACAGAGAAGGTGCTAGCAGGGAATTCTCTGCCTGCCTTTCCCCAGTGCTCTGCAAGCTCTCCAGGACAACATAAAATCTGGGGCTCTGTGCTTTCTTTCCTTCTGAACAAGTGTTACTGTTTTCTGCACAAAAGCGATTCTGCGAAGCAATGTGAACAGGCACAGAGAAGGTGCTAGCAGGGAATTCTCTGCCTGCCTTTCCCCAGTGCTCTGCAAGCTCTCCAGGACAACAGCAAATCTGCGGCTCTGTGCTTTCTTTCGTTCAGAACAAGTGTTACTGTTTTCTGCACAAAAGCGATTCTGCGAAGCAATGGGAACACTTCTCTTTCCCAGGCACAGGGAAGGTGCTAGCAGGGAATTCTCTGCCTGCCTTTCCCCAGTGCTCTGCAAGCTCTCCAGCACAACATAAAATCTGCGGCTCTGTGCTTTCTTTCGTTCAGAACAAGTGTTACTGTTTTCTGCACAAAAGCGATTCTGCGAAGCAATGGGAACACTTCTCTTTCCCAGGCACAGGGAAGGTGCTAGCAGGGAATTCTCTGCCTGCCTTTCCCCAGTGCTCTGCAAGCTCTCCAGGACAACATAAAATCTGGGGCTCTGTGCTTTCTTTCGTTCTGAACAAGTGTTACTGTTTTCTGCACAAAAGCGATTCTGCGAAGCAATGTGAACACTTCTGCTTCCCAGGCACAGAGAAGGTGCTAGCAGGGAATTCTCTGCCTGCCTTTCCCCAGTGCTCTGCAAGCTCTCCAGGACAACATAAAATCTGGGGCTCTGTGCTTTCTTTCGTTCTGAACAAGTGTTACTGTTTTCTGCAGAAAAGTCATTCTGCGAAGCAATGTGAACACTTCTGCTTCCAAGGCACAGAGAAGGTGCTGGCAGGGAATTCTCTGCCTGCCTTTCCCCAGTGCTCTGCAAGCTCTCCAGGACAACATAAAATCTGGGGCTCTGTGCTTTCTTTCGTTCTGAACAAGTGTTATTGTTTTCTGCACAAAAGCGATTCTGCGAAGCAATGTGAACACTACTGCTTCCCAGGCACAGAGAAGGTGCTAGCAGGGAATTCTCTGCCTGCCTTTCCCCAGTGCTCTGCAAGCTCTCCAGGACAACATAAAATCTGGGGCTCTGTGCTTTCTTTCCTTCTGAACAAGTGTTACTGTTTTCTGCACAAAAGCGATTCTGCGAAGCAATGTGAACAGGCACAGAGAAGGTGCTAGCAGGGAATTCTCTGCCTGCCTTTCCCCAGTGCTCTGCAAGCTCTCCAGGACAACAGCAAATCTGCGGCTCTGTGCTTTCTTTCGTTCAGAACAAGTGTTACTGTTTTCTGCACAAAAGCGATTCTGCGAAGCAATGGGAACACTTCTCTTTCCCAGGCACAGGGAAGGTGCTAGCAGGGAATTCTCTGCCTGCCTTTCCCCAGTGCTCTGCAAGCTCTCCAGCACAACATAAAATCTGGGGCTCTGTGCTTTCTTTCGTTCTGAACAAGTGTTACTGTTTTCTGCACAAAAGCGATTCTGCGAAGCAATGTGAACACTTCTGCTTCCCAGGCACAGAGAAGGTGCTAGCAGGGAATTCTCTGCCTGCCTTTCCCCAGTGCTCTGCAAGCTCTCCAGGACAACATAAAATCTGGGGCTCTGTGCTTTCTTTTGTTCTGAACAAGTGTTACTGTTTTCTGCACAAAAGCGATTCTGCGAAGCAATGTGAACACTTCTGCTTCCCAGGCACAGAGAAGGTGCTAGCAGGGAATTCTCTGCCTGCTTTTCCCCAGTACTCTGCAAGCTCTCCAGGACAACATAAAATCTGGGGCTCTGTGCTTTCTTTTGTTCTGAACAAGTGTTACTGTTTTCTGCAGAAAAGTCATTCTGCGAAGCAATGTGAACACTTCTGCTTCCCAGGCACAGAGAAGGTGCTAGCAGGGAATTCTCTGCCTGCCTTTCCCCAGTGCTCTGCAAGCTCTCCAGGACAACAGCAAATCTGGGGCTCTGTGCTTTCTTTCGTTCTGAACAAGTGTTACTGTTTTCTGCACAAAAGCGATTCTGTGAAGCAATGTGAACACTTCTGCTTCCCAGGCACATAGAAGGTGCTAGCAGGGAATTCTCTGCCTGCCTTTCCCCAGTGCTCTGCAAGCTCTCCAGGACAACAAAGAATCTGGGGCTCTGTGCTTTCTTTTGTTCTGAACAAGTGTTAGTGTTTTCTGCACAAAAGCGATTCTGCGAAGCAATGTGAACAGGCACAGAGAAGGTGCTAGCAGGGAATTCTCTGCCTGCCTTTCCCCAGTGCTCTGCAAGCTCTCCAGGACAACATAAAATCTGGGGCTCTGTGCTTTCTTTCCTTCTGAACAAGTGTTACTGTTTTCTGCACAAAAGCGATTCTGCGAAGCAATGGGAACAGGCACAGAGAAGGTGCTAGCAGGGAATTCTCTGCCTGCCTTTCCCCAGTGCTCTGCAAGCTCTCCAGGACAACAGCAAATCTGCGGCTCTGTGCTTTCTTTCGTTCAGAACAAGTGTTACTGTTTTCTGCACAAAAGCGATTCTGCGAAGCAATGTGAACACTTCTCTTTCCCAGGCACAGGGAAGGTGCTAGCAGGGAATTCTCTGCCTGCCTTTCCCCAGTGCTCTGCAAGCTCTCCAGCACAACATAAAATCTGGGGCTCTGTGCTTTCTTTCGTTCTGAACAAGTGTTACTGTTTTCTGCACAAAAGCGATTCTGCGAAGCAATGTGAACACTTCTCTTTCCCAGGCACAGGGAAGGTGCTAGCAGGGAATTCTCTGCCTGCCTTTCCCCAGTGCTCTGCAAGCTCTCCAGCACAACATAAAATCTGGGGCTCTGTGCTTTCTTTCGTTCTGAACAAGTGTTATTGTTTTCTGCACAAAAGCGATTCTGCGAAGCAATGTGAACACTTCTGTTTCCCAGGCACAGAGAAGGTGCTAGCAGGGAATTCTCTGCCTGCTTTTCCCCAGTGCTCTGCAAGCTCTCCAGGACAACATAAAATCTGGGGCTCTGTGCTTTCTTTCGTACTTACCAAGTGTTACTGTTTTCTGCACAAAAGCGATTCTGCGAAGCAGTGTGAAGACTTCTGCTTCCCAGGCACAGAGAAGGTGCTAGCAGGGAATTCTCTGCCTGCCTTTCCCCAGTGCTCTGCAAGCTCTCCAGGACAACATAAAATCTGGGGCTCTGTGCTTTCTTTCGTTCTGAACAAGTGTTACTGTTTTCTGCAGAAAAGTCATTCTGCGAAGCAATGTGAACACTTCTGCTTCCCAGGCACAGAGAAGGTGCTAGCAGGGAATTCTCTGCCTGCCTTTCCCCAGTGCTCTGCAAGCTCTCCAGGACAACATAAAATCTGGGGCTCTGTGCTTTCTTTTGTTCTGAACAAGTGTTACTGTTTTCTGCAGAAAAGTCATTCTGCGAAGCAATGTGAACACTTCTGCTTCCCAGGCACAGAGAAGGTGCTAGCAGGGAATTCTCTGCCTGCCTTTCCCCAGTGCTCTGCAAGCTCTCCAGGACAACAGCAAATCTGGGGCTCTGTGCTTTCTTTCGTTCTGAACAAGTGTTACTGTTTTCTGCACAAAAGCGATTCTGTGAAGCAATGTGAACACTTCTGCTTCCCAGGCACATAGAAGGTGCTAGCAGGGAATTCTGTGCCTGCCTTTCCCCAGTGCTCTGCAAGCTCTCCAGGACAACAAAGAATCTGGGGCTCTGTGCTTTCTTTTGTTCTGAACAAGTGTTAGTGTTTTCTGCACAAAAGCGATTCTGCGAAGCAATGTGAACAGGCACAGAGAAGGTGCTAGCAGGGAATTCTCTGCCTGCCTTTCCCCAGTGCTCTGCAAGCTCTCCAGGACAACATAAAATCTGGGGCTCTGTGCTTTCTTTCCTTCTGAACAAGTGTTACTGTTTTCTGCACAAAAGCGATTCTGCGAAGCAATGGGAACAGGCACAGAGAAGGTGCTAGCAGGGAATTCTCTGCCTGCCTTTCCCCAGTGCTCTGCAAGCTCTCCAGGACAACAGCAAATCTGCGGCTCTGTGCTTTCTTTCGTTCAGAACAAGTGTTACTGTTTTCTGCACAAAAGCGATTCTGCGAAGCAATGTGAACACTTCTCTTTCCCAGGCACAGGGAAGGTGCTAGCAGGGAATTCTCTGCCTGCCTTTCCCCAGTGCTCTGCAAGCTCTCCAGCACAACATAAAATCTGGGGCTCTGTGCTTTCTTTCGTTCTGAACAAGTGTTACTGTTTTCTGCACAAAAGCGATTCTGCGAAGCAATGTGAACACTTCTCTTTCCCAGGCACAGGGAAGGTGCTAGCAGGGAATTCTCTGCCTGCCTTTCCCCAGTGCTCTGCAAGCTCTCCAGCACAACATAAAATCTGGGGCTCTGTGCTTTCTTTCGTTCTGAACAAGTGTTATTGTTTTCTGCACAAAAGCGATTCTGCGAAGCAATGTGAACACTTCTGTTTCCCAGGCACAGAGAAGGTGCTAGCAGGGAATTCTCTGCCTGCTTTTCCCCAGTGCTCTGCAAGCTCTCCAGCACAACATAAAATCTGGGGCTCTGTGCTTTCTTTCGTACTTACCAAGTGTTACTGTTTTCTGCACAAAAGCGATTCTGCGAAGCAGTGTGAAGACTTCTGCTTCCCAGGCACAGAGAAGGTGCTAGCAGGGAATTCTCTGCCTGCCTTTCCCCAGTGCTCTGCAAGCTCTCCAGGACAACATAAAATCTGGGGCTCTGTGCTTTCTTTCGTTCTGAACAAGTGTTACTGTTTTCTGCAGAAAAGTCATTCTGCGAAGCAATGTGAACACTTCTGCTTCCCAGGCACAGAGAAGGTGCTAGCAGGGAATTCTCTGCCTGCCTTTCCCCAGTGCTCTGCAAGCTCTCCAGGACAACATAAAATCTGGGGCTCTGTGCTTTCTTTTGTTCTGAACAAGTGTTAGTGTTTTCTGCACAAAAGCGATTCTGCGAAGCAATGTGAACAGGCACAGAGAAGGTGCTAGCAGGGAATTCTCTGCCTGCCTTTCCCCAGTGCTCTGCAAGCTCTCCAGGACAACAGCAAATCTGCGGCTCTGTGCTTTCTTTCGTTCTGAACAAGTGTTACTGTTTTCTGCACAAAAGCGATTCTGCGAAGCAATGGGAACACTTCTCTTTCCCAGGCACAGGGAAGGTGCTAGCAGGGAATTCTCTGCCTGCCTTTCCCCAGTGCTCTGCAAGCTCTCCAGGACAACATAAAATCTGGGGCTCTGTGCTTTCTTTCGTTCTGAACAAGTGTTACTGTTTTCTGCACAAAAGCGATTCTGCGAAGCAATGTGAACACTTCTGCTTCCCAGGCACAGAGAAGGTGCTAGCAGGGAATTCTCTGCCTGCCTTTCCCCAGTGCTCTGCAAGCTCTCCAGGACAACATAAAATCTGGGGCTCTGTGCTTTCTTTCGTTCTGAACAAGTGTTACTGTTTTCTGCAGAAAAGTCATTCTGCGAAGCAATGTGAACACTTCTGCTTCCCAGGCACAGAGAAGGTGCTGGCAGGGAATTCTCTGCCTGCTTTTCCCCAGTGCTCTGCAAGCTCTCCAGGACAACATAAAATCTGGGGCTCTGTGCTTTCTTTTGTTCTGAACAAGTGTTAGTGTTTTCTGCACAAAAGCGATTCTGCGAAGCAATGTGAACACTTCTGTTTCCCAGGCACCGAGAACGTGCTAGCAGGGAATTCTCTGCCTGCTTTTCCCCAGTGCTCTGCAAGCTCTCCAGGACAACATAAAATCTGGGGCTCTGTGCTTTCTTTCGTTCTGAACAAGTGTTATTGTTTTCTGCACAAAAGCGATTCTGCGAAGCAATGTGAACACTTCTGCTTCCCAGGCACAGAGAAGGTGCTAGCAGGGAATTCTCTGCCTGCCTTTCCCCAGTGCTCTGCAAGCTCTCCAGGACAACATAAAATCTGGGGCTCTGTGCTTTCTTTCCTTCTGAACAAGTGTTACTGTTTTCTGCACAAAAGCGATTCTGCGAAGCAATGTGAACAGGCACAGAGAAGGTGCTAGCAGGGAATTCTCTGCCTGCCTTTCCCCAGTGCTCTGCAAGCTCTCCAGGACAACAGCAAATCTGCGGCTCTGTGCTTTCTTTCGTTCAGAACAAGTGTTACTGTTTTCTGCACAAAAGCGATTCTGCGAAGCAATGGGAACACTTCTCTTTCCCAGGCACAGGGAAGGTGCTAGCAGGGAATTCTCTGCCTGCCTTTCCCCAGTGCTCTGCAAGCTCTCCAGCACAACATAAAATCTGGGGCTCTGTGCTTTCTTTCGTTCTGAACAAGTGTTACTGTTTTCTGCACAAAAGCGATTCTGCGAAGCAATGTGAACACTTCTGCTTCCCAGGCACAGAGAAGGTGCTAGCAGGGAATTCTCTGCCTGCCTTTCCCCAGTGCTCTGCAAGCTCTCCAGGACAACATAAAATCTGGGGCTCTGTGCTTTCTTTTGTTCTGAACAAGTGTTACTGTTTTCTGCACAAAAGCGATTCTGCGAAGCAATGTGAACACTTGTGCTTCCCAGGCACAGAGAAGGTGCTAGCAGGGAATTCTCTGCCTGCTTTTCCCCAGTACTCTGCAAGCTCTCCAGCAGAACATAAAATCTGGGGCTCTGTGCTTTCTTTCGTTCTGAACAAGTGTTACTGTTTTCTGCACAAAAGCGATTCTGCGAAGGAATGTGAACAGGCACAGAGAAGGTGCTAGCAGGGAATTCTCTGCCTGCCTTTCCCCAGTGCTCTGCAAGCTCTCCAGGACAACAGCAAATCTGGGGCTCTGTGCTTTCTTTCGTTCTGAACAAGTGTTACTGTTTTCTGCACAAAAGCGATTCTGCGAAGCAATGGGAACACTTCTCTTTCCCAGGCACAGGGAAGGTGCTAGCAGGGAATTCTCTGCCTGCCTTTCCCCAGTGCTCTGCAAGCTCTCCAGGACAACATAAAATCTGGGGCTCTGTGCTTTCTTTCGTTCTGAACAAGTGTTACTGTTTTCTGCACAAAAGCGATTCTGCGAAGCAATGTGAATACTTCTGCTTCCCAGGCACAGAGAAGGTGCTAGCAGGGAATTCTCTGCCTGCCTTTCCCCAGTGCTCTGCAAGCTCTCCAGGACAACATAAAATCTGGGGCTCTGTGCTTTCTTTCGTTCTGAACAAGTGTTACTGTTTTCTGCAGAAAAGTCATTCTGCGAAGCAATGGGAACACTTCTGCTTCCCAGGCACAGAGAAGGTGCTGGCAGGGAATTCTCTGCCTGCCTTTCCCCAGTGCTCTGCAAGCTCTCCAGGACAACATAAAATCTGGGGCTCTGTGCTTTCTTTTGTTCTGAACAAGTGTTAGTGTTTTCTGCACAAAAGCGATTCTGCGAAGCAATGTGAACAGGCACAGAGAAGGTGCTAGCAGGGAATTCTCTGCCTGCCTTTCCCCAGTGCTCTGCAAGCTCTCCAGCAGAACATAAAATCTGGGGCTCTGTGCTTTCTTTTGTTCTGAACAAGTGTTAGTGTTTTCTGCACAAAAGCGATTCTGCGAAGCAATGTGAACAGGCACAGAGAAGGTGCTAGCAGGGAATTCTCTGCCTGCCTTTCCCCAGTGCTCTGCAAGCTCTCCAGGACAACATAAAATCTGGGGCTCTGTGCTTTCTTTCGTTCTGAACAAGTGTTACTGTTTTCTGCACAAAAGCGATTCTATGAAGCAATGGGAACAGGCACAGAGAAGGTGCTAGCAGGGAATTCTCTGCCTGCCTTTCCCCAGTGCTCTGCAAGCTCTCCAGGACAACAGCAAATCTGCGGCTCTGTGCTTTCTTTCGTTCAGAACAAGTGTTACTGTTTTCTGCACAAAAGCGATTCTGCGAAGCAATGTGAACACTTCTCTTTCCCAGGCACAGGGAAGGTGCTAGCAGGGAATTCTCTGCCTGCCTTTCCCCAGTGCTCTGCAAGCTCTCCAGCACAACATAAAATCTGGGGCTCTGTGCTTTCTTTCGTTCTGAACAAGTGTTACTGTTTTCTGCACAAAAGCGATTCTGCGAAGCAATGTGAACACTTCTGTTTCCCAGGCACAGAGAAGGTGCTAGCAGGGAATTCTCTGCCTGCTTTTCCCCAGTGCTCTGCAAGCTCTCCAGGACAACATAAAATCTGGGGCTCTGTGCTTTCTTTCGTACTGACCAAGTGTTACTGTTTTCTGCACAAAAGCGATTCTGCGAAGCAATGTGAACACTTCTGCTTCCCAGGCACAGAGAAGGTGCTAGCAGGGAATTCTCTGCTTGCTTTTCCCCAGTGCTCTGCAAGCTCTCCAGGACAACATAAAATCTGGGGCTCTGTGCTTTCTTTCGTTCTGAACAAGTGTTATTGTTTTCTGCACAAAAGCGATTCTGCGAAGCAATGTGAACACTTCTGCTTCCCAGGCACAGAGAAGGTGCTAGCAGGGAATTCTCTGCCTGCCTTTCCCCAGTGCTCTGCAAGCTCTCCAGGACAACAGCAAATCTGGGGCTCTGTGCTTTCTTTCGTTCTGAACAAGTGTTACTGTTTTCTGCACAAAAGCGATTCTGCGAAGCAATGGGAACACTTCTGCTTCCCAGGCACAGAGAAGGTGCTAGCAGGGAATTCTCTGCCTGCCTTTCCCCAGTGCTCTGCAAGCTCTCCAGGACAACATAAAATCTGGGGCTCTGTGCTTTCTTTCGTTCTGAACAAGTGTTAGTGTTTTCTGCACAAAAGCGATTCTGCGAAGCAGTGTGAAGACTTCTGCTTCCCAGGCACAGAGAAGGTGCTAGCAGGGAATTCTCTGCCTGCCTTTCCCCAGTGCTCTGCAAGCTCTCCAGGACAACATAAAATCTGGGGCTCTGTGCTTTCTTTCGTTCTGAAGAAGTGTTACTGTTTTCTGCACAAAAGCGATTCTGCGAAGCAATGGGAACACTTCTGCTTCCCAGGCACAGAGAAGGTGCTAGCAGGGAATTCTCTGCCTGCCTTTCCCCAGTGCTCTGCAAGCTCTCCAGGACAACATAAAATCTGGGGCTCTGTGCTTTCTTTCGTTCTGAACAAGTGTTACTGTTTTCTGCAGAAAAGTCATTCTGCGAAGCAATGTGAACACTTCTGCTTCCCAGGCACAGAGAAGGTGCTGGCAGGGAATTCTCTGCCTGCCTTTCCCCAGTGCTCTGCAAGCTCTCCAGGACAACATAAAATCTGGGGCTCTGTGCTTTCTTTTGTTCTGAACAAGTGTTAGTGTTTTCTGCACAAAAGCGATTCTGCGAAGCAATGTGAACAGGCACAGAGAAGGTGCTAGCAGGGAATTCTCTGCCTGCCTTTCCCCAGTGCTCTGCAAGCTCTCCAGGACAACAGCAAATCTGCGGCTCTGTGCTTTCTTTCGTTCAGAACAAGTGTTACTGTTTTCTGCACAAAAGCGATTCTGCGAAGCAATGGGAACACTTCTCTTTCCCAGGCACAGGGAAGGTGCTAGCAGGGAATTCTCTGCCTGCCTTTCCCCAGTGCTCTGCAAGCTCTCCAGGACAACATAAAATCTGGGGCTCTGTGCTTTCTTTCGTTCTGAACAAGTGTTACTGTTTTCTGCACAAAAGCGATTCTGCGAAGCAATGTGAACACTTCTGCTTCCCAGGCACAGAGAAGGTGCTAGCAGGGAATTCTCTGCCTGCCTTTCCCCAGTGCTCTGCAAGCTCTCCAGCAGAACATAAAATCTGGGGCTCTGTGCTTTCTTTCGTTCTGAACAAGTGTTACTGTTTTCTGCAGAAAAGTCATTCTGCGAAGCAATGTGAACACTTCTGCTTCCCAGGCACAGAGAAGGTGCTGGCAGGGAATTCTCTGCCTGCCTTTCCCCAGTGCTCTGCAAGCTCTCCAGGACAACATAAAATCTGGGGCTCTGTGCTTTCTTTTGTTCTGAACAAGTGTTAGTGTTTTCTGCACAAAAGCGATTCTGCGAAGCAATGTGAACACTTCTGTTTCCCAGGCACCGAGAACGTGCTAGCAGGGAATTCTCTGCCTGCTTTTCCCCAGTGCTCTGCAAGCTCTCCAGGACAACATAAAATCTGGGGCTCTGTGCTTTCTTTCGTTCTGAACAAGTGTTATTGTTTTCTGCACAAAAGCGATTCTGCGAAGCAATGTGAACACTTCTGCTTCCCAGGCACAGAGAAGGTGCTAGCAGGGAATTCTCTGCCTGCCTTTCCCCAGTGCTCTGCAAGCTCTCCAGGACAACATAAAATCTGGGGCTCTGTGCTTTCTTTTGTTCTGAACAAGTGTTACTGTTTTCTGCACAAAAGCGATTCTGCGAAGCAATGTGAACAGGCACAGAGAAGGTGCTAGCAGGGAATTCTCTGCCTGCCTTTCCCCAGTGCTCTGCAAGCTCTCCAGGACAACAGCAAATCTGCGGCTCTGTGCTTTCTTTCGTTCAGAACAAGTGTTACTGTTTTCTGCACAAAAGCGATTCTGCGAAGCAATGGGAACACTTCTCTTTCCCAGGCACAGGGAAGGTGCTAGCAGGGAATTCTCTGCCTGCCTTTCCCCAGTGCTCTGCAAGCTCTCCAGCACAACATAAAATCTGGGGCTCTGTGCTTTCTTTCGTTCTGAACAAGTGTTACTGTTTTCTGCACAAAAGCGATTCTGCGAAGCAATGTGAACACTTCTGCTTCCCAGGCACAGAGAAGGTGCTAGCAGGGAATTCTCTGCCTGCCTTTCCCCAGTGCTCTGCAAGCTCTCCAGGACAACATAAAATCTGGGGCTCTGTGCTTTCTTTCGTTCTGAAGAAGTGTTACTGTTTTCTGCACAAAAGCGATTCTGCGAAGCAATGGGAACACTTCTGCTTCCCAGGCACAGAGAAGGTGCTAGCAGGGAATTCTCTGCCTGCCTTTCCCCAGTGCTCTGCAAGCTCTCCAGGACAACATAAAATCTGGGGCTCTGTGCTTTCTTTCGTTCTGAACAAGTGTTACTGTTTTCTGCAGAAAAGTCATTCTGCGAAGCAATGTGAACACTTCTGCTTCCCAGGCACAGAGAAGGTGCTGGCAGGGAACTCTCTGCCTGCCTTTCCCCAGTGCTCTGCAAGCTCTCCAGGACAACATAAAATCTGGGGCTCTGTGCTTTCTTTTGTTCTGAACAAGTGTTAGTGTTTTCTGCACAAAAGCGATTCTGCGAAGCAATGTGAACAGGCACAGAGAAGGTGCTAGCAGGGAATTCTCTGCCTGCCTTTCCCCAGTGCTCTGCAAGCTCTCCAGGACAACAGCAAATCTGCGGCTCTGTGCTTTCTTTCGTTCAGAACAAGTGTTACTGTTTTCTGCACAAAAGCGATTCTGCGAAGCAATGGGAACACTTCTCTTTCCCAGGCACAGGGAAGGTGCTAGCAGGGAATTCTCTGCCTGCCTTTCCCCAGTGCTCTGCAAGCTCTCCAGGACAACATAAAATCTGGGGCTCTGTGCTTTCTTTCGTTCTGAACAAGTGTTACTGTTTTCTGCACAAAAGCGATTCTGCGAAGCAATGTGAACACTTCTGCTTCCCAGGCACAGAGAAGGTGCTAGCAGGGAATTCTCTGCCTGCCTTTCCCCAGTGCTCTGCAAGCTCTCCAGCAGAACATAAAATCTGGGGCTCTGTGCTTTCTTTCGTTCTGAACAAGTGTTACTGTTTTCTGCAGAAAAGTCATTCTGCGAAGCAATGTGAACACTTCTGCTTCCCAGGCACAGAGAAGGTGCTGGCAGGGAATTCTCTGCCTGCCTTTCCCCAGTGCTCTGCAAGCTCTCCAGGACAACATAAAATCTGGGGCTCTGTGCTTTCTTTTGTTCTGAACAAGTGTTAGTGTTTTCTGCACAAAAGCGATTCTGCGAAGCAATGTGAACACTTCTGTTTCCCAGGCACCGAGAACGTGCTAGCAGGGAATTCTCTGCCTGCTTTTCCCCAGTGCTCTGCAAGCTCTCCAGGACAACATAAAATCTGGGGCTCTGTGCTTTCTTTCGTTCTGAACAAGTGTTATTGTTTTCTGCACAAAAGCGATTCTGCGAAGCAATGTGAACACTTCTGCTTCCCAGGCACAGAGAAGGTGCTAGCAGGGAATTCTCTGCCTGCCTTTCCCCAGTGCTCTGCAAGCTCTCCAGGACAACATAAAATCTGGGGCTCTGTGCTTTCTTTTGTTCTGAACAAGTGTTACTGTTTTCTGCACAAAAGCGATTCTGCGAAGCAATGTGAACAGGCACAGAGAAGGTGCTAGCAGGGAATTCTCTGCCTGCCTTTCCCCAGTGCTCTGCAAGCTCTCCAGGACAACAGCAAATCTGCGGCTCTGTGCTTTCTTTCGTTCAGAACAAGTGTTACTGTTTTCTGCACAAAAGCGATTCTGCGAAGCAATGGGAACACTTCTCTTTCCCAGGCACAGGGAAGGTGCTAGCAGGGAATTCTCTGCCTGCCTTTCCCCAGTGCTCTGCAAGCTCTCCAGCACAACATAAAATCTGGGGCTCTGTGCTTTCTTTCGTTCTGAACAAGTGTTACTGTTTTCTGCACAAAAGCGATTCTGCGAAGCAATGTGAACACTTCTGCTTCCCAGGCACAGAGAAGGTGCTAGCAGGGAATTCTCTGCCTGCCTTTCCCCAGTGCTCTGCAAGCTCTCCAGGACAACATAAAATCTGGGGCTCTGTGCTTTCTTTTGTTCTGAACAAGTGTTACTGTTTTCTGCACAAAAGCGATTCTGCGAAGCAATGTGAACACTTCTGCTTCCCAGGCACAGAGAAGGTGCTAGCAGGGAATTCTCTGCCTGCTTTTCCCCAGTACTCTGCAAGCTCTCCGGGACAACATAAAATCTGGGGCTCTGTGCTTTCTTTCGTTCTGAACAAGTGTTACTGTTTTCTGCAGAAAAGTCATTCTGCGAAGCAATGTGAACACTTCTGCTTCCCAGGCACAGAGAAGGTGCTAGCAGGGAATTCTCTGCCTGCCTTTCCCCAGTGCTCTGCAAGCTCTCCAGGACAACAGCAAATCTGGGGCTCGGTGCTTTCTTTCGTTCTGAACAAGTGTTACTGTTTTCTGCACAAAAGCGATTCTGTGAAGCAATGTGAACACTTCTGCTTCCCAGGCACAGAGAAGGTGCTAGCAGGGAATTCTCTGCCTGCCTTTCCCCAGTGCTCTGCAAGCTCTCCAGGACAACAAAGAATCTGGGGCTCTGTGCTTTCTTTTGTTCTGAACAAGTGTTAGTGTTTTCTGCACAAAAGCGATTCTGCGAAGCAATGTGAACAGGCACAGAGAAGGTGCTAGCAGGGAATTCTCTGCCTGCCTTTCCCCAGTGCTCTGCAAGCTCTCCAGGACAACATAAAATCTGGGGCTCTGTGCTTTCTTTCCTTCTGAACAAGTGTTACTGTTTTCTGCACAAAAGCGATTCTGCGAAGCAATGGGAACAGGCACAGAGAAGGTGCTAGCAGGGAATTCTCTGCCTGCCTTTCCCCAGTGCTCTGCAAGCTCTCCAGGACAACAGCAAATCTGCGGCTCTGTGCTTTCTTTCGTTCAGAACAAGTGTTACTGTTTTCTGCACAAAAGCGATTCTGCGAAGCAATGTGAACAATTCTCTTTCCCAGGCACAGGGAAGGTGCTAGCAGGGAATTCTCTGCCTGCCTTTCCCCAGTGCTCTGCAAGCTCTCCAGCACAACATAAAATCTGGGGCTCTGTGCTTTCTTTCGTTCTGAACAAGTGTTACTGTTTTCTGCACAAAAGCGATTCTGCGAAGCAATGTGAACACTTCTCTTTCCCAGGCACAGGGAAGGTGCTAGCAGGGAATTCTCTGCCTGCCTTTCCCCAGTGCTCTGCAAGCTCTCCAGCACAACATAAAATCTGGGGCTCTGTGCTTTCTTTCGTTCTGAACAAGTGTTATTGTTTTCTGCACAAAAGCGATTCTGCGAAGCAATGTGAACACTTCTGTTTCCCAGGCACAGAGAAGGTGCTAGCAGGGAATTCTCTGCCTGCTTTTCCCCAGTGCTCTGCAAGCTCTCCAGGACAACATAAAATCTGGGGCTCTGTGCTTTCTTTCGTACTTACCAAGTGTTACTGTTTTCTGCACAAAAGCGATTCTGCGAAGCAATGTGAACACTTCTGCTTCCCAGGCACAGAGAAGGTGCTAGCAGGGAATTCTCTGCTTGCTTTTCCCCAGTGCTCTGCAAGCTCTCCAGGACAACATAAAATCTGGGGCTCTGTGCTTTCTTTCGTTCTGAACAAGTGTTATTGTTTTCTGCACAAAAGCGATTCTGCGAAGCAATGTGAACACTTCTGCTTCCCAGGCACAGAGAAGGTGCTAGCAGGGAATTCTCTGCCTGCCTTTCCCCAGTGCTCTGCAAGCTCTCCAGGACAACAGCAAATCTGGGGCTCTGTGCTTTCTTTCGTTCTGAACAAGCGTTACTGTTTTCTGCACAAAAGCGATTCTGCGAAGCAATGTGAACACTTCTGCTTCCCAGGCACATAGAAGGTGCTAGCAGGGAATTCTCTGCCTGCCTTTCCCCAGTGCTCTGCAAGCTCTCCAGGACAACATAAAATCTGGGGCTCTGTGCTTTCTTTCGTTCTGAACAAGTGTTAGTGTTTTCTGCACAAAAGCGATTCTGCGAAGCAGTGTGAAGACTTCTGCTTCCCAGGCACAGAGAAGGTGCTAGCAGGGAATTCTCTGCCTGCCTTTCCCCAGTGCTCTGCAAGCTCTCCAGGACAACATAAAATCTGGGGCTCTGTGCTTTCTTTCGTTCTGAACAAGTGTTACTGTTTTCTGCAGAAAAGTCATTCTGCGAAGCAATGTGAACACTTCAGCTTCCCAGGCACAGAGAAGGTGCTAGCAGGGAATTCTCTGCCTGCCTTTCCCCAGTGCTCTGCAAGCTCTCCAGGACAACATAAAATCTGGGGCTCTGTGCTTTCTTTTGTTCTGAACAAGTGTTAGTGTTTTCTGCACAAAAGCGATTCTGCGAAGCAATGTGAACAGGCACAGAGAAGGTGCTAGCAGGGAATTCTCTGCCTGCCTTTCCCCAGTGCTCTGCAAGCTCTCCAGGACAACAGCAAATCTGCGGCTCTGTGCTTTCTTTCGTTCAGAACAAGTGTTACTGTTTTCTGCACAAAAGCGATTCTGCGAAGCAATGGGAACACTTCTCTTTCCCAGGCACAGGGAAGGTGCTAGCAGGGAATTCTCTGCCTGCCTTTCCCCAGTGCTCTGCAAGCTCTCCAGGACAACATAAAATCTGGGGCTCTGTGCTTTCTTTCGTTCTGAACAAGTGTTACTGTTTTCTGCACAAAAGCGATTCTGCGAAGCAATGTGAACACTTCTGCTTCCCAGGCACAGAGAAGGTGCTAGCAGGGAATTCTCTGCCTGCCTTTCCCCAGTGCTCTGCAAGCTCTCCAGGACAACATAAAATCTGGGGCTCTGTGCTTTCTTTCGTTCTGAACAAGTGTTACTGTTTTCTGCAGAAAAGTCATTCTGCGAAGCAATGTGAACACTTCTGCTTCCCAGGCACAGAGAAGGTGCTGGCAGGGAATTCTCTGCCTGCCTTTCCCCAGTGCTCTGCAAGCTCTCCAGGACAACATAAAATCTGGGGCTCTGTGCTTTCTTTTGTTCTGAACAAGTGTTAGTGTTTTCTGCACAAAAGCGATTCTGCGAAGCAATGTGAACACTTCTGTTTCCCAGGCACCGAGAACGTGCTAGCAGGGAATTCTCTGCCTGCTTTTCCCCAGTGCTCTGCAAGCTCTCCAGGACAACATAAAATCTGGGGCTCTGTGCTTTCTTTCGTTCTGAACAAGTGTTATTGTTTTCTGCACAAAAGCGATTCTGCGAAGCAATGTGAACACTTCTGCTTCCCAGGCACAGAGAAGGTGCTAGCAGGGAATTCTCTGCCTGCCTTTCCCCAGTGCTCTGCAAGCTCTCCAGGACAACATAAAATCTGGGGCTCTGTGCTTTCTTTTGTTCTGAACAAGTGTTACTGTTTTCTGCACAAAAGCGATTCTGCGAAGCAATGTGAACAGGCACAGAGAAGGTGCTAGCAGGGAATTCTCTGCCTGCCTTTCCCCAGTGCTCTGCAAGCTCTCCAGGACAACAGCAAATCTGCGGCTCTGTGCTTTCTTTCGTTCAGAACAAGTGTTACTGTTTTCTGCACAAAAGCGATTCTGCGAAGCAATGGGAACACTTCTCTTTCCCAGGCACAGGGAAGGTGCTAGCAGGGAATTCTCTGCCTGCCTTTCCCCAGTGCTCTGCAAGCTCTCCAGCACAACATAAAATCTGGGGCTCTGTGCTTTCTTTCGTTCTGAACAAGTGTTACTGTTTTCTGCACAAAAGCGATTCTGCGAAGCAATGTGAACACTTCTGCTTCCCAGGCACAGAGAAGGTGCTAGCAGGGAATTCTCTGCCTGCCTTTCCCCAGTGCTCTGCAAGCTCTCCAGGACAACATAAAATCTGGGGCTCTGTGCTTTCTTTCGTTCTGAAGAAGTGTTACTGTTTTCTGCACAAAAGCGATTCTGCGAAGCAATGGGAACACTTCTGCTTCCCAGGCACAGAGAAGGTGCTAGCAGGGAATTCTCTGCCTGCCTTTCCCCAGTGCTCTGCAAGCTCTCCAGGACAACATAAAATCTGGGGCTCTGTGCTTTCTTTCGTTCTGAACAAGTGTTACTGTTTTCTGCAGAAAAGTCATTCTGCGAAGCAATGTGAACACTTCTGCTTCCCAGGCACAGAGAAGGTGCTGGCAGGGAATTCTCTGCCTGCCTTTCCCCAGTGCTCTGCAAGCTCTCCAGGACAACATAAAATCTGGGGCTCTGTGCTTTCTTTTGTTCTGAACAAGTGTTAGTGTTTTCTGCACAAAAGCGATTCTGCGAAGCAATGTGAACAGGCACAGAGAAGGTGCTAGCAGGGAATTCTCTGCCTGCCTTTCCCCAGTGCTCTGCAAGCTCTCCAGGACAACAGCAAATCTGCGGCTCTGTGCTTTCTTTCGTTCAGAACAAGTGTTACTGTTTTCTGCACAAAAGCGATTCTGCGAAGCAATGGGAACACTTCTCTTTCCCAGGCACAGGGAAGGTGCTAGCAGGGAATTCTCTGCCTGCCTTTCCCCAGTGCTCTGCAAGCTCTCCAGGACAACATAAAATCTGGGGCTCTGTGCTTTCTTTCGTTCTGAACAAGTGTTACTGTTTTCTGCACAAAAGCGATTCTGCGAAGCAATGTGAACACTTCTGCTTCCCAGGCACAGAGAAGGTGCTAGCAGGGAATTCTCTGCCTGCCTTTCCCCAGTGCTCTGCAAGCTCTCCAGCAGAACATAAAATCTGGGGCTCTGTGCTTTCTTTCGTTCTGAACAAGTGTTACTGTTTTCTGCAGAAAAGTCATTCTGCGAAGCAATGTGAACACTTCTGCTTCCCAGGCACAGAGAAGGTGCTGGCAGGGAATTCTCTGCCTGCCTTTCCCCAGTGCTCTGCAAGCTCTCCAGGACAACATAAAATCTGGGGCTCTGTGCTTTCTTTTGTTCTGAACAAGTGTTAGTGTTTTCTGCACAAAAGCGATTCTGCGAAGCAATGTGAACACTTCTGTTTCCCAGGCACCGAGAACGTGCTAGCAGGGAATTCTCTGCCTGCTTTTCCCCAGTGCTCTGCAAGCTCTCCAGGACAACATAAAATCTGGGGCTCTGTGCTTTCTTTCGTTCTGAACAAGTGTTATTGTTTTCTGCACAAAAGCGATTCTGCGAAGCAATGTGAACACTTCTGCTTCCCAGGCACAGAGAAGGTGCTAGCAGGGAATTCTCTGCCTGCCTTTCCCCAGTGCTCTGCAAGCTCTCCAGGACAACATAAAATCTGGGGCTCTGTGCTTTCTTTTGTTCTGAACAAGTGTTACTGTTTTCTGCACAAAAGCGATTCTGCGAAGCAATGTGAACAGGCACAGAGAAGGTGCTAGCAGGGAATTCTCTGCCTGCCTTTCCCCAGTGCTCTGCAAGCTCTCCAGGACAACAGCAAATCTGCGGCTCTGTGCTTTCTTTCGTTCAGAACAAGTGTTACTGTTTTCTGCACAAAAGCGATTCTGCGAAGCAATGGGAACACTTCTCTTTCCCAGGCACAGGGAAGGTGCTAGCAGGGAATTCTCTGCCTGCCTTTCCCCAGTGCTCTGCAAGCTCTCCAGCACAACATAAAATCTGGGGCTCTGTGCTTTCTTTCGTTCTGAACAAGTGTTACTGTTTTCTGCACAAAAGCGATTCTGCGAAGCAATGTGAACACTTCTGCTTCCCAGGCACAGAGAAGGTGCTAGCAGGGAATTCTCTGCCTGCCTTTCCCCAGTGCTCTGCAAGCTCTCCAGGACAACATAAAATCTGGGGCTCTGTGCTTTCTTTTGTTCTGAACAAGTGTTACTGTTTTCTGCACAAAAGCGATTCTGCGAAGCAATGTGAACACTTCTGCTTCCCAGGCACAGAGAAGGTGCTAGCAGGGAATTCTCTGCCTGCTTTTCCCCAGTACTCTGCAAGCTCTCCGGGACAACATAAAATCTGGGGCTCTGTGCTTTCTTTCGTTCTGAACAAGTGTTACTGTTTTCTGCAGAAAAGTCATTCTGCGAAGCAATGTGAACACTTCTGCTTCCCAGGCACAGAGAAGGTGCTAGCAGGGAATTCTCTGCCTGCCTTTCCCCAGTGCTCTGCAAGCTCTCCAGGACAACAGCAAATCTGGGGCTCGGTGCTTTCTTTCGTTCTGAACAAGTGTTACTGTTTTCTGCACAAAAGCGATTCTGTGAAGCAATGTGAACACTTCTGCTTCCCAGGCACAGAGAAGGTGCTAGCAGGGAATTCTCTGCCTGCCTTTCCCCAGTGCTCTGCAAGCTCTCCAGGACAACAAAGAATCTGGGGCTCTGTGCTTTCTTTTGTTCTGAACAAGTGTTAGTGTTTTCTGCACAAAAGCGATTCTGCGAAGCAATGTGAACAGGCACAGAGAAGGTGCTAGCAGGGAATTCTCTGCCTGCCTTTCCCCAGTGCTCTGCAAGCTCTCCAGGACAACATAAAATCTGGGGCTCTGTGCTTTCTTTCCTTCTGAACAAGTGTTACTGTTTTCTGCACAAAAGCGATTCTGCGAAGCAATGGGAACAGGCACAGAGAAGGTGCTAGCAGGGAATTCTCTGCCTGCCTTTCCCCAGTGCTCTGCAAGCTCTCCAGGACAACAGCAAATCTGCGGCTCTGTGCTTTCTTTCGTTCAGAACAAGTGTTACTGTTTTCTGCACAAAAGCGATTCTGCGAAGCAATGTGAACAATTCTCTTTCCCAGGCACAGGGAAGGTGCTAGCAGGGAATTCTCTGCCTGCCTTTCCCCAGTGCTCTGCAAGCTCTCCAGCACAACATAAAATCTGGGGCTCTGTGCTTTCTTTCGTTCTGAACAAGTGTTACTGTTTTCTGCACAAAAGCGATTCTGCGAAGCAATGTGAACACTTCTCTTTCCCAGGCACAGGGAAGGTGCTAGCAGGGAATTCTCTGCCTGCCTTTCCCCAGTGCTCTGCAAGCTCTCCAGCACAACATAAAATCTGGGGCTCTGTGCTTTCTTTCGTTCTGAACAAGTGTTATTGTTTTCTGCACAAAAGCGATTCTGCGAAGCAATGTGAACACTTCTGTTTCCCAGGCACAGAGAAGGTGCTAGCAGGGAATTCTCTGCCTGCTTTTCCCCAGTGCTCTGCAAGCTCTCCAGGACAACATAAAATCTGGGGCTCTGTGCTTTCTTTCGTACTTACCAAGTGTTACTGTTTTCTGCACAAAAGCGATTCTGCGAAGCAATGTGAACACTTCTGCTTCCCAGGCACAGAGAAGGTGCTAGCAGGGAATTCTCTGCTTGCTTTTCCCCAGTGCTCTGCAAGCTCTCCAGGACAACATAAAATCTGGGGCTCTGTGCTTTCTTTCGTTCTGAACAAGTGTTATTGTTTTCTGCACAAAAGCGATTCTGCGAAGCAATGTGAACACTTCTGCTTCCCAGGCACAGAGAAGGTGCTAGCAGGGAATTCTCTGCCTGCCTTTCCCCAGTGCTCTGCAAGCTCTCCAGGACAACAGCAAATCTGGGGCTCTGTGCTTTCTTTCGTTCTGAACAAGCGTTACTGTTTTCTGCACAAAAGCGATTCTGCGAAGCAATGTGAACACTTCTGCTTCCCAGGCACATAGAAGGTGCTAGCAGGGAATTCTCTGCCTGCCTTTCCCCAGTGCTCTGCAAGCTCTCCAGGACAACATAAAATCTGGGGCTCTGTGCTTTCTTTCGTTCTGAACAAGTGTTAGTGTTTTCTGCACAAAAGCGATTCTGCGAAGCAGTGTGAAGACTTCTGCTTCCCAGGCACAGAGAAGGTGCTAGCAGGGAATTCTCTGCCTGCCTTTCCCCAGTGCTCTGCAAGCTCTCCAGGACAACATAAAATCTGGGGCTCTGTGCTTTCTTTCGTTCTGAACAAGTGTTACTGTTTTCTGCAGAAAAGTCATTCTGCGAAGCAATGTGAACACTTCAGCTTCCCAGGCACAGAGAAGGTGCTAGCAGGGAATTCTCTGCCTGCCTTTCCCCAGTGCTCTGCAAGCTCTCCAGGACAACATAAAATCTGGGGCTCTGTGCTTTCTTTTGTTCTGAACAAGTGTTAGTGTTTTCTGCACAAAAGCGATTCTGCGAAGCAATGTGAACAGGCACAGAGAAGGTGCTAGCAGGGAATTCTCTGCCTGCCTTTCCCCAGTGCTCTGCAAGCTCTCCAGGACAACAGCAAATCTGCGGCTCTGTGCTTTCTTTCGTTCAGAACAAGTGTTACTGTTTTCTGCACAAAAGCGATTCTGCGAAGCAATGGGAACACTTCTCTTTCCCAGGCACAGGGAAGGTGCTAGCAGGGAATTCTCTGCCTGCCTTTCCCCAGTGCTCTGCAAGCTCTCCAGGACAACATAAAATCTGGGGCTCTGTGCTTTCTTTCGTTCTGAACAAGTGTTACTGTTTTCTGCACAAAAGCGATTCTGCGAAGCAATGTGAACACTTCTGCTTCCCAGGCACAGAGAAGGTGCTAGCAGGGAATTCTCTGCCTGCCTTTCCCCAGTGCTCTGCAAGCTCTCCAGGACAACATAAAATCTGGGGCTCTGTGCTTTCTTTCGTTCTGAACAAGTGTTACTGTTTTCTGCAGAAAAGTCATTCTGCGAAGCAATGTGAACACTTCTGCTTCCCAGGCACAGAGAAGGTGCTGGCAGGGAATTCTCTGCCTGCCTTTCCCCAGTGCTCTGCAAGCTCTCCAGGACAACATAAAATCTGGGGCTCTGTGCTTTCTTTTGTTCTGAACAAGTGTTAGTGTTTTCTGCACAAAAGCGATTCTGCGAAGCAATGTGAACACTTCTGTTTCCCAGGCACCGAGAACGTGCTAGCAGGGAATTCTCTGCCTGCTTTTCCCCAGTGCTCTGCAAGCTCTCCAGGACAACATAAAATCTGGGGCTCTGTGCTTTCTTTCGTTCTGAACAAGTGTTATTGTTTTCTGCACAAAAGCGATTCTGCGAAGCAATGTGAACACTTCTGCTTCCCAGGCACAGAGAAGGTGCTAGCAGGGAATTCTCTGCCTGCCTTTCCCCAGTGCTCTGCAAGCTCTCCAGGACAACATAAAATCTGGGGCTCTGTGCTTTCTTTCCTTCTGAACAAGTGTTACTGTTTTCTGCACAAAAGCGATTCTGCGAAGCAATGTGAACAGGCACAGAGAAGGTGCTAGCAGGGAATTCTCTGCCTGCCTTTCCCCAGTGCTCTGCAAGCTCTCCAGGACAACAGCAAATCTGCGGCTCTGTGCTTTCTTTCGTTCAGAACAAGTGTTACTGTTTTCTGCACAAAAGCGATTCTGCGAAGCAATGGGAACACTTCTCTTTCCCAGGCACAGGGAAGGTGCTAGCAGGGAATTCTCTGCCTGCCTTTCCCCAGTGCTCTGCAAGCTCTCCAGCACAACATAAAATCTGGGGCTCTGTGCTTTCTTTCGTTCTGAACAAGTGTTACTGTTTTCTGCACAAAAGCGATTCTGCGAAGCAATGGGAACACTTCTGCTTCCCAGGCACAGAGAAGGTGCTAGCAGGGAATTCTCTGCCTGCCTTTCCCCAGTGCTCTGCAAGCTCTCCAGGACAACATAAAATCTGGGGCTCTGTGCTTTCTTTTGTTCTGAACAAGTGTTACTGTTTTCTGCACAAAAGCGATTCTGCGAAGCAATGTGAACACTTGTGCTTCCCAGGCACAGAGAAGGTGCTAGCAGGGAATTCTCTGCCTGCTTTTCCCCAGTACTCTGCAAGCTCTCCAGCAGAACATAAAATCTGGGGCTCTGTGCTTTCTTTCGTTCTGAACAAGTGTTACTGTTTTCTGCACAAAAGCGATTCTGCGAAGGAATGTGAACAGGCACAGAGAAGGTGCTAGCAGGGAATTCTCTGCCTGCCTTTCCCCAGTGCTCTGCAAGCTCTCCAGGACAACAGCAAATCTGGGGCTCTGTGCTTTCTTTCGTTCTGAACAAGTGTTACTGTTTTCTGCACAAAAGCGATTCTGCGAAGCAATGTGAACACTTCTGTTTCCCAGGCACCGAGAACGTGCTAGCAGGGAATTCTCTGCCTGCTTTTCCCCAGTGCTCTGCAAGCTCTCCAGGACAACATAAAATCTGGGGCTCTGTGCTTTCTTTCGTTCTGAACAAGTGTTATTGTTTTCTGCACAAAAGCGATTCTGCGAAGCAATGTGAACACTTCTGCTTCCCAGGCACAGAGAAGGTGCTAGCAGGGAATTCTCTGCCTGCCTTTCCCCAGTGCTCTGCAAGCTCTCCAGGACAACAGCAAATCTGGGGCTCTGTGCTTTCTTTCCTTCTGAACAAGTGTTACTGTTTTCTGCACAAAAGCGATTCTGCGAAGCAATGGGAACACTTCTCTTTCCCAGGCACAGGGAACGTGCTAGCAGGGAATTCTCTGCCTGCCTTTCCCCAGTGCTCTGCAAGCTCTCCAGGACAACATAAAATCTGGGGCTCTGTGCTTTCTTTCGTTCTGAACAAGTGTTACTGTTTTCTGCACAAAAGCGATTCTGCGAAGCAATGTGAACACTTCTGTTTCCCAGGCACAGAGAAGGTGCTAGCAGGGAATTCTCTGCCTGCTTTTCCCCAGTGCTCTGCAAGCTCTCCAGGACAACATAAAATCTGGGGCTCTGTGCTTTCTTTCGTACTGACCAAGTGTTACTGTTTTCTGCACAAAAGCGATTCTGCGAAGCAATGTGAACACTTCTGCTTCCCAGGCACAGAGAAGGTGCTAGCAGGGAATTCTCTGCTTGCTTTTCCCCAGTGCTCTGCAAGCTCTCCAGGACAACATAAAATCTGGGGCTCTGTGCTTTCTTTCGTTCTGAACAAGTGTTATTGTTTTCTGCACAAAAGCGATTCTGCGAAGCAATGTGAAGACTTCTGCTTCCCAGGCACAGAGAAGGTGCTAGCAGGGAATTCTCTGCCTGCCTTTCCCCAGTGCTCTGCAAGCTCTCCAGGACAACAGCAAATCTGGGGCTCTGTGCTTTCTTTCGTTCTGAACAAGTGTTACTGTTTTCTGCACAAAAGCGATTCTGCGAAGCAATGGGAACACTTCTGCTTCCCAGGCACAGAGAAGGTGCTAGCAGGGAATTCTCTGCCTGCCTTTCCCCAGTGCTCTGCAAGCTCTCCAGGACAACATAAAATCTGGGGCTCTGTGCTTTCTTTCGTTCTGAACAAGTGTTAGTGTTTTCTGCACAAAAGCGATTCTGCGAAGCAGTGTGAAGACTTCTGCTTCCCAGGCACAGAGAAGGTGCTAGCAGGGAATTCTCTGCCTGCCTTTCCCCAGTGCTCTGCAAGCTCTCCAGGACAACATAAAATCTGGGGCTCTGTGCTTTCTTTCGTTCTGAACAAGTGTTACTGTTTTCTGCACAAAAGCGATTCTGCGAAGCAATGGGAACACTTCTGCTTCCCAGGCACAGAGAAGGTGCTAGCAGGGAATTCTCTGCCTGCCTTTCCCCAGTGCTCTGCAAGCTCTCCAGGACAACATAAAATCTGGGGCTCTGTGCTTTCTTTCGTTCTGAACAAGTGTTACTGTTTTCTGCAGAAAAGTCATTCTGCGAAGCAATGTGAACACTTCTGCTTCCCAGGCACAGAGAAGGTGCTGGCAGGGAATTCTCTGCCTGCCTTTCCCCAGTGCTCTGCAAGCTCTCCAGGACAACATAAAATCTGGGGCTCTGTGCTTTCTTTTGTTCTGAACAAGTGTTAGTGTTTTCTGCACAAAAGCGATTCTGCGAAGCAATGTGAACAGGCACAGAGAAGGTGCTAGCAGGGAATTCTCTGCCTGCCTTTCCCCAGTGCTCTGCAAGCTCTCCAGGACAACAGCAAATCTGCGGCTCTGTGCTTTCTTTCGTTCAGAACAAGTGTTACTGTTTTCTGCACAAAAGCGATTCTGCGAAGCAATGGGAACACTTCTCTTTCCCAGGCACAGGGAAGGTGCTAGCAGGGAATTCTCTGCCTGCCTTTCCCCAGTGCTCTGCAAGCTCTCCAGGACAACATAAAATCTGGGGCTCTGTGCTTTCTTTCGTTCTGAACAAGTGTTACTGTTTTCTGCACAAAAGCGATTCTGCGAAGCAATGTGAACACTTCTGCTTCCCAGGCACAGAGAAGGTGCTAGCAGGGAATTCTCTGCCTGCCTTTCCCCAGTGCTCTGCAAGCTCTCCAGGACAACATAAAATCTGGGGCTCTGTGCTTTCTTTTGTTCTGAACAAGTGTTAGTGTTTTCTGCACAAAAGCGATTCTGCGAAGCAATGTGAACACTTCTGTTTCCCAGGCACCGAGAACGTGCTAGCAGGGAATTCTCTGCCTGCTTTTCCCCAGTGCTCTGCAAGCTCTCCAGGACAACATAAAATCTGGGGCTCTGTGCTTTCTTTCGTTCTGAACAAGTGTTATTGTTTTCTGCACAAAAGCGATTCTGCGAAGCAATGTGAAGACTTCTGCTTCCCAGGCACAGAGAAGGTGCTAGCAGGGAATTCTCTGCCTGCCTTTCCCCAGTGCTCTGCAAGCTCTCCAGGACAACATAAAATCTGGGGCTCTGTGCTTTCTTTCCTTCTGAACAAGTGTTACTGTTTTCTGCACAAAAGCGATTCTGCGAAGCAATGTGAACAGGCACAGAGAAGGTGCTAGCAGGGAATTCTCTGCCTGCCTTTCCCCAGTGCTCTGCAAGCTCTCCAGGACAACATAAAATCTGGGGCTCTGTGCTTTCTTTCCTTCTGAACAAGTGTTACTGTTTTCTGCACAAAAGCGATTCTGCGAAGCAATGTGAACACTTCTCTTTCCCAGGCACAGGGAAGGTGCTAGCAGGGAATTCTCTGCCTGCCTTTCCCCAGTGCTCTGCAAGCTCTCCAGCACAACATAAAATCTGGGGCTCTGTGCTTTCTTTCGTTCTGAACAAGTGTTACTGTTTTCTGCACAAAAGCGATTCTGCGAAGCAATGTGAACACTTCTGCTTCCCAGGCACAGAGAAGGTGCTAGCAGGGAATTCTCTGCCTGCCTTTCCCCAGTGCTCTGCAAGCTCTCCAGGACAACATAAAATCTGGGGCTCTGTGCTTTCTTTTGTTCTGAACAAGTGTTACTGTTTTCTGCACAAAAGCGATTCTGCGAAGCAATGTGAACACTTGTGCTTCCCAGGCACAGAGAAGGTGCTAGCAGGGAATTCTCTGCCTGCTTTTCCCCAGTACTCTGCAAGCTCTCCAGCAGAACATAAAATCTGGGGCTCTGTGCTTTCTTTCGTTCTGAACAAGTGTTACTGTTTTCTGCACAAAAGCGATTCTGCGAAGGAATGTGAACAGGCACAGAGAAGGTGCTAGCAGGGAATTCTCTGCCTGCCTTTCCCCAGTGCTCTGCAAGCTCTCCAGGACAACAGCAAATCTGGGGCTCTGTGCTTTCTTTCCTTCTGAACAAGTGTTACTGTTTTCTGCACAAAAGCGATTCTGCGAAGCAATGGGAACACTTCTCTTTCCCAGGCACAGGGAAGGTGCTAGCAGGGAATTCTCTGCCTGCCTTTCCCCAGTGCTCTGCAAGCTCTCCAGGACAACATAAAATCTGGGGCTCTGTGCTTTCTTTCGTTCTGAACAAGTGTTACTGTTTTCTGCACAAAAGCGATTCTGCGAAGCAATGTGAACACTTCTGCTTCCCAGGCACAGAGAAGGTGCTAGCAGGGAATTCTCTGCCTGCCTTTCCCCAGTGCTCTGCAAGCTCTCCAGGACAACATAAAATCTGGGGCTCTGTGCTTTCTTTCGTTCTGAACAAGTGTTACTGTTTTCTGCAGAAAAGTCATTCTGCGAAGCAATGTGAACACTTCTGCTTCCCAGGCACAGAGAAGGTGCTGGCAGGGAATTCTCTGCCTGCCTTTCCCCAGTGCTCTGCAAGCTCTCCAGGACAACATAAAATCTGGGGCTCTGTGCTTTCTTTTGTTCTGAACAAGTGTTAGTGTTTTCTGCACAAAAGCGATTCTGCGAAGCAATGTGAACACTTCTGTTTCCCAGGCACCGAGAACGTGCTAGCAGGGAATTCTCTGCCTGCTTTTCCCCAGTGCTCTGCAAGCTCTCCAGGACAACATAAAATCTGGGGCTCTGTGCTTTCTTTCGTTCTGAACAAGTGTTATTGTTTTCTGCACAAAAGCGATTCTGCGAAGCAATGTGAACACTTCTGCTTCCCAGGCACAGAGAAGGTGCTAGCAGGGAATTCTCTGCCTGCCTTTCCCCAGTGCTCTGCAAGCTCTCCAGGACAACATAAAATCTGGGGCTCTGTGCTTTCTTTCCTTCTGAACAAGTGCTACTGTTTTCTGCACAAAAGCGATTCTGCGAAGCAATGTGAACAGGCACAGAGAAGGTGCTAGCAGGGAATTCTCTGCCTGCCTTTCCCCAGTGCTCTGCAAGCTCTCCAGGACAACATAAAATCTGGGGCTCTGTGCTTTCTTTCCTTCTGAACAAGTGTTACTGTTTTCTGCACAAAAGCGATTCTGCGAAGCAATGTGAACACTTCTCTTTCCCAGGCACAGGGAAGGTGCTAGCAGGGAATTCTCTGCCTGCCTTTCCCCAGTGCTCTGCAAGCTCTCCAGCACAACATAAAATCTGGGGCTCTGTGCTTTCTTTCGTTCTGAACAAGTGTTACTGTTTTCTGCACAAAAGCGATTCTGCGAAGCAATGTGAACACTTCTGCTTCCCAGGCACAGAGAAGGTGCTAGCAGGGAATTCTCTGCCTGCCTTTCCCCAGTGCTCTGCAAGCTCTCCAGGACAACATAAAATCTGGGGCTCTGTGCTTTCTTTTGTTCTGAACAAGTGTTACTGTTTTCTGCACAAAAGCGATTCTGCGAAGCAATGTGAACACTTGTGCTTCCCAGGCACAGAGAAGGTGCTAGCAGGGAATTCTCTGCCTGCTTTTCCCCAGTACTCTGCAAGCTCTCCAGCAGAACATAAAATCTGGGGCTCTGTGCTTTCTTTCGTTCTGAACAAGTGTTACTGTTTTCTGCACAAAAGCGATTCTGCGAAGGAATGTGAACAGGCACAGAGAAGGTGCTAGCAGGGAATTCTCTGCCTGCCTTTCCCCAGTGCTCTGCAAGCTCTCCAGGACAACAGCAAATCTGGGGCTCTGTGCTTTCTTTCGTTCTGAACAAGTGTTACTGTTTTCTGCACAAAAGCGATTCTGCGAAGCAATGTGAACACTTCTGTTTCCCAGGCACCGAGAACGTGCTAGCAGGGAATTCTCTGCCTGCTTTTCCCCAGTGCTCTGCAAGCTCTCCAGGACAACATAAAATCTGGGGCTCTGTGCTTTCTTTCGTTCTGAACAAGTGTTATTGTTTTCTGCACAAAAGCGATTCTGCGAAGCAATGTGAACACTTCTGCTTCCCAGGCACAGAGAAGGTGCTAGCAGGGAATTCTCTGCCTGCTTTTCCCCAGTGCTCTGCAAGCTCTCCAGGACAACATAAAATCTGGGGCTCTGTGCTTTCTTTCGTTCTGAACAAGTGTTACTGTTTTCTGCACAAAAGCGATTCTGCGAAGCAATGTGAACAGGCACAGAGAAGGTGCTAGCAGGGAATTCTCTGCCTGCCTTTCCCCAGTGCTCTGCAAGCTCTCCAGGACAACAGCAAATCTGCGGCTCTGTGCTTTCTTTCGTTCAGAACAAGTGTTACTGTTTTCTGCACAAAAGCGATTCTGCGAAGCAATGGGAACACTTCTCTTTCCCAGGCACAGGGAAGGTGCTAGCAGGGAATTCTCTGCCTGCCTTTCCCCAGTGCTCTGCAAGCTCTCCAGGACAACATAAAATCTGGGGCTCTGTGCTTTCTTTCGTTCTGAACAAGTGTTACTGTTTTCTGCACAAAAGCGATTCTGCGAAGCAATGTGAACACTTCTGCTTCCCAGGCACAGAGAAGGTGCTAGCAGGGAATTCTCTGCCTGCCTTTCCCCAGTGCTCTGCAAGCTCTCCAGGACAACATAAAATCTGGGGCTCTGTGCTTTCTTTTGTTCTGAACAAGTGTTACTGTTTTCTGCACAAAAGCGATTCTGCGAAGCAATGTGAACACTTGTGCTTCCCAGGCACAGAGAAGGTGCTAGCAGGGAATTCTCTGCCTGCTTTTCCCCAGTACTCTGCAAGCTCTCCAGCAGAACATAAAATCTGGGGCTCTGTGCTTTCTTTCGTTCTGAACAAGTGTTACTGTTTTCTGCACAAAAGCGATTCTGCGAAGGAATGTGAACAGGCACAGAGAAGGTGCTAGCAGGGAATTCTCTGCCTGCCTTTCCCCAGTGCTCTGCAAGCTCTCCAGGACAACAGCAAATCTGGGGCTCTGTGCTTTCTTTCGTTCTGAACAAGTGTTACTGTTTTCTGCACAAAAGCGATTCTGCGAAGCAATGTGAACACTTCTGTTTCCCAGGCACCGAGAACGTGCTAGCAGGGAATTCTCTGCCTGCTTTTCCCCAGTGCTCTGCAAGCTCTCCAGGACAACATAAAATCTGGGGCTCTGTGCTTTCTTTCGTTCTGAACAAGTGTTATTGTTTTCTGCACAAAAGCGATTCTGCGAAGCAATGTGAACACTTCTGCTTCCCAGGCACAGAGAAGGTGCTAGCAGGGAATTCTCTGCCTGCTTTTCCCCAGTGCTCTGCAAGCTCTCCAGGACAACATAAAATCTGGGGCTCTGTGCTTTCTTTTGTTCTGAACAAGTGTTAGTGTTTTCTGCACAAAAGCGATTCTGCGAAGCAATGGGAACACTTCTGCTTCCCAGGCACAGAGAAGGTGCTAGCAGGGAATTCTCTGCCTGCCTTTCCCCAGTGCTCTGCAAGCTCTCCAGGACAACATAAAATCTGCGGCTCTGTGCTTTCTTTCGTTCAGAACAAGTGTTACTGTTTTCTGCACAAAAGCGATTCTGCGAAGCAATGTGAACACTTCTGCTTCCCAGGCACAGAGAAGGTGCTAGCAGGGAATTCTCTGCCTGCCTTTCCCCAGTGCTCTGCAAGCTCTCCAGGACAACATAAAATCTGCGGCTCTGTGCTTTCTTTCGTTCAGAACAAGTGTTACTGTTTTCTGCACAAAAGCGATTCTGCGAAGCAATGGGAACACTTCTCTTTCCCAGGCACAGGGAAGGTGCTAGCAGGGAATTCTCTGCCTGCCTTTCCCCAGTGCTCTGCAAGCTCTCCAGGACAACATAAAATCTGGGGCTCTGTGCTTTCTTTCGTTCTGAACAAGTGTTACTGTTTTCTGCACAAAAGCGATTCTGCGAAGCAATGGGAACACTTCTGCTTCCCAGGCACAGAGAAGGTGCTAGCAGGGAATTCTCTGCCTGCCTTTCCCCAGTGCTCTGCAAGCTCTCCAGGACAACATAAAATCTGCGGCTCTGTGCTTTCTTTCGTTCAGAACAAGTGTTACTGTTTTCTGCACAAAAGCGATTCTGCGAAGCAATGGGAACACTTCTCTTTCCCAGGCACAGGGAAGGTGCTAGCAGGGAATTCTCTGCCTGCCTTTCCCCAGTGCTCTGCAAGCTCTCCAGGACAACATAAAATCTGGGGCTCTGTGCTTTCTTTCGTTCTGAACAAGTGTTACTGTTTTCTGCACAAAAGCGATTCTGCGAAGCAATGTGAACACTTCTGCTTCCCAGGCACAGAGAAGGTGCTAGCAGGGAATTCTCTGCCTGCCTTTCCCCAGTGCTCTGCAAGCTCTCCAGGACAACATAAAATCTGGGGCTCTGTGCTTTCTTTCGTTCTGAACAAGTGTTACTGTTTTCTGCAGAAAAGTCATTCTGCGAAGCAATGTGAACACTTCTGCTTCCCAGGCACAGAGAAGGTGCTGGCAGGGAATTCTCTGCCTGCCTTTCCCCAGTGCTCTGCAAGCTCTCCAGGACAACATAAAATCTGGGGCTCTGTGCTTTCTTTTGTTCTGAACAAGTGTTAGTGTTTTCTGCACAAAAGCGATTCTGCGAAGCAATGTGAACACTTCTGTTTCCCAGGCACCGAGAACGTGCTAGCAGGGAATTCTCTGCCTGCTTTTCCCCAGTGCTCTGCAAGCTCTCCAGGACAACATAAAATCTGGGGCTCTGTGCTTTCTTTCGTTCTGAACAAGTGTTATTGTTTTCTGCACAAAAGCGATTCTGCGAAGCAATGTGAACACTTCTGCTTCCCAGGCACAGAGAAGGTGCTAGCAGGGAATTCTCTGCCTGCCTTTCCCCAGTGCTCTGCAAGCTCTCCAGCAGAACATAAAATCTGGGGCTCTGTGCTTTCTTTCGTTCTGAACAAGTGTTACTGTTTTCTGCACAAAAGCGATTCTGCGAAGCAATGTGAACACTTCTGCTTCCCAGGCACAGAGAAGGTGCTAGCAGGGAATTCTCTGCCTGCCTTTCCCCAGTGCTCTGCAAGCTCTCCAGGACAACATAAAATCTGCGGCTCTGTGCTTTCTTTCGTTCAGAACAAGTGTTACTGTTTTCTGCACAAAAGCGATTCTGCGAAGCAATGGGAACACTTCTCTTTCCCAGGCACAGGGAAGGTGCTAGCAGGGAATTCTCTGCCTGCCTTTCCCCAGTGCTCTGCAAGCTCTCCAGGACAACATAAAATCTGGGGCTCTGTGCTTTCTTTCGTTCTGAACAAGTGTTACTGTTTTCTGCAGAAAAGTCATTCTGCGAAGCAATGTGAACACTTCTGCTTCCCAGGCACAGAGAAGGTGCTGGCAGGGAATTCTCTGCCTGCCTTTCCCCAGTGCTCTGCAAGCTCTCCAGGACAACATAAAATCTGGGGCTCTGTGCTTTCTTTTGTTCTGAACAAGTGTTAGTGTTTTCTGCACAAAAGCGATTCTGCGAAGCAATGTGAACACTTCTGTTTCCCAGGCACCGAGAACGTGCTAGCAGGGAATTCTCTGCCTGCCTTTCCCCAGTGCTCTGCAAGCTCTCCAGGACAACATAAAATCTGGGGCTCTGTGCTTTCTTTTGTTCTGAACAAGTGTTACTGTTTTCTGCACAAAAGCGATTCTGCGAAGCAATGTGAACACTTCTGCTTCCCAGGCACAGAGAAGGTGCTAGCAGGGAATTCTCTGCCTGCTTTTCCGCAGTACTCTGCAAGCTCTCCAGCAGAACATAAAATCTGGGGCTCTGTGCTTTCTTTCGTTCTGAACAAGTGTTACTGTTTTCTGCACAAAAGCGATTCTGCGAAGGAATGTGAACAGGCACAGAGAAGGTGCTAGCAGGGAATTCTCTGCCTGCCTTTCCCCAGTGCTCTGCAAGCTCTCCAGGACAACAGCAAATCTGGGGCTCTGTGCTTTCTTTCGTTCTGAACAAGTGTTACTGTTTTCTGCACAAAAGCGATTCTGCGAAGCAATGTGAACACTTCTGTTTCCCAGGCACAGAGAAGGTGCTAGCAGGGAATTCTCTGCCTGCTTTTCCCCAGTGCTCTGCAAGCTCTCCAGGACAACATAAAATCTGGGGCTCTGTGCTTTCTTTCGTTCTGAACAAGTGTTATTGTTTTCTGCACAAAAGCGATTCTGCGAAGCAATGTGAACACTTCTGCTTCCCAGGCACAGAGAAGGTGCTAGCAGGGAATTCTCTGCCTGCTTTTCCCCAGTGCTCTGCAAGCTCTCCAGGACAACATAAAATCTGGGGCTCTGTGCTTTCTTTTGTTCTGAACAAGTGTTAGTGTTTTCTGCACAAAAGCGATTCTGCGAAGCAATGTGAACACTTCTGCTTCCCAGGCACAGAGAAGGTGCTAGCAGGGAATTCTCTGCTTGCTTTTCCCCAGTGCTCTGCAAGCTCTCCAGGACAACATAAAATCTGGGGCTCTGTGCTTTCTTTTGTTCTGAACAAGTGTTAGTGTTTTCTGCACAAAAGCGATTCTGCGAAGCAATGTGAAGACTTCTGCTTCCCAGGCACAGAGAAGGTGCTAGCAGGGAATTCTCTGCCTGCCTTTCCCCAGTGCTCTGCAAGCTCTCCAGGACAACAGCAAATCTGGGGCTCTGTGCTTTCTTTCGTTCTGAACAAGTGTTACTGTTTTCTGCACAAAAGCGATTCTGCGAAGCAATGGGAACACTTCTGCTTCCCAGGCACAGAGAAGGTGCTAGCAGGGAATTCTCTGCCTGCCTTTCCCCAGTGCTCTGCAAGCTCTCCAGGACAACATAAAATCTGGGGCTCTGTGCTTTCTTTCGTTCTGAACAAGTGTTAATGTTTTCTGCAGAAAAGTCATTCTGCGAAGCAATGTGAACACTTCTGCTTCCCAGGCACAGAGAAGGTGCTAGCAGGGAATTCTCTGCCTGCCTTTCCCCAGTGCTCTGCAAGCTCTCCAGGACAACAGCAAATCTGGGGCTCTGTGCTTTCTTTCGTTCTGAACAAGTGTTACTGTTTTCTGCACAAAAGCGATTCTGCGAAGCAATGTGAACACTTCTGTTTCCCAGGCACCGAGAACGTGCTAGCAGGGAATTCTCTGCCTGCTTTTCCCCAGTGCTCTGCAAGCTCTCCAGGACAACATAAAAACTGGGGCTCTGTGCTTTCTTTCGTTCTGAACAAGTGTTATTGTTTTCTGCACAAAAGCGATTCTGCGAAGCAATGTGAACACTTCTGCTTCCCAGGCACAGAGAAGGTGCTAGCAGGGAATTCTCTGCCTGCTTTTCCCCAGTGCTCTGCAAGCTCTCCAGGACAACATAAAATCTGGGGCTCTGTGCTTTCTTTCGTTCTGAACAAGTGTTACTGTTTTCTGCACAAAAGCGATTCTGCGAAGCAATGTGAACACTTCTGCTTCCCAGGCACAGAGAAGGTGCTAGCAGGGAATTCTCTGCTTGCTTTTCCCCAGTGCTCTGCAAGCTCTCCAGGACAACATAAAATCTGGGGCTCTGTGCTTTCTTTTGTTCTGAACAAGTGTTAGTGTTTTCTGCACAAAAGCGATTCTGCGAAGCAATGTGAACACTTCTGCTTCCCAGGCACAGAGAAGGTGCTAGCAGGGTATTCTCTGCCTGCCTTTCCCCAGTGCTCTGCAAGCTCTCCAGGACAACATAAAATCTGGGGCTCTGTGCTTTCTTTCGTTCTGAACAAGTGTTAGTGTTTTCTGCACAAAAGTCATTCTGCGAAGCAATGTGAACACTTCTGCTTCCCAGGCACAGAGAAGGTGCTGGCAGGGAATTCTCTGCCTGCCTTTCCCCAGTGCTCTGCAAGCTCTCCAGGACAACATAAAATCTGGGGCTCTGTGCTTTCTTTTGTTCTGAACAAGTGTTAGTGTTTTCTGCACAAAAGCGATTCTGCGAAGCAATGTGAACACTTCTGTTTCCCAGGCACCGAGAAGGTGCTAGCAGGGAATTCTCTGCCTGCTTTTCCCCAGTGCTCTGCAAGCTCTCCAGGACAACATAAAATCTGGGGCTCTGTGCTTTCTTTCGTTCTGAACAAGTGTTATTGTTTTCTGCACAAAAGCGATTCTGCGAAGCAATGTGAAGACTTCTGCTTCCCAGGCACAGAGAAGGTGCTAGCAGGGAATTCTCTGCCTGCCTTTCCCCAGTGCTCTGCAAGCTCTCCAGGACAACATAAAATCTGGGGCTCTGTGCTTTCTTTTGTTCTGAACAAGTGTTACTGTTTTCTGCACAAAAGCGATTCTGCGAAGCAATGTGAACACTTGTGCTTCCCAGGCACAGAGAAGGTGCTAGCAGGGAATTCTCTGCCTGCTTTTCCCCAGTACTCTGCAAGCTCTCCAGCAGAACATAAAATCTGGGGCTCTGTGCTTTCTTTCGTTCTGAACAAGTGTTACTGTTTTCTGCACAAAAGCGATTCTGCGAAGGAATGTGAACAGGCACAGAGAAGGTGCTAGCAGGGAATTCTCTGCCTGCCTTTCCCCAGTGCTCTGCAAGCTCTCCAGGACAACAGCAAATCTGGGGCTCTGTGCTTTCTTTCGTTCTGAACAAGTGTTACTGTTTTCTGCACAAAAGCGATTCTGCGAAGCAATGTGAACACTTCTGTTTCCCAGGCACCGAGAACGTGCTAGCAGGGAATTCTCTGCCTGCTTTTCCCCAGTGCTCTGCAAGCTCTCCAGGACAACATAAAATCTGGGGCTCTGTGCTTTCTTTCGTTCTGAACAAGTGTTATTGTTTTCTGCACAAAAGCGATTCTGCGAAGCAATGTGAACACTTGTGCTTCCCAGGCACAGAGAAGGTGCTAGCAGGGAATTCTCTGCCTGCTTTTCCCCAGTGCTCTGCAAGCTCTCCAGGACAACATAAAATCTGGGGCTCTGTGCTTTCTTTCGTTCTGAACAAGTGTTACTGTTTTCTGCACAAAAGCGATTCTGCGAAGCAATGTGAACACTTCTGCTTCCCAGGCACAGAGAAGGTGCTAGCAGGGAATTCTCTGCTTGCTTTTCCCCAGTGCTCTGCAAGCTCTCCAGGACAACATAAAATCTGCGGCTCTGTGCTTTCTTTCGTTCAGAACAAGTGTTACTGTTTTCTGCACAAAAGCGATTCTGCGAAGCAATGGGAACACTTCTCTTTCCCAGGCACAGGGAAGGTGCTAGCAGGGAATTCTCTGCCTGCCTTTCCCCAGTGCTCTGCAAGCTCTCCAGCACAACATAAAATCTGGGGCTCTGTGCTTTCTTTCGTTCTGAACAAGTGTTACTGTTTTCTGCACAAAAGCGATTCTGCGAAGCAATGTGAACACTTCTGCTTCCCAGGCACAGAGAAGGTGCTAGCAGGGAATTCTCTGCCTGCCTTTCCCCAGTGCTCTGCAAGCTCTCCAGGACAACATAAAATCTGGGGCTCTGTGCTTTCTTTCGTTCTGAACAAGTGTTACTGTTTTCTGCAGAAAAGTCATTCTGCGAAGCAATGTGAACACTTCTGCTTCCCAGGCACAGAGAAGGTGCTGGCAGGGAATTCTCTGCCTGCCTTTCCCCAGTGCTCTGCAAGCTCTCCAGGACAACATAAAATCTGGGGCTCTGTGCTTTCTTTTGTTCTGAACAAGTGTTAGTGTTTTCTGCACAAAAGCGATTCTGCGAAGCAATGTGAACACTTCTGTTTCCCAGGCACCGAGAACGTGCTAGCAGGGAATTCTCTGCCTGCTTTTCCCCAGTGCTCTGCAAGCTCTCCAGGACAACATAAAATCTGGGGCTCTGTGCTTTCTTTCGTTCTGAACAAGTGTTATTGTTTTCTGCACAAAAGCGATTCTGCGAAGCAATGTGAACACTTCTGCTTCCCAGGCACAGAGAAGGTGCTAGCAGGGAATTCTCTGCCTGCCTTTCCCCAGTGCTCTGCAAGCTCTCCAGCAGAACATAAAATCTGGGGCTCTGTGCTTTCTTTCGTTCTGAACAAGTGTTACTGTTTTCTGCACAAAAGCGATTCTGCGAAGCAATGTGAACACTTCTGCTTCCCAGGCACAGAGAAGGTGCTAGTAGGGAATTCTCTGCCTGCCTTTCCCCAGTGCTCTGCAAGCTCTCCAGGACAACATAAAATCTGGGGCTCTGTGCTTTCTTTCGTTCAGAACAAGTGTTACTGTTTTCTGCACAAAAGCGATTCTGCGAAGCAATGGGAACACTTCTCTTTCCCAGGCACAGGGAAGGTGCTAGCAGGGAATTCTCTGCCTGCCTTTCCCCAGTGCTCTGCAAGCTCTCCAGGACAACATAAAATCTGGGGCTCTGTGCTTTCTTTCGTTCTGAACAAGTGTTACTGTTTTCTGCAGAAAAGTCATTCTGCGAAGCAATGTGAACACTTCTGCTTCCCAGGCACAGAGAAGGTGCTGGCAGGGAATTCTCTGCCTGCCTTTCCCCAGTGCTCTGCAAGCTCTCCAGGACAACATAAAATCTGGGGCTCTGTGCTTTCTTTTGTTCTGAACAAGTGTTAGTGTTTTCTGCACAAAAGCGATTCTGCGAAGCAATGTGAACACTTCTGTTTCCCAGGCACCGAGAACGTGCTAGCAGGGAATTCTCTGCCTGCCTTTCCCCAGTGCTCTGCAAGCTCTCCAGGACAACATAAAATCTGGGGCTCTGTGCTTTCTTTTGTTCTGAACAAGTGTTACTGTTTTCTGCACAAAAGCGATTCTGCGAAGCAATGTGAACACTTCTGCTTCCCAGGCACAGAGAAGGTGCTAGCAGGGAATTCTCTGCCTGCTTTTCCCCAGTACTCTGCAAGCTCTCCAGCAGAACATAAAATCTGGGGCTCTGTGCTTTCTTTCGTTCTGAACAAGTGTTACTGTTTTCTGCACAAAAGCGATTCTGCGAAGGAATGTGAACAGGCACAGAGAAGGTGCTAGCAGGGAATTCTCTGCCTGCCTTTCCCCAGTGCTCTGCAAGCTCTCCAGGACAACAGCAAATCTGGGGCTCTGTGCTTTCTTTCGTTCTGAACAAGTGTTACTGTTTTCTGCACAAAAGCGATTCTGCGAAGCAATGTGAACACTTCTGTTTCCCAGGCACAGAGAAGGTGCTAGCAGGGAATTCTCTGCCTGCTTTTCCCCAGTGCTCTGCAAGCTCTCCAGGACAACATAAAATCTGGGGCTCTGTGCTTTCTTTCGTTCTGAAGAAGTGTTATTGTTTTCTGCACAAAAGCGATTCTGCGAAGCAATGTGAACACTTCTGCTTCCCAGGCACAGAGAAGGTGCTAGCAGGGAATTCTCTGCCTGCTTTTCCCCAGTGCTCTGCAAGCTCTCCAGGACAACATAAAATCTGGGGCTCTGTGCTTTCTTTCGTTCTGAACAAGTGTTACTGTTTTCTGCACAAAAGCGATTCTGCGAAGCAATGTGAACACTTCTGCTTCCCAGGCACAGAGAAGGTGCTAGCAGGGAATTCTCTGCTTGCTTTTCCCCAGTGCTCTGCAAGCTCTCCAGGACAACATAAAATCTGGGGCTCTGTGCTTTCTTTTGTTCTGAACAAGTGTTAGTGTTTTCTGCACAAAAGCGATTCTGCGAAGCAATGTGAACACTTCTGCTTCCCAGGCACAGAGAAGGTGCTAGCAGGGAATTCTCTGCCTGCCTTTCCCCAGTGCTCTGCAAGCTCTCCAGGACAACATAAAATCTGGGGCTCTGTGCTTTCTTTCGTTCTGAACAAGTGTTACTGTTTTCTGCACAAAAGCGATTCTGCGAAGCAATGGGAACACTTCTGCTTCCCAGGCACAGAGAAGGTGCTAGCAGGGAATTCTCTGCCTGCCTTTCCCCAGTGCTCTGCAAGCTCTCCAGGACAACATAAAATCTGGGGCTCTGTGCTTTCTTTCGTTCTGAACAAGTGTTAATGTTTTCTGCAGAAAAGTCATTCTGCGAAGCAATGTGAACACTTCTGCTTCCCAGGCACAGAGAAGGTGCTAGCAGGGAATTCTCTGCCTGCCTTTCCCCAGTGCTCTGCAAGCTCTCCAGGACAACAGCAAATCTGGGGCTCTGTGCTTTCTTTCGTTCTGAACAAGTGTTACTGTTTTCTGCACAAAAGCGATTCTGCGAAGCAATGTGAACACTTCTGCTTCCCAGGCACATAGAAGGTGCTAGCAGGGAATTCTCTGCCTGCCTTTCCCCAGTGCTCTGCAAGCTCTCCAGGACAACATAGAATCTGGGGCTCTGTGCTTTCTTTTGTTCTGAACAAGTGTTAGTGTTTTCTGCACAAAAGCGATTCTGCGAAGCAATGTGAACAGGCACAGAGAAGGTGCTAGCAGGGAATTCTCTGCCTGCCTTTCCCCAGTGCTCTGCAAGCTCTCCAGGACAACATAAAATCTGGGGCTCTGTGCTTTCTTTCCTTCTGAACAAGTGTTACTGTTTTCTGCACAAAAGCGATTCTGCGAAGCAATGTGAACACTCCTGCTTCCCAGGCACAGAGAACGTGCTAGCAGGGAATTCTCTGCCTGCCTTTCCCCAGTGCTCTGCAAGCTCTCCAGCACAACATAAAATCTGGGGCTCTGTGCTTTCTTTCGTTCTGAACAAGTGTTATTGTTTTCTGCACAAAAGCGATTCTGCGAAGCAATGTGAACACTTCTGTTTCCCAGGCACAGAGAAGGTGCTAGCAGGGAATTCTCTGCCTGCTTTTCCCCAGTGCTCTGCAAGCTCTCCAGGACAACATAAAATCTGGGGCTCTGTGCTTTCTTTCGTACTGACCAAGTGTTACTGTTTTCTGCACAAAAGCGATTCTGCGAAGCAATGTGAACACTTCTGTTTCCCAGGCACAGAGAAGGTGCTAGCAGGGAATTCTCTGCTTGCTTTTCCCCAGTGCTCTGCAAGCTCTCCAGGACAACATAAAATCTGGGGCTCTGTGCTTTCTTTCGTTCTGAACAAGTGTTATTGTTTTCTGCACAAAAGCGATTCTGCGAAGCAATGTGAAGACTTCTGCTTCCCAGGCACAGAGAAGGTGCTAGCAGGGAATTCTCTGCCTGCCTTTCCCCAGTGCTCTGCAAGCTCTCCAGGACAACAGCAAATCTGGGGCTCTGTGCTTTCTTTCGTTCTGAACAAGTGTTACTGTTTTCTGCACAAAAGCGATTCTGCGAAGCAATGGGAACACTTCTGCTTCCCAGGCACAGAGAAGGTGCTAGCAGGGAATTCTCTGCCTGCCTTTCCCCAGTGCTCTGCAAGCTCTCCAGGACAACATAAAATCTGGGGCTCTGTGCTTTCTTTCGTTCTGAACAAGTGTTATTGTTTTCTGCACAAAAGCGATTCTGCGAAGCAATGTGAAGACTTCTGCTTCCCAGGCACAGAGAAGGTGCTAGCAGGGAATTCTCTGCCTGCCTTTCCCCAGTGCTCTGCAAGCTCTCCAGGACAACATAAAATCTGGGGCTCTGTGCTTTCTTTCGTTCTGAAGAAGTGTTACTGTTTTCTGCACAAAAGCGATTCTGCGAAGCAATGTGAACACTTCTGCTTCCCAGGCACAGAGAAGGTGCTAGCAGGGAATTCTCTGCCTGCCTTTCCCCAGTGCTCTGCAAGCTCTCCAGGACAACATAAAATCTGGGGCTCTGTGCTTTCTTTCGTTCTGAACAAGTGTTACTGTTTTCTGCAGAAAAGTCATTCTGCGAAGCAATGTGAACACTTCTGCTTCCCAGGCACAGAGAAGGTGCTGGCAGGGAATTCTCTGCCTGCCTTTCCCCAGTGCTCTGCAAGCTCTCCAGGACAACATAAAATCTGGGGCTCTGTGCTTTCTTTTGTTCTGAACAAGTGTTAGTGTTTTCTGCACAAAAGCGATTCTGCGAAGCAATGTGAACAGGCACAGAGAAGGTGCTAGCAGGGAATTCTCTGCCTGCCTTTCCCCAGTGCTCTGCAAGCTCTCCAGGACAACAGCAAATCTGCGGCTCTGTGCTTTCTTTCGTTCTGAACAAGTGTTACTGTTTTCTGCACAAAAGCGATTCTGCGAAGCAATGGGAACACTTCTCTTTCCCAGGCACAGGGAAGGTGCTAGCAGGGAATTCTCTGCCTGCCTTTCCCCAGTGCTCTGCAAGCTCTCCAGCACAACATAAAATCTGGGGCTCTGTGCTTTCTTTCGTTCTGAACAAGTGTTACTGTTTTCTGCAGAAAAGTCATTCTGCGAAGAAATGTGAACACTTCTGTTTCCCAGGCACAGAGAAGGTGCTAGCAGGGAATTCTCTGCCTGCTTTTCCCCAGTGCTCTGCAAGCTCTCCAGGACAACATAAAATCTGGGGCTCTGTGCTTTCTTTCGTACTGACCAAGTGTTACTGTTTTCTGCACAAAAGCGATTCTGCGAAGCAATGTGAACACTTCTGCTTCCCAGGCACAGAGAAGGTGCTAGCAGGGAATTCTCTGCTTGCTTTTCCCCAGTGCTCTGCAAGCTCTCCAGGACAACATAAAATCTGGGGCTCTGTGCTTTCTTTCGTTCTGAACAAGTGTTATTGTTTTCTGCACAAAAGCGATTCTGCGAAGCAATGTGAAGACTTCTGCTTCCCAGGCACAGAGAAGGTGCTAGCAGGGAATTCTCTGCCTGCCTTTCCCCAGTGCTCTGCAAGCTCTCCAGGACAACAGCAAATCTGGGGCTCTGTGCTTTCTTTCGTTCTGAACAAGTGTTACTGTTTTCTGCACAAAAGCGATTCTGCGAAGCAATGGGAACACTTCTGCTTCCCAGGCACAGAGAAGGTGCTAGCAGGGAATTCTCTGCCTGCCTTTCCCCAGTGCTCTGCAAGCTCTCCAGGACAACATAAAATCTGGGGCTCTGTGCTTTCTTTCGTCTGAACAAGTGTTACTGTTTTCTGCACAAAAGCGATTCTGCGAAGGAATGTGAAGACTTCTGCTTCCCAGGCACAGAGAAGGTGCTAGCAGGGAATTCTCTGCCTGCCTTTCCCCAGTGCTCTGCAAGCTCTCCAGGACAACATAAAATCTGGGGCTCTGTGCTTTCTTTTGTTCTGAACAAGTGTTAGTGTTTTCTGCACAAAAGCGATTCTGCGAAGCAATGTGAAGACTTCTGCTTCCCAGGCACAGAGAAGGTGCTAGCAGGGAATTCTCTGCCTGCCTTTCCCCAGTGCTCTGCAAGCTCTCCAGGACAACATAAAATCTGGGGCTCTGTGCTTTCTTTCGTTCTGAACAAGTGTTACTGTTTTCTGCACAAAAGCGATTCTGCGAAGCAATGTGAACACTCCTGCTTCCCAGGCACAGAGAACGTGCTAGCAGGGAATTCTCTGCCTGCCTTTCCCCAGTGCTCTGCAAGCTCTCCAGGACAACATAAAATCTGGGGCTCTGTGCTTTCTTTCGTTCTGAACAAGTGTTACTGTTTTCTGCAGAAAAGTCATTCTGCGAAGCAATGTGAACACTTGTGCTTCCCAGGCACAGAGAAGGTGCTAGCAGGGAATTCTCTGCCTGCCTTTCCCCAGTGCTCTGCAAGCTCTCCAGGACAACATAAAATCTGGGGCTCTGTGCTTTCTTTCGTTCTGAACAAGTGTTACTGTTTTCTGCAGAAAAGTCATTCTGCGAAGCAATGTGAACACTTCTGCTTCCCAGGCACAGAGAAGGTGCTGGCAGGGAATTCTCTGCCTGCCTTTCCCCAGTGCTCTGCAAGCTCTCCAGGACAACATAAAATCTGGGGCTCTGTGCTTTCTTTTGTTCTGAACAAGTGTTAGTGTTTTCTGCACAAAAGCGATTCTGCGAAGCAATGTGAACAGGCACAGAGAAGGTGCTAGCAGGGAATTCTCTGCCTGCCTTTCCCCAGTGCTCTGCAAGCTCTCCAGGACAACAGCAAATCTGCGGCTCTGTGCTTTCTTTCGTTCAGAACAAGTGTTACTGTTTTCTGCACAAAAGCGATTCTGCGAAGCAATGGGAACACTTCTCTTTCCCAGGCACAGAGAAGGTGCTAGCAGGGAATTCTCTGCCTGCCTTTCCCCAGTGCTCTGCAAGCTCTCCAGGACAACAGCAAATCTGGGGCTCTGTGCTTTCTTTCGTTCTGAACAAGTGTTACTGTTTTCTGCACAAAAGCGATTCTGCGAAGCAATGTGAACAATCCTGCTTCCCAGGCACAGAGAACGTGCTAGCAGGGAATTCTCTGCCTGCCTTTCCCCAGTGCTCTGCAAGCTCTCCAGGACAACATAAAATCTGCGGCTCTGTGCTTTCTTTCGTTCTGAACAAGTGTTACTGTTTTCTGCAGAAAAGTCATTCTGCGAAGCAATGTGAACACTTCTGCTTCCCAGGCACAGAGAAGGTGCTAGCAGGGAATTCTCTGCCTGCCTTTCCCCAGTGCTCTGCAAGCTCTCCAGGACAACATAAAATCTGGGGCTCTGTGCTTTCTTTCGTTCTGAACAAGTGTTACTGTTTTCTGCAGAAAAGTCATTCTGCGAAGCAATGTGAACACTTCTGCTTCCCAGGCACAGAGAAGGTGCTGGCAGGGAATTCACTGCCTGCCTTTCCCCAGTGCTCTGCAAGCTCTCCAGGACAACATAAAATCTGGGGCTCTGTGCTTTCTTTCGTACTGACCAAGTGTTACTGTTTTCTGCAGAAAAGTCATTCTGCGAAGCAATGTGAACACTTCTGCTTCCCAGGCACAGAGAAGGTGCTAGCAGGGAATTCTCTGCCTGCTTTTCCCCAGTGCTCTGCAAGCTCTCCAGGACAACATAAAATCTGGGGCTCTGTGCTTTCTTTCGTACTGACCAAGTGTTACTGTTTTCTGCACAAAAGCGATTCTGCGAAGCAATGTGAACACTTCTGCTTCCCAGGCACAGAGAAGGTGCTAGCAGGGAATTCTCTGCTTGCTTTTCCCCAGTGCTCTGCAAGCTCTCCAGGACAACATAAAATCTGGGGCTCTGTGCTTTCTTTCGTTCTGAACAAGTGTTATTGTTTTCTGCACAAAAGCGATTCTGCGAAGCAATGTGAAGACTTCTGCTTCCCAGGCACAGAGAAGGTGCTAGCAGGGAATTCTCTGCCTGCCTTTCCCCAGTGCTCTGCAAGCTCTCCAGGACAACAGCAAATCTGGGGCTCTGTGCTTTCTTTCGTTCTGAACAAGTGTTACTGTTTTCTGCACAAAAGCGATTCTGCGAAGCAATGGGAACACTTCTGCTTCCCAGGCACAGAGAAGGTGCTAGCAGGGAATTCTCTGCCTGCCTTTCCCCAGTGCTCTGCAAGCTCTCCAGGACAACATAAAATCTGGGGCTCTGTGCTTTCTTTCGTTCTGAACAAGTGTTATTGTTTTCTGCACAAAAGCGATTCTGCGAAGCAATGTGAAGACTTCTGCTTCCCAGGCACAGAGAAGGTGCTAGCAGGGAATTCTCTGCCTGCCTTTCCCCAGTGCTCTGCAAGCTCTCCAGGACAACATAAAATCTGGGGCTCTGTGCTTTCTTTCGTTCTGAAGAAGTGTTACTGTTTTCTGCACAAAAGCGATTCTGCGAAGCAATGTGAAGACTTCTGCTTCCCAGGCACAGAGAAGGTGCTAGCAGGGAATTCTCTGCCTGCCTTTCCCCAGTGCTCTGCAAGCTCTCCAGGACAACATAAAATCTGGGGCTCTGTGCTTTCTTTCGTTCTGAACAAGTGTTACTGTTTTCTGCACAAAAGCGATTCTGCGAAGCAATGTGAACACTCCTGCTTCCCAGGCACAGAGAACGTGCTAGCAGGGAATTCTCTGCCTGCCTTTCCCCAGTGCTCTGCAAGCTCTCCAGGACAACATAAAATCTGGGGCTCTGTGCTTTCTTTCGTTCTGAACAAGTGTTACTGTTTTCTGCAGAAAAGTCATTCTGCGAAGCAATGTGAACACTTCTGCTTCCCAGGCACAGAGAAGGTGCTAGCAGGGAATTCTCTGCCTGCCTTTCCCCAGTGCTCTGCAAGCTCTCCAGGACAACATAAAATCTGGGGCTCTGTGCTTTCTTTCGTTCTGAACAAGTGTTACTGTTTTCTGCAGAAAAGTCATTCTGCGAAGCAATGTGAACACTTCTGCTTCCCAGGCACAGAGAAGGTGCTGGCAGGGAATTCTCTGCCTGCCTTTCCCCAGTGCTCTGCAAGCTCTCCAGGACAACATAAAATCTGGGGCTCTGTGCTTTCTTTTGTTCTGAACAAGTGTTAGTGTTTTCTGCACAAAAGCGATTCTGCGAAGCAATGTGAACAGGCACAGAGAAGGTGCTAGCAGGGAATTCTCTGCCTGCCTTTCCCCAGTGCTCTGCAAGCTCTCCAGGACAACAGCAAATCTGCGGCTCTGTGCTTTCTTTCGTTCAGAACAAGTGTTACTGTTTTCTGCACAAAAGCGATTCTGCGAAGCAATGGGAACACTTCTCTTTCCCAGGCACAGGGAAGGTGCTAGCAGGGAATTCTCTGCCTGCCTTTCCCCAGTGCTCTGCAAGCTCTCCAGGACAACAGCAAATCTGGGGCTCTGTGCTTTCTTTCGTTCTGAACAAGTGTTACTGTTTTCTGCACAAAAGCGATTCTGCGAAGCAATGTGAACACTCCTGCTTCCCAGGCACAGAGAACGTGCTAGCAGGGAATTCTCTGCCTGCCTTTCCCCAGTGCTCTGCAAGCTCTCCAGGACAACATAAAATCTGCGGCTCTGTGCTTTCTTTCGTTCTGAACAAGTGTTACTGTTTTCTGCAGAAAAGTCATTCTGCGAAGCAATGTGAACACTTCTGCTTCCCAGGCACAGAGAAGGTGCTAGCAGGGAATTCTCTGCCTGCCTTTCCCCAGTGCTCTGCAAGCTCTCCAGGACAACATAAAATCTGGGGCTCTGTGCTTTCTTTCGTTCTGAACAAGTGTTACTGTTTTCTGCAGAAAAGTCATTCTGCGAAGCAATGTGAACACTTCTGCTTCCCAGGCACAGAGAAGGTGCTGGCAGGGAATTCTCTGCCTGCCTTTCCCCAGTGCTCTGCAAGCTCTCCAGGACAACATAAAATCTGGGGCTCTGTGCTTTCTTTTGTTCTGAACAAGTGTTAGTGTTTTCTGCACAAAAGCGATTCTGCGAAGCAATGTGAACACTTCTGTTTCCCAGGCACCGAGAACGTGCTAGCAGGGAATTCTCTGCCTGCTTTTCCCCAGTGCTCTGCAAGCTCTCCAGGACAACAGCAAATCTGGGGCTCTGTGCTTTCTTTCGTTCTGAACAAGTGTTATTGTTTTCTGCACAAAAGCGATTCTGCGAAGCAATGTGAACACTTCTGCTTCCCAGGCACAGAGAAGGTGCTAGCAGGGAATTCTCTGCCTGCCTTTCCCCAGTGCTCTGCAAGCTCTCCAGGACAACATAAAATCTGGGGCTCTGTGCTTTCTTTCCTTCTGAACAAGTGTTACTGTTTTCTGCACAAAAGCGATTCTGCGAAGCAATGTGAACAGGCACAGAGAAGGTGCTAGCAGGGAATTCTCTGCCTGCCTTTCCCCAGTGCTCTGCAAGCTCTCCAGGACAACATAAAATCTGGGGCTCTGTGCTTTCTTTCGTTCAGAACAAGTGTTACTGTTTTCTGCACAAAAGCGATTCTGCGAAGCAATGGGAACACTTCTGCTTCCCAGGCACAGAGAAGGTGCTAGCAGGGAATTCTCTGCCTGCCTTTCCCCAGTGCTCTGCAAGCTCTCCAGGACAACAGCAAATCTGGGGCTCTGTGCTTTCTTTTGTTCTGAACAAGTGTTACTGTTTTCTGCACAAAAGCGATTCTGCGAAGCAATGTGAAGACTTCTGCTTCCCAGGCACAGAGAAGGTGCTAGCAGGGAATTCTCTGCCTGCCTTTCCCCAGTGCTCTGCAAGCTCTCCAGGACAACATAAAATCTGGGGCTCTGTGCTTTCTTTCGTTCTGAACAAGTGTTACTGTTTTCTGCACAAAAGCGATTCTGCGAAGCAATGGGAACACTTCTGCTTCCCAGGCACAGAGAAGGTGCTAGCAGGGAATTCTCTGCCTGCCTTTCCCCAGTGCTCTGCAAGCTCTCCAGGACAACATAAAATCTGGGGCTCTGTGCTTTCTTTCGTTCTGAACAAGTGTTATTGTTTTCTGCACAAAAGCGATTCTGCGAAGCAATGTGAAGACTTCTGCTTCCCAGGCACAGAGAAGGTGCTAGCAGGGAATTCTCTGCCTGCCTTTCCCCAGTGCTCTGCAAGCTCTCCAGGACAACATAAAATCTGGGGCTCTGTGCTTTCTTTCGTTCTGAAGAAGTGTTACTGTTTTCTGCACAAAAGCGATTCTGCGAAGCAATGTGAACACTTCTGCTTCCCAGGCACAGAGAAGGTGCTAGCAGGGAATTCTCTGCCTGCCTTTCCCCAGTGCTCTGCAAGCTCTCCAGGACAACATAAAATCTGGGGCTCTGTGCTTTCTTTTGTTCTGAACAAGTGTTAGTGTTTTCTGCACAAAAGCGATTCTGCGAAGCAATGTGAACAGGCACAGAGAAGGTGCTAGCAGGGAATTCTCTGCCTGCCTTTCCCCAGTGCTCTGCAAGCTCTCCAGGACAACAGCAAATCTGCGGCTCTGTGCTTTCTTTCGTTCAGAACAAGTGTTACTGTTTTCTGCACAAAAGCGATTCTGCGAAGCAATGGGAACACTTCTCTTTCCCAGGCACAGGGAAGGTGCTAGCAGGGAATTCTCTGCCTGCCTTTCCCCAGTGCTCTGCAAGCTCTCCAGCACAAGATAAAATCTGGGGCTCTGTGCTTTCTTTCGTTCTGAACAAGTGTTATTGTTTTCTGCACAAAAGCGATTCTGCGAAGCAATGTGAACACTTCTGTTTCCCAGGCACAGAGAAGGTGCTAGCAGGGAATTCTCTGCCTGCTTTTCCCCAGTGCTCTGCAAGCTCTCCAGGACAACATAAAATCTGGGGCTCTGTGCTTTCTTTCGTACTGACCAAGTGTTACTGTTTTCTGCACAAAAGCGATTCTGCGAAGCAATGTGAACACTTCTGCTTCCCAGGCACAGAGAAGGTGCTAGCAGGGAATTCTCTGCTTGCTTTTCCCCAGTGCTCTGCAAGCTCTCCAGGACAACAGCAAATCTGCGGCTCTGTGCTTTCTTTCGTTCTGAACAAGTGTTATTGTTTTCTGCACAAAAGCGATTCTGCGAAGCAATGTGAAGACTTCTGCTTCCCAGGCACAGAGAAGGTGCTAGCAGGGAATTCTCTGCCTGCCTTTCCCCAGTGCTCTGCAAGCTCTCCAGGACAACAGCAAATCTGGGGCTCTGTGCTTTCTTTCGTTCTGAACAAGTGTTACTGTTTTCTGCACAAAAGCGATTCTGCGAAGCAATGGGAACACTTCTGCTTCCCAGGCACAGAGAAGGTGCTAGCAGGGAATTCTCTGCCTGCCTTTCCCCAGTGCTCTGCAAGCTCTCCAGGACAACATAAAATCTGGGGCTCTGTGCTTTCTTTCGTTCTGAACAAGTGTTATTGTTTTCTGCACAAAAGCGATTCTGCGAAGCAATGTGAACACTTCTGTTTCCCAGGCACAGAGAAGGTGCTAGCAGGGAATTCTCTGCCTGCTTTTCCCCAGTGCTCTGCAAGCTCTCCAGGACAACATAAAATCTGGGGCTCTGTGCTTTCTTTCGTACTGACCAAGTGTTACTGTTTTCTGCACAAAAGCGATTCTGCGAAGCAATGGGAACACTTCTGCTTCCCAGGCACAGAGAAGGTGCTAGCAGGGAATTCTCTGCTTGCTTTTCCCCAGTGCTCTGCAAGCTCTCCAGGACAACATAAAATCTGGGGCTCTGTGCTTTCTTTCGTTCTAACAAGTGTTATTGTTTTCTGCACAAAAGCGATTCTGCGAAGCAATGTGAAGACTTCTGCTTCCCAGGCACAGAGAAGGTGCTAGCAGGGAATTCTCTGCCTGCCTTTCCCCAGTGCTCTGCAAGCTCTCCAGGACAACAGCAAATCTGGGGCTCTGTGCTTTCTTTCGTTCTGAACAAGTGTTACTGTTTTCTGCACAAAAGCGATTCTGCGAAGCAATGGGAACACATCTGCTTCCCAGGCACAGAGAAGGTGCTAGCAGGGAATTCTCTGCCTGCCTTTCCCCAGTGCTCTGCAAGCTCTCCAGGACAACATAAAATCTGGGGCTCTGTGCTTTCTTTCGTTCTGAACAAGTGTTATTGTTTTCTGCACAAAAGCGATTCTGCGAAGCAATGTGAAGACTTCTGCTTCCCAGGCACAGAGAAGGTGCTAGCAGGGAATTCTCTGCCTGCCTTTCCCCAGTGCTCTGCAAGCTCTCCAGGACAACATAAAATCTGGGGCTCTGTGCTTTCTTTCGTTCTGAAGAAGTGTTACTGTTTTCTGCACAAAAGCGATTCTGCGAAGCAATGTGAACACTTCTGCTTCCCAGGCACAGAGAAGGTGCTAGCAGGGAATTCTCTGCCTGCCTTTCCCCAGTGCTCTGCAAGCTCTCCAGGACAACATAAAATCTGGGGCTCTGTGCTTTCTTTCGTTCTGAACAAGTGTTACTGTTTTCTGCAGAAAAGTCATTCTGCGAAGCAATGTGAACACTTCTGCTTCCCAGGCACAGAGAAGGTGCTGGCAGGGAATTCTCTGCCTGCCTTTCCCCAGTGCTCTGCAAGCTCTCCAGGACAACATAAAATCTGGGGCTCTGTGCTTTCTTTTGTTCTGAACAAGTGTTAGTGTTTTCTGCACAAAAGCGATTCTGCGAAGCAATGTGAACAGGCACAGAGAAGGTGCTAGCAGGGAATTCTCTGCCTGCCTTTCCCCAGTGCTCTGCAAGCTCTCCAGGACAACAGCAAATCTGCGGCTCTGTGCTTTCTTTCGTTCAGAACAAGTGTTACTGTTTTCTGCACAAAAGCGATTCTGCGAAGCAATGGGAACACTTCTCTTTCCCAGGCACAGGGAAGGTGCTAGCAGGGAATTCTCTGCCTGCCTTTCCCCAGTGCTCTGCAAGCTCTCCAGCACAACATAAAATCTGGGGCTCTGTGCTTTCTTTCGTTCTGAACAAGTGTTATTGTTTTCTGCACAAAAGCGATTCTGCGAAGCAATGTGAACACTTCTGTTTCCCAGGCACAGAGAAGGTGCTAGCAGGGAATTCTCTGCCTGCTTTTCCCCAGTGCTCTGCAAGCTCTCCAGGACAACATAAAATCTGGGGCTCTGTGCTTTCTTTCGTACTGACCAAGTGTTACTGTTTTCTGCACAAAAGCGATTCTGCGAAGCAATGTGAACACTTCTGCTTCCCAGGCACAGAGAAGGTGCTAGCAGGGAATTCTCTGCTTGCTTTTCCCCAGTGCTCTGCAAGCTCTCCAGGACAACATAAAATCTGGGGCTCTGTGCTTTCTTTCGTTCTGAACAAGTGTTATTGTTTTCTGCACAAAAGCGATTCTGCGAAGCAATGTGAAGACTTCTGCTTCCCAGGCACAGAGAAGGTGCTAGCAGGGAATTCTCTGCCTGCCTTTCCCCAGTGCTCTGCAAGCTCTCCAGGACAACATAAAATCTAGGGCTCTGTGCTTTCTTTCGTTCTGAACAAGTGTTACTGTTTTCTGCACAAAAGCGATTCTGCGAAGCAATGGGAACACTTCTGCTTCCCAGGCACAGAGAAGGTGCTAGCAGGGAATTCTCTGCCTGCCTTTCCCCAGTGCTCTGCAAGCTCTCCAGGACAACATAAAATCTGGGGCTCTGTGCTTTCTTTTGTTCTGAACAAGTGTTAGTGTTTTCTGCAGAAAAGCGATTCTGCGAAGCAATGTGAACAGGCACAGAGAAGGTGCTAGCAGGGAATTCTCTGCCTGCCTTTCCCCAGTGCTCTGCAAGCTCTCCAGGACAACAGCAAATCTGCGGCTCTGTGCTTTCTTTCGTTCAGAACAAGTGTTACTGTTTTCTGCACAAAAGCGATTCTGCGAAGCAATGGGAACACTTCTCTTTCCCAGGCACAGGGAAGGTGCTAGCAGGGAATTCTCTGCCTGCCTTTCCCCAGTGCTCTGCAAGCTCTCCAGGACAACATAAAATCTGCGGCTCTGTGCTTTCTTTCGTTCTGAACAAGTGTTACTGTTTTCTGCACAAAAGCGATTCTGCGAAGCAATGTGAACACTCCTGCTTCCCAGGCACAGAGAACGTGCTAGCAGGGAATTCTCTGCCTGCCTTTCCCCAGTGCTCTGCAAGCTCTCCAGGACAACATAAAATCTGGGGCTCTGTGCTTTCTTTCGTTCTGAACAAGTGTTACTGTTTTCTGCAGAAAAGTCATTCTGCGAAGCAATGTGAACACTTCTGCTTCCCAGGCACAGAGAAGGTGCTAGCAGGGAATTCTCTGCCTGCCTTTCCCCAGTGCTCTGCAAGCTCTCCAGGACAACATAAAATCTGGGGCTCTGTGCTTTCTTTCGTTCTGAACAAGTGTTACTGTTTTCTGCAGAAAAGTCATTCTGCGAAGCAATGTGAACACTTCTGCTTCCCAGGCACAGAGAAGGTGCTGGCAGGGAATTCTCTGCCTGCCTTTCCCCAGTGCTCTGCAAGCTCTCCAGGACAACATAAAATCTGGGGCTCTGTGCTTTCTTTTGTTCTGAACAAGTGTTAGTGTTTTCTGCACAAAAGCGATTCTGCGAAGCAATGTGAACACTTCTGTTTCCCAGGCACCGAGAACGTGCTAGCAGGGAATTCTCTGCCTGCTTTTCCCCAGTGCTCTGCAAGCTCTCCAGGACAACATAAAATCTGCGGCTCTGTGCTTTCTTTCGTTCAGAACAAGTGTTACTGTTTTCTGCACAAAAGCGATTCTGCGAAGCAATGGGAACACTTCTGCTTCCCAGGCACAGAGAAGGTGCTAGCAGGGAATTCTCTGCCTGCCTTTCCCCAGTGCTCTGCAAGCTCTCCAGGACAACAGCAAATCTGGGGCTCTGTGCTTTCTTTTGTTCTGAACAAGTGTTACTGTTTTCTGCACAAAAGCGATTCTGCGAAGCAATGTGAAGACTTCTGCTTCCCAGGCACAGAGAAGGTGCTAGCAGGGAATTCTCTGCCTGCCTTTCCCCAGTGCTCTGCAAGCTCTCCAGGACAACAGCAAATCTGGGGCTCTGTGCTTTCTTTCGTTCTGAACAAGTGTTACTGTTTTCTGCACAAAAGCGATTCTGCGAAGCAATGGGAACACTTCTGCTTCCCAGGCACAGAGAAGGTGCTAGCAGGGAATTCTCTGCCTGCCTTTCCCCAGTGCTCTGCAAGCTCTCCAGGACAACATAAAATCTGGGGCTCTGTGCTTTCTTTCGTTCTGAACAAGTGTTATTGTTTTCTGCACAAAAGCGATTCTGCGAAGCAATGTGAAGACTTCTGCTTCCCAGGCACAGAGAACGTGCTAGCAGGGAATTCTCTGCCTGACTTTCCCCAGTGCTCTGCAAGCTCTCCAGGACAACATAAAATCTGGGGCTCTGTGCTTTCTTTCGTTCTGAAGAAGTGTTACTGTTTTCTGCACAAAAGCGATTCTGCGAAGCAATGTGAACACTTCTGCTTCCCAGGCACAGAGAAGGTGCTAGCAGGGAATTCTCTGCCTGCCTTTCCCCAGTGCTCTGCAAGCTCTCCAGGACAACAGCAAATCTGCGGCTCTGTGCTTTCTTTCGTTCTGAACAAGTGTTACTGTTTTCTGCAGAAAAGTCATTCTGCGAAGCAATGTGAACACTTCTGCTTCCCAGGCACAGAGAAGGTGCTGGCAGGGAATTCTCTGCCTGCCTTTCCCCAGTGCTCTGCAAGCTCTCCAGGACAACATAAAATCTGGGGCTCTGTGCTTTCTTTTGTTCTGAACAAGTGTTAGTGTTTTCTGCACAAAAGCGATTCTGCGAAGCAATGTGAACAGGCACAGAGAAGGTGCTAGCAGGGAATTCTCTGCCTGCCTTTCCCCAGTGCTCTGCAAGCTCTCCAGGACAACAGCAAATCTGGGGCTCTGTGCTTTCTTTCGTTCAGAACAAGTGTTACTGTTTTCTGCACAAAAGCGATTCTGCGAAGCAATGGGAACACTTCTGCTTCCCAGGCACAGAGAAGGTGCTAGCAGGGAATTCTCTGCCTGCCTTTCCCCAGTGCTCTGCAAGCTCTCCAGGACAACATAAAATCTGGGGCTCTGTGCTTTCTTTCGTTCTGAACAAGTGTTATTGTTTTCTGCACAAAAGCGATTCTGCGAAGCAATGTGAAGACTTCTGCTTCCCAGGCACAGAGAAGGTGCTAGCAGGGAATTCTCTGCCTGCCTTTCCCCAGTGCTCTGCAAGCTCTCCAGGACAACAGCAAATCTGGGGCTCTGTGCTTTCTTTCGTTCAGAACAAGTGTTACTGTTTTCTGCACAAAAGCGATTCTGCGAAGCAATGGGAACACTTCTGCTTCCCAGGCACAGAGAAGGTGCTAGCAGGGAATTCTCTGCCTGCCTTTCCCCAGTGCTCTGCAAGCTCTCCAGGACAACATAAAATCTGGGGCTCTGTGCTTTCTTTCGTTCTGAACAAGTGTTATTGTTTTCTGCACAAAAGCGATTCTGCGAAGCAATGTGAAGACTTCTGCTTCCCAGGCACAGAGAAGGTGCTAGCAGGGAATTCTCTGCCTGCCTTTCCCCAGTGCTCTGCAAGCTCTCCAGGACAACATAAAATCTGGGGCTCTGTGCTTTCTTTCGTTCTGAAGAAGTGTTACTGTTTTCTGCACAAAAGCGATTCTGCGAAGCAATGTGAAGACTTCTGCTTCCCAGGCACAGAGAAGGTGCTAGCAGGGAATTCTCTGCCTGCCTTTCCCCAGTGCTCTGCAAGCTCTCCAGGACAACATAAAATCTGGGGCTCTGTGCTTTCTTTCGTTCTGAACAAGTGTTACTGTTTTCTGCAGAAAAGTCATTCTGCGAAGCAATGTGAACACTTCTGCTTCCCAGGCACAGAGAAGGTGCTGGCAGGGAATTCTCTGCCTGCCTTTCCCCAGTGCTCTGCAAGCTCTCCAGGACAACATAAAATCTGGGGCTCTGTGCTTTCTTTTGTTCTGAACAAGTGTTAGTGTTTTCTGCACAAAAGCGATTCTGCCAAGCAATGTGAACAGGCACAGAGAAGGTGCTAGCAGGGAATTCTCTGCCTGCCTTTCCCCAGTGCTCTGCAAGCTCTCCAGGACAACAGCAAATCTGCGGCTCTGTGCTTTCTTTCGTTCAGAACAAGTGTTACTGTTTTCTGCACAAAAGCGATTCTGCGAAGCAATGTGAACACTTCTGTTTCCCAGGCACCGAGAACGTGCTAGCAGGGAATTATCTGCCTGCTTTTCCCCAGTGCTCTGCAAGCTCTCCAGGACAACAGCAAATCTGGGGCTCTGTGCTTTCTTTCGTTCTGAACAAGTGTTATTGTTTTCTGCACAAAAGCGATTCTGCGAAGCAATGTGAACACTTCTGCTTCCCAGGCACAGAGAAGGTGCTAGCAGGGAATTCTCTGCCTGCCTTTCCCCAGTGTTCTGCAAGCTCTCCAGGACAACAGCAAATCTGGGGCTCTGTGCTTTCTTTCCTTCTGAACAAGTGTTACTGTTTTCTGCACAAAAGCGATTCTGCGAAGCAATGTGAACAGGCACAGAGAAGGTGCTAGCAGGGAATTCTCTGCCTGCCTTTCCCCAGTGCTCTGCAAGCTCTCCAGGACAACAGCAAATCTGGGGCTCTGTGCTTTCTTTCGTTCAGAACAAGTGTTACTGTTTTCTGCACAAAAGCGATTCTGCGAAGCAATGGGAACACTTCTCTTTCCCAGGCACAGGGAAGGTGCTAGCAGGGAATTCTCTGCCTGCCTTTCCCCAGTGCTCTGCAAGCTCTCCAGCACAACATAAAATCTGGGGCTCTGTGCTTTCTTTCGTTCTGAACAAGTGTTATTGTTTTCTGCACAAAAGCAATTCTGCGAAGCAATGTGAACACTTCTGTTTCCCAGGCACAGAGAAGGTGCTAGCAGGGAATTCTCTGCCTGCTTTTCCCCAGTGCTCTGCAAGCTCTCCAGGACAACATAAAATCTGGGGCTCTGTGCTTTCTTTCGTACTGAACAAGTGTTACTGTTTTCTGCACAAAAGCGATTCTGCGAAGCAATGTGAACACTTCTGCTTCCCAGGCACAGAGAAGGTGCTAGCAGGGAATACTCTGCTTGCTTTTCCCCAGTGCTCTGCAAGCTCTCCAGGACAACATAAAATCTGGGGCTCTGTGCTTTCTTTCGTTCTGAACAAGTGTTATTGTTTTCTGCACAAAAGCGATTCTGCGAAGCAATGTGAAGACTTCTGCTTCCCAGGCACAGAGAAGGTGCTAGCAGGGAATTCTCTGCCTGCCTTTCCCCAGTGCTCTGCAAGCTCTCCAGGACAACAGCAAATCTGGGGCTCTGTGCTTTCTTTCGTTCTGAACAACTGTTACTGTTTTCTGCACAAAAGCGATTCTGCGAAGCAATGGGAACACTTCTGCTTCCCAGGCACAGAGAAGGTGCTAGCAGGGAATTCTCTGCCTGCCTTTCCCCAGTGCTCTGCAAGCTCTCCAGGACAACATAAAATCTGGGGCTCTGTGCTTTCTTTCGTTCTGAACAAGTGTTATTGTTTTCTGCACAAAAGCGATTCTGCGAAGCAATGTGAACACTCCTGCTTCCCAGGCACAGAGAACGTGCTAGCAGGGAATTCTCTGCCTGCCTTTCCCCAGTGCTCTGCAAGCTCTCCAGGACAACATAAAATATGGGGCTCTGTGCTTTCTTTCGTTCTGAACAAGTGTTACTGTTTTCTGCAGAAAAGTCATTCTGCGAAGCAATGTGAACACTTCTGCTTCCCAGGCACAGAGAAGGTGCTAGCAGGGAATTCTCTGCCTGCCTTTCCCCAGTGCTCTGCAAGCTCTCCAGGACAACATAAAATCTGGGGCTCTGTGCTTTCTTTCGTTCTGAACAAGTGTTACTGTTTTCTGCAGAAAAGTCATTCTGCGAAGCAATGTGAACACTTCTGCTTCCCAGGCACAGAGAAGGTGCTGGCAGGGAATTCTCTGCCTGCCTTTCCCCAGTGCTCTGCAAGCTCTCCAGGACAACATAAAATCTGGGGCTCTGTGCTTTCTTTTGTTCTGAACAAGTGTTAGTGTTTTCTGCACAAAAGCGATTCTGCGAAGCAATGTGAACACTTCTGTTTCCCAGGCACCGAGAACGTGCTAGCAGGGAATTCTCTGCCTGCTTTTCCCCAGTGCTCTGCAAGCTCTCCAGGACAACAGCAAATCTGGGGCTCTGTGCTTTCTTTCGTTCTGAACAAGTGTTATTGTTTTCTGCACAAAAGCGATTCTGCGAAGCAATGTGAACACTTCTGTTTCCCAGGCACCGAGAACGTGCTAGCAGGGAATTCTCTGCCTGCTTTTCCCCAGTGCTCTGCAAGCTCTCCAGGACAACATAAAATCTGGGGCTCTGTGCTTTCTTTCGTTCTGAACAAGTGTTATTGTTTTCTGCACAAAAGCGATTCTGCGAAGCAATGTGAAGACTTCTGCTTCCCAGGCACAGAGAAGGTGCTAGCAGGGAATTCTCTGCCTGCCTTTCCCCAGTGCTCTGCAAGCTCTCCAGGACAACATAAAATCTGGGGCTCTGTGCTTTCTTTCCTTCTGAACAAGTGTTACTGTTTTCTGCACAAAAGCGATTCTGCGAAGCAATGTGAACAGGCACAGAGAAGGTGCTAGCAGGGAATTCTCTGCCTGCCTTTCCCCAGTGCTCTGCAAGCTCTCCAGGACAACAGCAAATCTGGGGCTCTGTGCTTTCTTTCGTTCAGAACAAGTGTTACTGTTTTCTGCACAAAAGCGATTCTGCGAAGCAATGGGAACACTTCTCTTTCCCAGGCACAGGGAAGGTGCTAGCAGGGAATTCTCTGCCTGCCTTTCCCCAGTGCTCTGCAAGCTCTCCAGCACAACATAAAATCTGGGGCTCTGTGCTTTCTTTCGTTCTGAACAAGTGTTATTGTTTTCTGCACAAAAGCAATTCTGCGAAGCAATGTGAACACTTCTGTTTCCCAGGCACAGAGAAGGTGCTAGCAGGGAATTCTCTGCCTGCTTTTCCCCAGTGCTCTGCAAGCTCTCCAGGACAACATAAAATCTGGGGCTCTGTGCTTTCTTTCGTACTGAACAAGTGTTACTGTTTTCTGCACAAAAGCGATTCTGCGAAGCAATGTGAACACTTCTGCTTCCCAGGCACAGAGAAGGTGCTAGCAGGGAATACTCTGCTTGCTTTTCCCCAGTGCTCTGCAAGCTCTCCAGGACAACATAAAATCTGGGGCTCTGTGCTTTCTTTCGTTCTGAACAAGTGTTATTGTTTTCTGCACAAAAGCGATTCTGCGAAGCAATGTGAAGACTTCTGCTTCCCAGGCACAGAGAAGGTGCTAGCAGGGAATTCTCTGCCTGCCTTTCCCCAGTGCTCTGCAAGCTCTCCAGGACAACAGCAAATCTGGGGCTCTGTGCTTTCTTTCGTTCTGAACAACTGTTATTGTTTTCTGCACAAAAGCGATTCTGCGAAGCAATGGGAACACTTCTGCTTCCCAGGCACAGAGAAGGTGCTAGCAGGGAATTCTCTGCCTGCCTTTCCCCAGTGCTCTGCAAGCTCTCCAGGACAACATAAAATCTGGGGCTCTGTGCTTTCTTTCGTTCTGAACAAGTGTTATTGTTTTCTGCACAAAAGCGATTCTGCGAAGCAATGTGAACACTTCTGTTTCCCAGGCACAGAGAAGGTGCTAGCAGGGAATTCTCTGCCTGCTTTTCCCCAGTGCTCTGCAAGCTCTCCAGGACAACATAAAATCTGGGGCTCTGTGCTTTCTTTCGTACTGACCAAGTGTTACTGTTTTCTGCACAAAAGCGATTCTGCGAAGCAATGTGAACACTTCTGCTTCCCAGGCACAGAGAAGGTGCTAGCAGGGAATTCTCTGCCTGCCTTTCCCCAGTGCTCTGCAAGCTCTCCAGGACAACAGCAAATCTGGGGCTCTGTGCTTTCTTTTGTTCTGAACAAGTGTTACTGTTTTCTGCACAAAAGCGATTCTGCGAAGCAATGTGAAGACTTCTGCTTCCCAGGCACAGAGAAGGTGCTAGCAGGGAATTCTCTGCCTGCCTTTCCCCAGTGCTCTGCAAGCTCTCCAGGACAACAGCAAATCTGGGGCTCTGTGCTTTCTTTCGTTCTGAACAAGTGTTACTGTTTTCTGCACAAAAGCGATTCTGCGAAGCAATGGGAACACTTCTGCTTCCCAGGCACAGAGAAGGTGCTAGCAGGGAATTCTCTGCCTGCCTTTCCCCAGTGCTCTGCAAGCTCTCCAGGACAACATAAAATCTGGGGCTCTGTGCTTTCTTTCGTTCTGAACAAGTGTTATTGTTTTCTGCACAAAAGCGATTCTGCGAAGCAATGTGAAGACTTCTGCTTCCCAGGCACAGAGAAGGTGCTAGCAGGGAATTCTCTGCCTGCCTTTCCCCAGTGCTCTGCAAGCTCTCCAGCAGAACATAAAATCTGGGGCTCTGTGCTTTCTTTCGTTCTGAACAAGTGTTACTGTTTTCTGCACAAAAGCGATTCTGCGAAGCAATGTGAACACTTCTGCTTCCCAGGCACAGAGAAGGTGCTAGCAGGGAATTCTCTGCCTGCCTTTCCCCAGTGCTCTGCAAGCTCTCCAGGACAACAGCAAATCTGGGGCTCTGTGCTTTCTTTCGTTCTGAACAAGTGTTACTGTTTTCTGCAGAAAAGTCATTCTGCGAAGCAATGTGAACACTTCTGCTTCCCAGGCACAGAGAAGGTGCTGGCAGGGAATTCTCTGCCTGCCTTTCCCCAGTGCTCTGCAAGCTCTCCAGGACAACATAAAATCTGGGGCTCTGTGCTTTCTTTTGTTCTGAACAAGTGTTATTGTTTTCTGCACAAAAGCGATTCTGCGAAGCAATGTGAACAGGCACAGAGAAGGTGCTAGCAGGGAATTCTCTGCCTGCCTTTCCCCAGTGCTCTGCAAGCTCTCCAGGACAACAGCAAATCTGGGGCTCTGTGCTTTCTTTCGTTCAGAACAAGTGTTACTGTTATCTGCACAAAAGCGATTCTGCGAAGCAATGGGAACACTTCTCTTTCCCAGGCACAGGGAAGGTGCTAGCAGGGAATTCTCTGCCTGCCTTTCCCCAGTGCTCTGCAAGCTCTCCAGCACAACATAAAATCTGGGGCTCTGTGCTTTCTTTCGTTCTGAACAAGTGTTATTGTTTTCTGCACAAAAGCGATTCTGCGAAGCAATGTGAACACTTCTGTTTCCCAGGCACAGAGAAGGTGCTAGCAGGGAATTCTCTGCCTGCTTTTCCCCAGTGCTCTGCAAGCTCTCCAGGACAACATAAAATCTGGGGCTCTGTGCTTTCTTTCGTACTGACCAAGTGTTACTGTTTTCTGCACAAAAGCGATTCTGCGAAGCAATGGGAACACTTCTGCTTCCCAGGCACAGAGAAGGTGCTAGCAGGGAATTCTCTGCCTGCCTTTCCCCAGTGCTCTGCAAGCTCTCCAGGACAACATAAAATCTGGGGCTCTGTGCTTTCTTTCGTTCTGAACAAGTGTTATTGTTTTCTGCACAAAAGCGATTCTGCGAAGCAATGTGAAGACTTCTGCTTCCCAGGCACAGAGAAGGTGCTAGCAGGGAATTCTCTGCCTGCCTTTCCCCAGTGCTCTGCAAGCTCTCCAGGACAACATAAAATCTGGGGCTCTGTGCTTTCTTTCGTTCTGAAGAAGTGTTACTGTTTTCTGCACAAAAGCGATTCTGCGAAGCAATGTGAACACTTCTGCTTCCCAGGCACAGAGAAGGTGCTAGCAGGGAATTCTCTGCCTGCCTTTCCCCAGTGCTCTGCAAGCTCTCCAGGACAACATAAAATCTGGGGCTCTGTGCTTTCTTTCGTTCTGAACAAGTGTTACTGTTTTCTGCAGAAAAGTCATTCTGCGAAGCAATGTGAACACTTCTGCTTCCCAGGCACAGAGAAGGTGCTGGCAGGGAATTCTCTGCCTGCCTTTCCCCAGTGCTCTGCAAGCTCTCCAGGACAACATAAAATCTGGGGCTCTGTGCTTTCTTTTGTTCTGAACAAGTGTTAGTGTTTTCTGCACAAAAGCGATTCTGCGAAGCAATGTGAACAGGCACAGAGAAGGTGCTAGCAGGGAATTCTCTGCCTGCCTTTCCCCAGTGCTCTGCAAGCTCTCCAGGACAACAGCAAATCTGCGGCTCTGTGCTTTCTTTCGTTCAGAACAAGTGTTACTGTTTTCTGCACAAAAGCGATTCTGCGAAGCAATGTGAACACTTCTGCTTCCCAGGCACAGAGAAGGTGCTAGCAGGGAATTCTCTGCCTGCCTTTCCCCAGTGCTCTGCAAGCTCTCCAGGACAACATAAAATCTGGGGCTCTGTGCTTTCTTTCGTTCTGAACAAGTGTTACTGTTTTCTGCAGAAAAGTCATTCTGCGAAGCAATGTGAACACTTCTGCTTCCCAGGCACAGAGAAGGTGCTGGCAGGGAATTCTCTGCCTGCCTTTCCCCAGTGCTCTGCAAGCTCTCCAGGACAACATAAAATCTGGGGCTCTGTGCTTTCTTTTGTTCTGAACAAGTGTTAGTGTTTTCTGCACAAAAGCGATTCTGCGAAGCAATGTGAACAGGCACAGAGAAGGTGCTAGCAGGGAATTCTCTGCCTGCCTTTCCCCAGTGCTCTGCAAGCTCTCCAGGACAACAGCAAATCTGCGGCTCTGTGCTTTCTTTCGTTCAGAACAAGTGTTACTGTTTTCTGCACAAAAGCGATTCTGCGAAGCAATGGGAACACTTCTCTTTCCCAGGCACAGGGAAGGTGCTAGCAGGGAATTCTCTGCCTGCCTTTCCCCAGTGCTCTGCAAGCTCTCCAGGACAACATAAAATCTGGGGCTCTGTGCTTTCTTTCGTTCTGAAGAAGTGTTACTGTTTTCTGCACAAAAGCGATTCTGCGAAGCAATGTGAACACTCCTGCTTCCCAGGCACAGAGAACGTGCTAGCAGGGAATTCTCTGCCTGCCTTTCCCCAGTGCTCTGCAAGCTCTCCAGGACAACATAAAATATGGGGCTCTGTGCTTTCTTTCGTTCTGAACAAGTGTTACTGTTTTCTGCAGAAAAGTCATTCTGCGAAGCAATGTGAACACTTCTGCTTCCCAGGCACAGAGAAGGTGCTAGCAGGGAATTCTCTGCCTGCCTTTCCCCAGTGCTCTGCAAGCTCTCCAGGACAACATAAAATCTGGGGCTCTGTGCTTTCTTTCGTTCTGAACAAGTGTTACTGTTTTCTGCAGAAAAGTCATTCTGCGAAGCAATGTGAACACTTCTGCTTCCCAGGCACAGAGAAGGTGCTGGCAGGGAATTCTCTGCCTGCCTTTCCCCAGTGCTCTGCAAGCTCTCCAGGACAACATAAAATCTGGGGCTCTGTGCTTTCTTTTGTTCTGAACAAGTGTTAGTGTTTTCTGCACAAAAGCGATTCTGCGAAGCAATGTGAACACTTCTGTTTCCCAGGCACCGAGAACGTGCTAGCAGGGAATTCTCTGCCTGCTTTTCCCCAGTGCTCTGCAAGCTCTCCAGGACAACAGCAAATCTGGGGCTCTGTGCTTTCTTTCGTTCTGAACAAGTGTTATTGTTTTCTGCACAAAAGCGATTCTGCGAAGCAATGTGAACACTTCTGCTTCCCAGGCACAGAGAAGGTGCTAGCAGGGAATTCTCTGCCTGCCTTTCCCCAGTGCTCTGCAAGCTCTCCAGGACAACATAAAATCTGGGGCTCTGTGCTTTCTTTCCTTCTGAACAAGTGTTACTGTTTTCTGCACAAAAGCGATTCTGCGAAGCAATGTGAACAGGCACAGAGAAGGTGCTAGCAGGGAATTCTCTGCCTGCCTTTCCCCAGTGCTCTGCAAGCTCTCCAGGACAACAGCAAATCTGGGGCTCTGTGCTTTCTTTCGTTCAGAACAAGTGTTACTGTTTTCTGCACAAAAGCGATTCTGCGAAGCAATGGGAACACTTCTCTTTCCCAGGCACAGGGAAGGTGCTAGCAGGGAATTCTCTGCCTGCCTTTCCCCAGTGCTCTGCAAGCTCTCCAGGACAACAGCAAATCTGGGGCTCTGTGCTTTCTTTCGTTCAGAACAAGTGTTACTGTTATCTGCACAAAAGCGATTCTGCGAAGCAATGGGAACACTTCTCTTTCCCAGGCACAGGGAAGGTGCTAGCAGGGAATTCTCTGCCTGCCTTTCCCCAGTGCTCTGCAAGCTCTCCAGCACAACATAAAATCTGGGGCTCTGTGCTTTCTTTCGTTCTGAACAAGTGTTATTGTTTTCTGCACAAAAGCGATTCTGCGAAGCAATGTGAACACTTCTGTTTCCCAGGCACAGAGAAGGTGCTAGCAGGGAATTCTCTGCCTGCTTTTCCCCAGTGCTCTGCAAGCTCTCCAGGACAACATAAAATCTGGGGCTCTGTGCTTTCTTTCGTACTGACCAAGTGTTACTGTTTTCTGCACAAAAGCGATTCTGCGAAGCAATGTGAACACTTCTGCTTCCCAGGCACAGAGAAGGTGCTAGCAGGGAATTCTCTGCCTGCCTTTCCCCAGTGCTCTGCAAGCTCTCCAGGACAACAGCAAATCTGGGGCTCTGTGCTTTCTTTCGTTCAGAACAAGTGTTACTGTTTTCTGCACAAAAGCGATTCTGCGAAGCAATGGGAACACTTCTGCTTCCCAGGCACAGAGAAGGTGCTAGCAGGGAATTCTCTGCCTGCCTTTCCCCAGTGCTCTGCAAGCTCTCCAGGACAACATAAAATCTGGGGCTCTGTGCTTTCTTTCGTTCTGAACAAGTGTTATTGTTTTCTGCACAAAAGCGATTCTGCGAAGCAATGTGAAGACTTCTGCTTCCCAGGCACAGAGAAGGTGCTAGCAGGGAATTCTCTGCCTGCCTTTCCCCAGTGCTCTGCAAGCTCTCCAGGACAACATAAAATCTGGGGCTCTGTGCTTTCTTTCGTTCTGAAGAAGTGTTACTGTTTTCTGCACAAAAGCGATTCTGCGAAGCAATGTGAACACTTCTGCTTCCCAGGCACAGAGAAGGTGCTAGCAGGGAATTCTCTGCCTGCCTTTCCCCAGTGCTCTGCAAGCTCTCCAGGACAACATAAAATCTGGGGCTCTGTGCTTTCTTTCGTTCTGAACAAGTGTTATTGTTTTCTGCACAAAAGCGATTCTGCGAAGCAATGTGAAGACTTCTGCTTCCCAGGCACAGAGAAGGTGCTAGCAGGGAATTCTCTGCCTGCCTTTCCCCAGTGCTCTGCAAGCTCTCCAGGACAACATAAAATCTGGGGCTCTGTGCTTTCTTTCGTTCTGAAGAAGTGTTACTGTTTTCTGCACAAAAGCGATTCTGCGAAGCAATGTGAACACTTCTGCTTCCCAGGCACAGAGAAGGTGCTAGCAGGGAATTCTCTGCCTGCCTTTCCCCAGTGCTCTGCAAGCTCTCCAGGACAACATAAAATCTGGGGCTCTGTGCTTTCTTTCGTACTGACCAAGTGTTACTGTTTTCTGCACAAAAGCGATTCTGCGAAGCAATGGGAACACTTCTGCTTCCCAGGCACAGAGAAGGTGCTAGCAGGGAATTCTCTGCTTGCTTTTCCCCAGTGCTCTGCAAGCTCTCCAGGACAACATAAAATCTGGGGCTCTGTGCTTTCTTTCGTTCTGAACAAGTGTTATTGTTTTCTGCACAAAAGCGATTCTGCGAAGCAATGTGAAGACTTCTGCTTCCCAGGCACAGAGAAGGTGCTAGCAGGGAATTCTCTGCCTGCCTTTCCCCAGTGCTCTGCAAGCTCTCCAGGACAACAGCAAATCTGGGGCTCTGTGCTTTCTTTCGTTCTGAACAAGTGTTACTGTTTTCTGCACAAAAGCGATTCTGCGAAGCAATGGGAACACTTCTGCTTCCCAGGCACAGAGAAGGTGCTAGCAGGGAATTCTCTGCCTGCCTTTCCCCAGTGCTCTGCAAGCTCTCCAGGACAACATAAAATCTGGGGCTCTGTGCTTTCTTTCGTTCTGAACAAGTGTTATTGTTTTCTGCACAAAAGCGATTCTGCGAAGCAATGTGAACACTTCTGTTTCCCAGGCACAGAGAAGGTGCTAGCAGGGAATTCTCTGCCTGCTTTTCCCCAGTGCTCTGCAAGCTCTCCAGGACAACATAAAATCTGGGGCTCTGTGCTTTCTTTCGTACTGACCAAGTGTTACTGTTTTCTGCACAAAAGCGATTCTGCGAAGCAATGTGAACACTTCTGCTTCCCAGGCACAGAGAAGGTGCTAGCAGGGAATTCTCTGCTTGCTTTTCCCCAGTGCTCTGCAAGCTCTCCAGGACAACATAAAATCTGGGGCTCTGTGCTTTCTTTCGTTCTAACAAGTGTTATTGTTTTCTGCACAAAAGCGATTCTGCGAAGCAATGTGAAGACTTCTGCTTCCCAGGCACAGAGAAGGTGCTAGCAGGGAATTCTCTGCCTGCCTTTCCCCAGTGCTCTGCAAGCTCTCCAGGACAACAGCAAATCTGGGGCTCTGTGCTTTCTTTCGTTCTGAACAAGTGTTACTGTTTTCTGCACAAAAGCGATTCTGCGAAGCAATGGGAACACATCTGCTTCCCAGGCACAGAGAAGGTGCTAGCAGGGAATTCTCTGCCTGCCTTTCCCCAGTGCTCTGCAAGCTCTCCAGGACAACATAAAATCTGGGGCTCTGTGCTTTCTTTCGTTCTGAACAAGTGTTATTGTTTTCTGCACAAAAGCGATTCTGCGAAGCAATGTGAAGACTTCTGCTTCCCAGGCACAGAGAAGGTGCTAGCAGGGAATTCTCTGCCTGCCTTTCCCCAGTGCTCTGCAAGCTCTCCAGGACAACATAAAATCTGGGGCTCTGTGCTTTCTTTCGTTCTGAAGAAGTGTTACTGTTTTCTGCACAAAAGCGATTCTGCGAAGCAATGTGAACACTTCTGCTTCCCAGGCACAGAGAAGGTGCTAGCAGGGAATTCTCTGCCTGCCTTTCCCCAGTGCTCTGCAAGCTCTCCAGGACAACATAAAATCTGGGGCTCTGTGCTTTCTTTCGTTCTGAACAAGTGTTACTGTTTTCTGCAGAAAAGTCATTCTGCGAAGCAATGTGAACACTTCTGCTTCCCAGGCACAGAGAAGGTGCTGGCAGGGAATTCTCTGCCTGCCTTTCCCCAGTGCTCTGCAAGCTCTCCAGGACAACATAAAATCTGGGGCTCTGTGCTTTCTTTTGTTCTGAACAAGTGTTAGTGTTTTCTGCACAAAAGCGATTCTGCGAAGCAATGTGAACAGGCACAGAGAAGGTGCTAGCAGGGAATTCTCTGCCTGCCTTTCCCCAGTGCTCTGCAAGCTCTCCAGGACAACAGCAAATCTGCGGCTCTGTGCTTTCTTTCGTTCAGAACAAGTGTTACTGTTTTCTGCACAAAAGCGATTCTGCGAAGCAATGGGAACACTTCTCTTTCCCAGGCACAGGGAAGGTGCTAGCAGGGAATTCTCTGCCTGCCTTTCCCCAGTGCTCTGCAAGCTCTCCAGCACAACATAAAATCTGGGGCTCTGTGCTTTCTTTCGTTCTGAACAAGTGTTATTGTTTTCTGCACAAAAGCGATTCTGCGAAGCAATGTGAACACTTCTGTTTCCCAGGCACAGAGAAGGTGCTAGCAGGGAATTCTCTGCCTGCTTTTCCCCAGTGCTCTGCAAGCTCTCCAGGACAACATAAAATCTGGGGCTCTGTGCTTTCTTTCGTACTGACCAAGTGTTACTGTTTTCTGCACAAAAGCGATTCTGCGAAGCAATGTGAACACTTCTGCTTCCCAGGCACAGAGAAGGTGCTAGCAGGGAATTCTCTGCTTGCTTTTCCCCAGTGCTCTGCAAGCTCTCCAGGACAACATAAAATCTGGGGCTCTGTGCTTTCTTTCGTTCTGAACAAGTGTTATTGTTTTCTGCACAAAAGCGATTCTGCGAAGCAATGTGAAGACTTCTGCTTCCCAGGCACAGAGAAGGTGCTAGCAGGGAATTCTCTGCCTGCCTTTCCCCAGTGCTCTGCAAGCTCTCCAGGACAACATAAAATCTGGGGCTCTGTGCTTTCTTTCGTTCTGAACAAGTGTTACTGTTTTCTGCACAAAAGCGATTCTGCGAAGCAATGGGAACACTTCTGCTTCCCAGGCACAGAGAAGGTGCTAGCAGGGAATTCTCTGCCTGCCTTTCCCCAGTGCTCTGCAAGCTCTCCAGGACAACATAAAATCTGGGGCTCTGTGCTTTCTTTTGTTCTGAACAAGTGTTAGTGTTTTCTGCAGAAAAGCGATTCTGCGAAGCAATGTGAACAGGCACAGAGAAGGTGCTAGCAGGGAATTCTCTGCCTGCCTTTCCCCAGTGCTCTGCAAGCTCTCCAGGACAACAGCAAATCTGCGGCTCTGTGCTTTCTTTCGTTCAGAACAAGTGTTACTGTTTTCTGCACAAAAGCGATTCTGCGAAGCAATGGGAACACTTCTCTTTCCCAGGCACAGGGAAGGTGCTAGCAGGGAATTCTCTGCCTGCCTTTCCCCAGTGCTCTGCAAGCTCTCCAGGACAACATAAAATCTGCGGCTCTGTGCTTTCTTTCGTTCTGAACAAGTGTTACTGTTTTCTGCACAAAAGCGATTCTGCGAAGCAATGTGAACACTCCTGCTTCCCAGGCACAGAGAACGTGCTAGCAGGGAATTCTCTGCCTGCCTTTCCCCAGTGCTCTGCAAGCTCTCCAGGACAACATAAAATCTGGGGCTCTGTGCTTTCTTTCGTTCTGAACAAGTGTTACTGTTTTCTGCAGAAAAGTCATTCTGCGAAGCAATGTGAACACTTCTGCTTCCCAGGCACAGAGAAGGTGCTAGCAGGGAATTCTCTGCCTGCCTTTCCCCAGTGCTCTGCAAGCTCTCCAGGACAACATAAAATCTGGGGCTCTGTGCTTTCTTTCGTTCTGAACAAGTGTTACTGTTTTCTGCAGAAAAGTCATTCTGCGAAGCAATGTGAACACTTCTGCTTCCCAGGCACAGAGAAGGTGCTGGCAGGGAATTCTCTGCCTGCCTTTCCCCAGTGCTCTGCAAGCTCTCCAGGACAACATAAAATCTGGGGCTCTGTGCTTTCTTTTGTTCTGAACAAGTGTTAGTGTTTTCTGCACAAAAGCGATTCTGCGAAGCAATGTGAACACTTCTGTTTCCCAGGCACCGAGAACGTGCTAGCAGGGAATTCTCTGCCTGCTTTTCCCCAGTGCTCTGCAAGCTCTCCAGGACAACAGCAAATCTGGGGCTCTGTGCTTTCTTTCGTTCTGAACAAGTGTTATTGTTTTCTGCACAAAAGCGATTCTGCGAAGCAATGTGAACACTTCTGCTTCCCAGGCACAGAGAAGGTGCTAGCAGGGAATTCTCTGCCTGCCTTTCCCCAGTGCTCTGCAAGCTCTCCAGGACAACATAAAATCTGCGGCTCTGTGCTTTCTTTCGTTCAGAACAAGTGTTACTGTTTTCTGCACAAAAGCGATTCTGCGAAGCAATGGGAACACTTCTGCTTCCCAGGCACAGAGAAGGTGCTAGCAGGGAATTCTCTGCCTGCCTTTCCCCAGTGCTCTGCAAGCTCTCCAGGACAACAGCAAATCTGGGGCTCTGTGCTTTCTTTTGTTCTGAACAAGTGTTACTGTTTTCTGCACAAAAGCGATTCTGCGAAGCAATGTGAAGACTTCTGCTTCCCAGGCACAGAGAAGGTGCTAGCAGGGAATTCTCTGCCTGCCTTTCCCCAGTGCTCTGCAAGCTCTCCAGGACAACAGCAAATCTGGGGCTCTGTGCTTTCTTTCGTTCTGAACAAGTGTTACTGTTTTCTGCACAAAAGCGATTCTGCGAAGCAATGGGAACACTTCTGCTTCCCAGGCACAGAGAAGGTGCTAGCAGGGAATTCTCTGCCTGCCTTTCCCCAGTGCTCTGCAAGCTCTCCAGGACAACATAAAATCTGGGGCTCTGTGCTTTCTTTCGTTCTGAACAAGTGTTATTGTTTTCTGCACAAAAGCGATTCTGCGAAGCAATGTGAAGACTTCTGCTTCCCAGGCACAGAGAACGTGCTAGCAGGGAATTCTCTGCCTGCCTTTCCCCAGTGCTCTGCAAGCTCTCCAGGACAACATAAAATCTGGGGCTCTGTGCTTTCTTTCGTTCTGAAGAAGTGTTACTGTTTTCTGCACAAAAGCGATTCTGCGAAGCAATGTGAACACTTCTGCTTCCCAGGCACAGAGAAGGTGCTAGCAGGGAATTCTCTGCCTGCCTTTCCCCAGTGCTCTGCAAGCTCTCCAGGACAACAGCAAATCTGGGGCTCTGTGCTTTCTTTCGTTCTGAACAAGTGTTACTGTTTTCTGCAGAAAAGATATTCTGCGAAGCAATGTGAACACTTCTGCTTCCCAGGCACAGAGAAGGTGCTGGCAGGGAATTCTCTGCCTGCCTTTCCCCAGTGCTCTGCAAGCTCTCCAGGACAACATAAAATCTGGGGCTCTGTGCTTTCTTTTGTTCTGAACAAGTGTTAGTGTTTTCTGCACAAAAGCGATTCTGCGAAGCAATGTGAACAGGCACAGAGAAGGTGCTAGCAGGGAATTCTCTGCCTGCCTTTCCCCAGTGCTCTGCAAGCTCTCCAGGACAACAGCAAATCTGGGGCTCTGTGCTTTCTTTCGTTCAGAACAAGTGTTACTGTTTTCTGCACAAAAGCGATTCTGCGAAGCAATGGGAACACTTCTGCTTCCCAGGCACAGAGAAGGTGCTAGCAGGGAATTCTCTGCCTGCCTTTCCCCAGTGCTCTGCAAGCTCTCCAGGACAACATAAAATCTGGGGCTCTGTGCTTTCTTTCGTTCTGAACAAGTGTTATTGTTTTCTGCACAAAAGCGATTCTGCGAAGCAATGTGAAGACTTCTGCTTCCCAGGCACAGAGAAGGTGCTAGCAGGGAATTCTCTGCCTGCCTTTCCCCAGTGCTCTGCAAGCTCTCCAGGACAGCATAGAATCTGGGGCTCTGTGCTTTCTTTTGTTCTGAACAAGTGTTAGTGTTTTCTGCACAAAAGCGATTCTGCGAAGCAATGTGAACACTTCTGTTTCCCAGGCACAGAGAAGGTGCTAGCAGGGAATTCTCTGCCTGCCTTTCCCCAGTGCTCTGCAAGCTCTCCAGGACAACAGCAAATCTGGGGCTCTGTGCTTTCTTTCCTTCTGAACAAGTGTTACTGTTTTCTGCACAAAAGCGATTCTGCGAAGCAATGTGAACAGGCACAGAGAAGGTGCTAGCAGGGAATTCTCTGCCTGCCTTTCCCCAGTGCTCTGCAAGCTCTCCAGGACAACAGCAAATCTGCGGCTCTGTGCTTTCTTTCGTTCAGAACAAGTGTTACTGTTTTCTGCACAAAAGCGATTCTGCGAAGCAATGGGAACATTTCTCTTTCCCAGGCACAGGGAAGGTGCTAGCAGGGAATTCTCTGCCTGCCTTTCCCCAGTGCTCTGCAAGCTCTCCAGCACAACATAAAATCTGGGGCTCTGTGCTTTCTTTCGTTCTGAACAAGTGTTATTGTTTTCTGCACAAAAGCGATTCTGCGAAGCAATGTGAACACTTCTGTTTCCCAGGCACAGAGAAGGTGCTAGCAGGGAATTCTCTGCCTGCTTTTCCCCAGTGCTCTGCAAGCTCTCCAGGACAACATAAAATCTGGGGCTCTGTGCTTTCTTTCGTACTTAGCAAGTGTTACTGTTTTCTGCACAAAAGCGATTCTGCGAAGCAATGTGAAGACTTCTGCTTCCCAGGCACAGAGAAGGTGCTAGCAGGGAATTCTCTGCCTGCCTTTCCCCAGTGCTCTGCAAGCTCTCCAGGACAACAGCAAATCTGCGGCTCTGTGCTTTCTTTCGTACTGAACAAGTGTTACTGTTTTCTGCACAAAAGCGATTCTGCGAAGCAATGGGAACACTTCTCTTTCCCAGGCACAGGGAACGTGCTAGCAGGGAATTCTCTGCCTGCCTTTCCCCAGTGCTCTGCAAGCTCTCCAGGACAAGATAAAATCTGGGGCTCTGTGCTTTCTTTTGTTCTGAACAAGTGTTACTGTTTTCTGCACAAAAGCGATTCTGCGAAGCAATGTGAACACTTCTGCTTCCCAGGCACAGAGAAGGTGCTAGCAGGGAATTCTCTGCCTGCCTTTCCCCAGTGCTCTGCAAGCTCTCCAGGACAACAGCAAATCTGGGGCTCTGTGCTTTCTTTCGTTCTGAACAAGTGTTACTGTTTTCTGCACAAAAGCGATTCTGCGAAGCAATGGGAACACTTCTGTTTCCCAGGCACCGAGAACGTGCTAGCAGGGAATTCTCTGCCTGCTTTTCCCCAGTGCTCTGCAAGCTCTCCAGGACAACATAAAATCTGGGGCTCTGTGCTTTCTTTCGTTCTGAACAAGTGTTATTGTTTTCTGCACAAAAGCGATTCTGCGAAGCAATGTGAACACTTCTGCTTCCCAGGCACAGAGAAGGTGCTAGCAGGGAATTCTCTGCCTGCCTTTCCCCAGTGCTCTGCAAGCTCTCCAGGACAACAGCAAATCTGGGGCTCTGTGCTTTCTTTCGTTCTGAACAAGTGTTACTGTTTTCTGCACAAAAGCGATTCTGCGAAGCAATGTGAAGACTTCTGCTTCCCAGGCACAGAGAAGGTGCTAGCAGGGAATTCTCTGCCTGCCTTTCCCCAGTGCTCTGCAAGCTCTCCAGGACAACATAAAATCTGGGGCTCTGTGCTTTCTTTTGTTCTGAACAAGTGTTAGTGTTTTCTGCACAAAAGCGATTCTGCGAAGCAATGTGAGCACTTCTGCTTCCCAGGCACATAGAAGGTGCTAGCAGGGAATTCTCTGCCTGCTTTTCCCCAGTGCTCTGCAAGCTCTCCAGGACAACATAAAATCTGGGGCTCTGTGCTTTCTTTCGTTCTGAACAAGTGTTATTGTTTTCTGCACAAAAGCGATTCTGCGAAGCAATGTGAAGACTTCTGCTTCCCAGGCACAGAGAAGGTGCTAGCAGGGAATTCTCTGCCTGCCTTTCCCCAGTGCTCTGCAAGCTCTCCAGGACAACATAAAATCTGGGGCTCTGTGCTTTCTTTCGTTCTGAACAAGTGTTACTGTTTTCTGCACAAAAGCGATTCTGCGAAGCAATGGGAACACTTCTGCTTCCCAGGCACAGAGAAGGTGCTAGCAGGGAATTCTCTGCCTGCCTTTCCCCAGTGCTCTGCAAGCTCTCCAGGACAGCATAGAATCTGGGGCTCTGTGCTTTCTTTTGTTCTGAACAAGTGTTAGTGTTTTCTGCACAAAAGCGATTCTGCGAAGCAATGTGAACACTTCTGTTTCCCAGGCACAGAGAAGGTGCTAGCAGGGAATTCTCTGCCTGCCTTTCCCCAGTGCTCTGCAAGCTCTCCAGGACAACATAAAATCTGGGGCTCTGTGCTTTCTTTCCTTCTGAACAAGTGTTACTGTTTTCTGCACAAAAGCGATTCTGCGAAGCAATGTGAACAGGCACAGAGAAGGTGCTAGCAGGGAATTCTCTGCCTGCCTTTCCCCAGTGCTCTGCAAGCTCTCCAGGACAACAGCAAATCTGCGGCTCTGTGCTTTCTTTCGTTCAGAACAAGTGTTACTGTTTTCTGCACAAAAGCGATTCTGCGAAGCAATGGGAACACTTCTGCTTCCCAGGCACAGAGAAGGTGCTAGCAGGGAATTCTCTGCCTGCCTTTCCCCAGTGCTCTGCAAGCTCTCCAGGACAACATAAAATCTGGGGCTCTGTGCTTTCTTTCGTTCTGAACAAGTGTTACTGTTTTCTGCACAAAAGCGATTCTGCGAAGCAATGTGAACACTTCTGCTTCCCAGGCACAGAGAAGGTGCTGGCAGGGAATTCTCTGCCTGCCTTTCCCCAGTGCTCTGCAAGCTCTCCAGGACAACATAAAATCTGGGGCTCTGTGCTTTCTTTTGTTCTGAACAAGTGTTAGTGTTTTCTGCACAAAAGCGATTCTGCGAAGCAATGTGAACACTTCTGTTTCCCAGGCACCGAGAACGTGCTAGCAGGGAATTCTCTGCCTGCCTTTCCCCAGTGCTCTGCAAGCTCTCCAGGACAACATAAAATCTGGGGCTCTGTGCTTTCTTTCCTTCTGAACAAGTGTTACTGTTTTCTGCACAAAAGCGATTCTGCGAAGCAATGTGAACACTTCTGTTTCCCAGGCACAGAGAAGGTGCTAGCAGGGAATTCTCTGCCTGCCTTTCCCCAGTGCTCTGCAAGCTCTCCAGGACAACATAAAATCTGGGGCTCTGTGCTTTCTTTCGTCTGAACAAGTGTTACTGTTTTCTGCACAAAAGCGATTCTGCGAAGTATTGTGAATAGGCACAGAGAAGGTGCTAGCAGGGAATTCTGTGCCTGCCTTTCCCCAGTGCTCTGCAAGCTCTCCAGGACAACATAAAATCTGGGGCTCTGTGCTTTCTTTCGTCTGAACAAGTGTTACTGTTTTCTGCACAAAAGCGATTCTGCGAAGCAATGTGAACACTTCTGCTTCCCAGGCACAGAGAAGGTGCTAGCAGGGAATTCTCTGCCTGCCTTTACCCAGTGCTCTGCAAGCTCTCCAGGACAACATAAAATCTGGGGCTCTGTGCTTTCTTTCGTTCTGAACAAGTGTTACTGTTTTCTGCACAAAAGCGATTCTGCGAAGCAATGTGAAGACTTCTGCTTCCCAGGCACAGAGAAGGTGCTAGCAGGGAATTCTCTGCCTGCTTTTCCCCAGTGCTCTGCAAGCTCTCCAGGACAACATAAAATCTGGGGCTCTGTGCTTTCTTTCGTTCTGAACAAGTGTTACTGTTTTCTGCACAAAAGCGATTCTGCGAAGCAATGTGAACAGGCACAGAGAAGGTGCTAGCAGGGAATTCTCTGCCTGCCTTTCCCCAGTGCTCTGCAAGCTCTCCAGGACAACATAAAATCTGGGGCTCTGTGCTTTCTTTCGTTCTGAACAAGTGTTACTGTTTTCTGCACAAAAGCGATTCTGCGAAGCAATGTGAACACTTCTGCTTCCCAGGCACAGAGAAGGTGCTAGCAGGGAATTCTCTGCCTGCTTTTCCCCAGTGCTCTGCAAGCTCTCCAGGACAACATAAAATCTGGGGCTCTGTGCTTTCTTTCGTTCTGAACAAGTGTTATTGTTTTCTGCACAAAAGCGATTCTGCGAAGCAATGTGAACACTTCTGCTTCCCAGGCACAGAGAAGGTGCTAGCAGGGAATTCTCTGCCTGCCTTTCCCCAGTGCTCTGCAAGCTCTCCAGGACAACAGCAAATCTGGGGCTCTGTGCTTTCTTTCGTTCTGAACAAGTGTTACTGTTTTCTGCACAAAAGCGATTCTGCGAAGCAATGTGAAGACTTCTGCTTCCCAGGCACATAGAAGGTGCTAGCAGGGAATTCTCTGCCTGCCTTTACCCAGTGCTCTGCAAGCTCTCCAGGACAACATAGAATCTGGGGCTCTGTGCTTTCTTTTGTTCTGAACAAGTGTTAGTGTTTTCTGCACAAAAGCGATTCTGCGAAGCAATGTGAAGACTTCTGCTTCCCAGGCACAGAGAAGGTGCTAGCAGGGAATTCTCTGCCTGCCTTTCCCCAGTGCTCTGCAAGCTCTCCAGGACAACATAAAATCTGGGGCTCTGTGCTTTCTTTTGTTCTGAACAAGTGTTAGTGTTTTCTGCACAAAAGCGATTCTGCGAAGCAATGGGAACACTTCTGCTTCCCAGGCACATAGAAGGTGCTAGCAGGGAATTCTCTGCCTGCTTTTCCCCAGTGCTCTGCAAGCTCTCCAGGACAACATAAAATCTGGGGCTCTGTGCTTTCTTTCGTTCTGAACAAGTGTTATTGTTTTCTGCACAAAAGCGATTCTGCGAAGCAATGTGAAGACTTCTGCTTCCCAGGCACAGAGAAGGTGCTAGCAGGGAATTCTCTGCCTGCCTTTCCCCAGTGCTCTGCAAGCTCTCCAGGACAACAGCAAATCTGGGGCTCTGTGCTTTCTTTCGTTCTGAACAAGTGTTACTGTTTTCTGCACAAAAGCGATTCTGCGAAGCAATGGGAACACTTCTGCTTCCCAGGCACAGAGAAGGTGCTAGCAGGGAATTCTCTGCCTGCCTTTCCCCAGTGCTCTGCAAGCTCTCCAGGACAACATAAAATCTGGGGCTCTGTGCTTTCTTTCGTTCTGAACAAGTGTTATTGTTTTCTGCACAAAAGCGATTCTGCGAAGCAATGTGAAGACTTCTGCTTCCCAGGCACAGAGAAGGTGCTAGCAGGGAATTCTCTGCCTGCCTTTCCCCAGTGCTCTGCAAGCTCTCCAGGACAACAGCAAATCTGGGGCTCTGTGCTTTCTTTCGTTCTGAACAAGTGTTACTGTTTTCTGCACAAAAGCGATTCTGCGAAGCAATGTGAAGACTTCTGCTTCCCAGGCACATAGAAGGTGCTAGCAGGGAATTCTCTGCCTGCCTTTACCCAGTGCTCTGCAAGCTCTCCAGGACAACATAGAATCTGGGGCTCTGTGCTTTCTTTTGTTCTGAACAAGTGTTAGTGTTTTCTGCACAAAAGCGATTCTGCGAAGCAATGTGAAGACTTCTGCTTCCCAGGCACAGAGAAGGTGCTAGCAGGGAATTCTCTGCCTGCCTTTCCCCAGTGCTCTGCAAGCTCTCCAGGACAACATAAAATCTGGGGCTCTGTGCTTTCTTTTGTTCTGAACAAGTGTTAGTGTTTTCTGCACAAAAGCGATTCTGCGAAGCAATGGGAACACTTCTGCTTCCCAGGCACATAGAAGGTGCTAGCAGGGAATTCTCTGCCTGCTTTTCCCCAGTGCTCTGCAAGCTCTCCAGGACAACATAAAATCTGGGGCTCTGTGCTTTCTTTCGTTCTGAACAAGTGTTATTGTTTTCTGCACAAAAGCGATTCTGCGAAGCAATGTGAAGACTTCTGCTTCCCAGGCACAGAGAAGGTGCTAGCAGGGAATTCTCTGCCTGCCTTTCCCCAGTGCTCTGCAAGCTCTCCAGGACAACATAAAATCTGGGGCTCTGTGCTTTCTTTCGTCTGAACAAGTGTTACTGTTTTCTGCACAAAAGCGATTCTGCGAAGCAATGGGAACACTTCTGCTTCCCAGGCACAGAGAAGGTGCTAGCAGGGAATTCTCTGCCTGCCTTTCCCCAGTGCTCTGCAAGCTCTCCAGGACAACATAAAATCTGGGGCTCTGTGCTTTCTTTCGTTCTGAACAAGTGTTATTGTTTTCTGCACAAAAGCGATTCTGCGAAGCAATGTGAAGACTTCTGCTTCCCAGGCACAGAGAAGGTGCTAGCAGGGAATTCTCTGCCTGCCTTTCCCCAGTGCTCTGCAAGCTCTCCAGGACAACAGCAAATCTGGGGCTCTGTGCTTTCTTTCGTTCTGAACAAGTGTTACTGTTTTCTGCACAAAAGCGATTCTGCGAAGCAATGTGAACACTTCTGCTTCCCAGGCACATAGAAGGTGCTAGCAGGGAATTCTCTGCCTGCCTTTCCCCAGTGCTCTGCAAGCTCTCCAGGACAGCATAGAATCTGGGGCTCTGTGCTTTCTTTTGTTCTGAACAAGTGTTAGTGTTTTCTGCACAAAAGCGATTCTGCGAAGCAATGTGAACACTTCTGTTTCCCAGGCACAGAGAAGGTGCTAGCAGGGAATTCTCTGCCTGCCTTTCCCCAGTGCTCTGCAAGCTCTCCAGGACAACATAAAATCTGGGGCTCTGTGCTTTCTTTCCTTCTGAACAAGTGTTACTGTTTTCTGCACAAAAGCGATTCTGCGAAGCAATGTGAACAGGCACAGAGAAGGTGCTAGCAGGGAATTCTCTGCCTGCCTTTCCCCAGTGCTCTGCAAGCTCTCCAGGACAACAGCAAATCTGCGGCTCTGTGCTTTCTTTCGTTCAGAACAAGTGTTACTGTTTTCTGCACAAAAGCGATTCTGCGAAGCAATGGGAACACTTCTGCTTCCCAGGCACAGAGAAGGTGCTAGCAGGGAATTCTCTGCCTGCCTTTCCCCAGTGCTCTGCAAGCTCTCCAGGACAACATAAAATCTGGGGCTCTGTGCTTTCTTTCGTTCTGAACAAGTGTTACTGTTTTCTGCACAAAAGCGATTCTGCGAAGCAATGTGAACACTTCTGCTTCCCAGGCACAGAGAAGGTGCTGGCAGGGAATTCTCTGCCTGCCTTTCCCCAGTGCTCTGCAAGCTCTCCAGGACAACATAAAATCTGGGGCTCTGTGCTTTCTTTTGTTCTGAACAAGTGTTAGTGTTTTCTGCACAAAAGCGATTCTGCGAAGCAATGTGAACACTTCTGTTTCCCAGGCACCGAGAACGTGCTAGCAGGGAATTCTCTGCCTGCCTTTCCCCAGTGCTCTGCAAGCTCTCCAGGACAACATAAAATCTGGGGCTCTGTGCTTTCTTTCCTTCTGAACAAGTGTTACTGTTTTCTGCACAAAAGCGATTCTGCGAAGCAATGTGAACACTTCTGTTTCCCAGGCACAGAGAAGGTGCTAGCAGGGAATTCTCTGCCTGCCTTTCCCCAGTGCTCTGCAAGCTCTCCAGGACAACATAAAATCTGGGGCTCTGTGCTTTCTTTCGTCTGAACAAGTGTTACTGTTTTCTGCACAAAAGCGATTCTGCGAAGTATTGTGAATAGGCACAGAGAAGGTGCTGGCAGGGAATTCTGTGCCTGCCTTTCCCCAGTGCTCTGCAAGCTCTCCAGGACAACATAAAATCTGGGGCTCTGTGCTTTCTTTCGTCTGAACAAGTGTTACTGTTTTCTGCACAAAAGCGATTCTGCGAAGCAATGTGAACACTTCTGCTTCCCAGGCACAGAGAAGGTGCTAGCAGGGAATTCTCTGCCTGCCTTTACCCAGTGCTCTGCAAGCTCTCCAGGACAACATAAAATCTGGGGCTCTGTGCTTTCTTTCGTTCTGAACAAGTGTTACTGTTTTCTGCACAAAAGCGATTCTGCGAAGCAATGTGAAGACTTCTGCTTCCCAGGCACAGAGAAGGTGCTAGCAGGGAATTCTCTGCCTGCTTTTCCCCAGTGCTCTGCAAGCTCTCCAGGACAACATAAAATCTGGGGCTCTGTGCTTTCTTTCGTTCTGAACAAGTGTTACTGTTTTCTGCACAAAAGCGATTCTGCGAAGCAATGTGAACAGGCACAGAGAAGGTGCTAGCAGGGAATTCTCTGCCTGCCTTTCCCCAGTGCTCTGCAAGCTCTCCAGGACAACATAAAATCTGGGGCTCTGTGCTTTCTTTCGTTCTGAACAAGTGTTACTGTTTTCTGCACAAAAGCGATTCTGCGAAGCAATGTGAACACTTCTGCTTCCCAGGCACAGAGAAGGTGCTAGCAGGGAATTCTCTGCCTGCTTTTCCCCAGTGCTCTGCAAGCTCTCCAGGACAACATAAAATCTGGGGCTCTGTGCTTTCTTTCGTTCTGAACAAGTGTTATTGTTTTCTGCACAAAAGCGATTCTGCGAAGCAATGTGAACACTTCTGCTTCCCAGGCACAGAGAAGGTGCTAGCAGGGAATTCTCTGCCTGCCTTTCCCCAGTGCTCTGCAAGCTCTCCAGGACAACAGCAAATCTGGGGCTCTGTGCTTTCTTTCGTTCTGAACAAGTGTTACTGTTTTCTGCACAAAAGCGATTCTGCGAAGCAATGTGAAGACTTCTGCTTCCCAGGCACATAGAAGGTGCTAGCAGGGAATTCTCTGCCTGCCTTTACCCAGTGCTCTGCAAGCTCTCCAGGACAACATAGAATCTGGGGCTCTGTGCTTTCTTTTGTTCTGAACAAGTGTTAGTGTTTTCTGCACAAAAGCGATTCTGCGAAGCAATGTGAAGACTTCTGCTTCCCAGGCACAGAGAAGGTGCTAGCAGGGAATTCTCTGCCTGCCTTTCCCCAGTGCTCTGCAAGCTCTCCAGGACAACATAAAATCTGGGGCTCTGTGCTTTCTTTTGTTCTGAACAAGTGTTAGTGTTTTCTGCACAAAAGCGATTCTGCGAAGCAATGGGAACACTTCTGCTTCCCAGGCACATAGAAGGTGCTAGCAGGGAATTCTCTGCCTGCTTTTCCCCAGTGCTCTGCAAGCTCTCCAGGACAACATAAAATCTGGGGCTCTGTGCTTTCTTTCGTTCTGAACAAGTGTTATTGTTTTCTGCACAAAAGCGATTCTGCGAAGCAATGTGAAGACTTCTGCTTCCCAGGCACAGAGAAGGTGCTAGCAGGGAATTCTCTGCCTGCCTTTCCCCAGTGCTCTGCAAGCTCTCCAGGACAACAGCAAATCTGGGGCTCTGTGCTTTCTTTCGTTCTGAACAAGTGTTACTGTTTTCTGCACAAAAGCGATTCTGCGAAGCAATGGGAACACTTCTGCTTCCCAGGCACAGAGAAGGTGCTAGCAGGGAATTCTCTGCCTGCCTTTCCCCAGTGCTCTGCAAGCTCTCCAGGACAACATAAAATCTGGGGCTCTGTGCTTTCTTTCGTTCTGAACAAGTGTTATTGTTTTCTGCACAAAAGCGATTCTGCGAAGCAATGTGAAGACTTCTGCTTCCCAGGCACAGAGAAGGTGCTAGCAGGGAATTCTCTGCCTGCCTTTCCCCAGTGCTCTGCAAGCTCTCCAGGACAACAGCAAATCTGGGGCTCTGTGCTTTCTTTCGTTCTGAACAAGTGTTACTGTTTTCTGCACAAAAGCGATTCTGCGAAGCAATGTGAACACTTCTGCTTCCCAGGCACAGAGAAGGTGCTAGCAGGGAATTCTCTGCCTGCCTTTCCCCAGTGCTCTGCAAGCTCTCCAGGACAACATAAAATCTGGGGCTCTGTGCTTTCTTTCGTTCTGAACAAGTGTTACTGTTTTCTGCACAAAAGCGATTCTGCGAAGCAATGTGAACACTTCTGCTTCCCAGGCACAGAGAAGGTGCTGGCAGGGAATTCTCTGCCTGCCTTTCCCCAGTGCTCTGCAAGCTCTCCAGGACAACATAAAATCTGGGGCTCTGTGCTTTCTTTTGTTCTGAACAAGTGTTAGTGTTTTCTGCACAAAAGCGATTCTGCGAAGCAATGTGAACACTTCTGTTTCCCAGGCACCGAGAACGTGCTAGCAGGGAATTCTCTGCCTGCCTTTCCCCAGTGCTCTGCAAGCTCTCCAGGACAACATAAAATCTGGGGCTCTGTGCTTTCTTTCCTTCTGAACAAGTGTTACTGTTTTCTGCACAAAAGCGATTCTGCGAAGCAATGTGAACACTTCTGTTTCCCAGGCACAGAGAAGGTGCTAGCAGGGAATTCTCTGCCTGCCTTTCCCCAGTGCTCTGCAAGCTCTCCAGGACAACATAAAATCTGGGGCTCTGTGCTTTCTTTCGTCTGAACAAGTGTTACTGTTTTCTGCACAAAAGCGATTCTGCGAAGTATTGTGAATAGGCACAGAGAAGGTGCTAGCAGGGAATTCTGTGCCTGCCTTTCCCCAGTGCTCTGCAAGCTCTCCAGGACAACATAAAATCTGGGGCTCTGTGCTTTCTTTCGTCTGAACAAGTGTTACTGTTTTCTGCACAAAAGCGATTCTGCGAAGCAATGTGAACACTTCTGCTTCCCAGGCACAGAGAAGGTGCTAGCAGGGAATTCTCTGCCTGCCTTTACCCAGTGCTCTGCAAGCTCTCCAGGACAACATAAAATCTGGGGCTCTGTGCTTTCTTTCGTTCTGAACAAGTGTTACTGTTTTCTGCACAAAAGCGATTCTGCGAAGCAATGTGAAGACTTCTGCTTCCCAGGCACAGAGAAGGTGCTAGCAGGGAATTCTCTGCCTGCTTTTCCCCAGTGCTCTGCAAGCTCTCCAGGACAACATAAAATCTGGGGCTCTGTGCTTTCTTTCGTTCTGAACAAGTGTTACTGTTTTCTGCACAAAAGCGATTCTGCGAAGCAATGTGAACAGGCACAGAGAAGGTGCTAGCAGGGAATTCTCTGCCTGCCTTTCCCCAGTGCTCTGCAAGCTCTCCAGGACAACATAAAATCTGGGGCTCTGTGCTTTCTTTCGTTCTGAACAAGTGTTACTGTTTTCTGCACAAAAGCGATTCTGCGAAGCAATGTGAACACTTCTGCTTCCCAGGCACAGAGAAGGTGCTAGCAGGGAATTCTCTGCCTGCTTTTCCCCAGTGCTCTGCAAGCTCTCCAGGACAACATAAAATCTGGGGCTCTGTGCTTTCTTTCGTTCTGAACAAGTGTTATTGTTTTCTGCACAAAAGCGATTCTGCGAAGCAATGTGAACACTTCTGCTTCCCAGGCACAGAGAAGGTGCTAGCAGGGAATTCTCTGCCTGCCTTTCCCCAGTGCTCTGCAAGCTCTCCAGGACAACAGCAAATCTGGGGCTCTGTGCTTTCTTTCGTTCTGAACAAGTGTTACTGTTTTCTGCACAAAAGCGATTCTGCGAAGCAATGTGAAGACTTCTGCTTCCCAGGCACATAGAAGGTGCTAGCAGGGAATTCTCTGCCTGCCTTTACCCAGTGCTCTGCAAGCTCTCCAGGACAACATAGAATCTGGGGCTCTGTGCTTTCTTTTGTTCTGAACAAGTGTTAGTGTTTTCTGCACAAAAGCGATTCTGCGAAGCAATGTGAAGACTTCTGCTTCCCAGGCACAGAGAAGGTGCTAGCAGGGAATTCTCTGCCTGCCTTTCCCCAGTGCTCTGCAAGCTCTCCAGGACAACATAAAATCTGGGGCTCTGTGCTTTCTTTTGTTCTGAACAAGTGTTAGTGTTTTCTGCACAAAAGCGATTCTGCGAAGCAATGGGAACACTTCTGCTTCCCAGGCACATAGAAGGTGCTAGCAGGGAATTCTCTGCCTGCTTTTCCCCAGTGCTCTGCAAGCTCTCCAGGACAACATAAAATCTGGGGCTCTGTGCTTTCTTTCGTTCTGAACAAGTGTTATTGTTTTCTGCACAAAAGCGATTCTGCGAAGCAATGTGAAGACTTCTGCTTCCCAGGCACAGAGAAGGTGCTAGCAGGGAATTCTCTGCCTGCCTTTCCCCAGTGCTCTGCAAGCTCTCCAGGACAACAGCAAATCTGGGGCTCTGTGCTTTCTTTCGTTCTGAACAAGTGTTACTGTTTTCTGCACAAAAGCGATTCTGCGAAGCAATGGGAACACTTCTGCTTCCCAGGCACAGAGAAGGTGCTAGCAGGGAATTCTCTGCCTGCCTTTCCCCAGTGCTCTGCAAGCTCTCCAGGACAACATAAAATCTGGGGCTCTGTGCTTTCTTTCGTTCTGAACAAGTGTTATTGTTTTCTGCACAAAAGCGATTCTGCGAAGCAATGTGAAGACTTCTGCTTCCCAGGCACAGAGAAGGTGCTAGCAGGGAATTCTCTGCCTGCCTTTCCCCAGTGCTCTGCAAGCTCTCCAGGACAACAGCAAATCTGGGGCTCTGTGCTTTCTTTCGTTCTGAACAAGTGTTACTGTTTTCTGCACAAAAGCGATTCTGCGAAGCAATGTGAACACTTCTGCTTCCCAGGCACAGAGAAGGTGCTAGCAGGGAATTCTCTGCCTGCCTTTCCCCAGTGCTCTGCAAGCTCTCCAGGACAACATAAAATCTGGGGCTCTGTGCTTTCTTTCGTTCTGAACAAGTGTTACTGTTTTCTGCAGAAAAGTCATTCTGCGAAGCAATGTGAACACTTCTGCTTCCCAGGCACAGAGAAGGTGCTGGCAGGGAATTCTCTGCCTGCCTTTCCCCAGTGCTCTGCAAGCTCTCCAGGACAACATAAAATCTGGGGCTCTGTGCTTTCTTTTGTTCTGAACAAGTGATAGTGTTTTCTGCACAAAAGCGATTCTGCGAAGCAATGTGAACAGGCACAGAGAAGGTGCTAGCAGGGAATTCTCTGCCTGCCTTTCCCCAGTGCTCTGCAAGCTCTCCAGGACAACAGCAAATCTGCGGCTCTGTGCTTTCTTTCGTTCAGAACAAGTGTTACTGTTTTCTGCACAAAAGCGATTCTGCGAAGCAATGGGAACACTTCTCTTTCCCAGGCACAGGGAAGGTGCTAGCAGGGAATTCTCTGCCTGCCTTTCCCCAGTGCTCTGCAAGCTCTCCAGGACAACATAAAATCTGGGGCTCTGTGCTTTCTTTCGTTCTGAACAAGTGTTACTGTTTTCTGCACAAAAGCGATTCTGCGAAGCAATGTGAACACTCCTGCTTCCCAGGCACAGAGAAGGTGCTAGCAGGGAATTCTCTGCCTGCTTTTCCCCAGTGCTCTGCAAGCTCTCCAGGACAACATAAAATCTGGGGCTCTGTGCTTTCTTTCGTTCTGAACAAGTGTTACTGTTTTCTGCAGAAAAGTCATTCTGCGAAGCAATGTGAACACTTCTGTTTCCCAGGCACAGAGAAGGTGCTAGCAGGGAATTCTCTGCCTGCCTTTCCCCAGTGCTCTGCAAGCTCTCCAGGACAACATAAAATCTGGGGCTCTGTGCTTTCTTTCGTTCTGAACAAGTGTTACTGTTTTCTGCAGAAAAGTCATTCTGCGAAGCAATGTGAACACTTCTGCTTCCCAGGCACAGAGAAGGTGCTGGCAGGGAATTCTCTGCCTGCCTTTCCCCAGTGCTCTGCAAGCTCTCCAGGACAACATAAAATCTGGGGCTCTGTGCTTTCTTTTGTTCTGAACAAGTGTTAGTGTTTTCTGCACAAAAGCGATTCTGCGAAGCAATGTGAACACTTCTGTTTCCCAGGCACCGAGAACGTGCTAGCAGGGAATTCTCTGCCTGCTTTTCCCCAGTGCTCTGCAAGCTCTCCAGGACAACAGCAAATCTGGGGCTCTGTGCTTTCTTTCGTTCTGAACAAGTGTTATTGTTTTCTGCACAAAAGCGATTCTGCGAAGCAATGTGAACACTTCTGCTTCCCAGGCACAGAGAAGGTGCTAGCAGGGAATTCTCTGCCTGCCTTTCCCCAGTGCTCTGCAAGCTCTCCAGGACAACATAAAATCTGGGGCTCTGTGCTTTCTTTCCTTCTGAACAAGTGTTACTGTTTTCTGCACAAAAGCGATTCTGCGAAGCAATGTGAACAGGCACAGAGAAGGTGCTAGCAGGGAATTCTCTGCCTGCCTTTCCCCAGTGCTCTGCAAGCTCTCCAGGACAACAGCAAATCTGGGGCTCTGTGCTTTCTTTCGTTCAGAACAAGTGTTACTGTTTTCTGCACAAAAGCGATTCTGCGAAGCAATGGGAACACTTCTCTTTCCCAGGCACAGGGAAGGTGCTAGCAGGGAATTCTCTGCCTGCCTTTCCCCAGTGCTCTGCAAGCTCTCCAGCACAACATAAAATCTGGGGCTCTGTGCTTTCTTTCGTTCTGAACAAGTGTTATTGTTTTCTGCACAAAAGCAATTCTGCGAAGCAATGTGAACACTTCTGTTTCCCAGGCACAGAGAAGGTGCTAGCAGGGAATTCTCTGCCTGCTTTTCCCCAGTGCTCTGCAAGCTCTCCAGGACAACATAAAATCTGGGGCTCTGTGCTTTCTTTCGTACTGAACAAGTGTTATTGTTTTCTGCACAAAAGCGATTCTGCGAAGCAATGTGAAGACTTCTGCTTCCCAGGCACAGAGAAGGTGCTAGCAGGGAATACTCTGCTTGTTTTTCCCCAGTGCTCTGCAAGCTCTCCAGGACAACATAAAATCTGGGGCTCTGTGCTTTCTTTCGTTCTGAACAAGTGTTACTGTTTTCTGCACAAAAGCGATTCTGCGAAGCAATGTGAAGACTTCTGCTTCCCAGGCACAGAGAAGGTGCTAGCAGGGAATTCTCTGCCTGCCTTTCCCCAGTGCTCTGCAAGCTCTCCAGGACAACAGCAAATCTGGGGCTCTGTGCTTTCTTTCGTTCTGAACAAGTGTTACTGTTTTCTGCACAAAAGCGATTCTGCGAAGCAATGGGAACACTTCTGCTTCCCAGGCACAGAGAAGGTGCTAGCAGGGAATTCTCTGCCTGCCTTTCCCCAGTGCTCTGCAAGCTCTCCAGGACAACATAAAATCTGGGGCTCTGTGCTTTCTTTCGTTCTGAACAAGTGTTATTGTTTTCTGCACAAAAGCGATTCTGCGAAGCAATGTGAAGACTTCTGCTTCCCAGGCACAGAGAAGGTGCTAGCAGGGAATTCTCTGCCTGCCTTTCCCCAGTGCTCTGCAAGCTCTCCAGGACAACAGCAAATCTGGGGCTCTGTGCTTTCTTTCGTTCTGAACAAGTGTTACTGTTTTCTGCACAAAAGCGATTCTGCGAAGCAATGGGAACACTTCTGCTTCCCAGGCACAGAGAAGGTGCTAGCAGGGAATTCTCTGCCTGCCTTTCCCCAGTGCTCTGCAAGCTCTCCAGGACAACATAAAATCTGGGGCTCTGTGCTTTCTTTTGTTCTGAACAACTGTTAGTGTTTTCTGCACAAAAGCGATTCTGCGAAGCAATGTGAACACTTCTGTTTCCCAGGCACCGAGAACGTGCTAGCAGGGAATTCTCTGCCTGCTTTTCCCCAGTGCTCTGCAAGGTCTCCAGGACAACATAAAATCTGGGGCTCTGTGCTTTCTTTCGTTCTGAACAAGTGTTATTGTTTTATGCACAAAAGCGATTCTGCGAAGCAATGTGAACACTTCTGCTTCCCAGGCACAGAGAAGGTGCTAGCAGGGAATTCTCTGCCTGCCTTTCCCCAGTGCTCTGCAAGCTCTCCAGGACAACATAAAATCTGGGGCTCTGTGCTTTCTTTCGTTCTGAACAAGTGTTACTGTTTTCTGCACAAAAGCGATTCTGCGAAGCAATGTGAACACTTCTGTTTCCCAGGCACAGAGAAGGTGCTAGCAGGGAATTCTCTGCCTGCCTTTCCCCAGTGCTCTGCAAGCTCTCCAGGACAACATAAAATCTGGGGCTCTGTGCTTTCTTTCGTTCTGAACAAGTGTTACTGTTTTCTGCACAAAAGCGATTCTGCGAAGTATTGTGAACAGGCACAGAGAAGGTGCTAGCAGGGAATTCTGTGCCTGCCTTTCCCCAGTGCTCTGCAAGCTCTCCAGGACAACATAAAATCTGGGGCTCTGTGCTTTCTTTCGTCTGAACAAGTGTTACTGTTTTCTGCACAAAAGCGATTCTGCGAAGCAATGTGAACACTTCTGCTTCCCAGGCACAGAGAAGGTGCTAGCAGGGAATTCTCTGCCTGCCTTTACCCAGTGCTCTGCAAGCTCTCCAGGACAACATAAAATCTGGGGCTCTGTGCTTTCTTTCGTTCTGAACAAGTGTTACTGTTTTCTGCACAAAAGCGATTCTGCGAAGCAATGTGAACACTTCTGCTTCCCAGGCACATAGAAGGTGCTAGCAGGGAATTCTCTGCCTGCTTTTCCCCAGTGCTCTGCAAGCTCTCCAGGACAACATAAAATCTGGGGCTCTGTGCTTTCTTTCGTTCTGAACAAGTGTTACTGTTTTCTGCACAAAAGCGATTCTGCGAAGCAATGTGAACAGGCACAGAGAAGGTGCTAGCAGGGAATTCTCTGCCTGCCTTTCCCCAGTGCTCTGCAAGCTCTCCAGGACAACAGCAAATCTGGGGCTCTGTGCTTTCTTTCGTTCTGAACAAGTGTTACTGTTTTCTGCACAAAAGCGATTCTGCGAAGCAATGTGAACACTTCTGCTTCCCAGGCACAGAGAAGGTGCTAGCAGGGAATACTCTGCTTGCTTTTCCCCAGTGCTCTGCAAGCTCTCCAGGACAACATAAAATCTGGGGCTCTGTGCTTTCTTTCGTTCTGAACAAGTGTTATTGTTTTCTGCACAAAAGCGATTCTGCGAAGCAATGTGAACACTTCTGCTTCCCAGGCACATAGAAGGTGCTAGCAGGGAATTCTCTGCCTGCTTTTCCCCAGTGCTCTGCAAGCTCTCCAGGACAACATAAAATCTGGGGCTCTGTGCTTTCTTTCGTTCTGAACAAGTGTTACTGTTTTCTGCACAAAAGCGATTCTGCGAAGCAATGTGAACACTTCGGCTTCCCAGGCACAGAGAAGGTGCTAGCAGGGAATTCTCTGCTTGCTTTTCCCCAGTGCTCTGCAAGCTCTCCAGGACAACATAAAATCTGGGGCTCTGTGCTTTCTTTCGTTCTGAACAAGTGTTATTGTTTTCTGCACAAAAGCGATTCTGCGAAGCAATGTGAAGACTTCTGTTTCCCAGGCACAGAGAAGGTGCTAGCAGGGAATTCTCTGCCTGCCTTTCCCCAGTGCTCTGCAAGCTCTCCAGGACAACATAAAATCTGGGGCTCTGTGCTTTCTTTTGTTCTGAACAAGTGTTAGTGTTTTCTGCACAAAAGCGATTCTGCGAAGCAATGTGAACAGGCACAGAGAAGGTGCTAGCAGGGAATTCTCTGCCTGCCTTTCCCCAGTGCTCTGCAAGCTCTCCAGGACAACATAAAATCTGGGGCTCTGTGCTTTCTTTCCTTCTGAACAAGTGTTACTGTTTTCTGCACAAAAGCGATTCTGCGAAGCAATGTGAACACTTCTGTTTCCCAGGCACCGAGAACGTGCTAGCAGGGAATTCTCTGCCTGCTTTTCCCCAGTGCTCTGCAAGCTCTCCAGGACAACATAAAATCTGGGGCTCTGTGCTTTCTTTCGTTCTGAACAAGTGTTAGTGTTTTCTGCACAAAAGCGATTCTGCGAAGCAATGTGAACACTTCTGCTTCCCAGGCACAGAGAAGGTGCTAGCAGGGAATTCTCTGCCTGCCTTTCCCCAGTGCTCTGCAAGCTCTCCAGGACAACATAAAATCTGGGGCTCTGTGCTTTCTTTCGTTCTGAACAAGTGTTATTGTTTTCTGCACAAAAGCGATTCTGCGAAGCAATGTGAAGACTTCTGCTTCCCAGGCACAGAGAAGGTGCTAGCAGGGAATTCTCTGCCTGCCTTTCCCCAGTGCTCTGCAAGCTCTCCAGGACAACAGCAAATCTGGGGCTCTGTGCTTTCTTTCGTTCTGAACAAGTGTTACTGTTTTCTGCACAAAAGCGATTCTGCGAAGCAATGTGAACACTTCTGCTTCCCAGGCACATAGAAGGTGCTAGCAGGGAATTCTCTGCCTGCCTTTCCCCAGTGCTCTGCAAGCTCTCCAGGACAGCATAGAATCTGGGGCTCTGTGCTTTCTTTTGTTCTGAACAAGTGTTAGTGTTTTCTGCACAAAAGCGATTCTGCGAAGCAATGTGAACACTTCTGTTTCCCAGGCACAGAGAAGGTGCTAGCAGGGAATTCTCTGCCTGCCTTTCCCCAGTGCTCTGCAAGCTCTCCAGGACAACATAAAATCTGGGGCTCTGTGCTTTCTTTCCTTCTGAACAAGTGTTACTGTTTTCTGCACAAAAGCGATTCTGCGAAGCAATGTGAACAGGCACAGAGAAGGTGCTAGCAGGGAATTCTCTGCCTGCCTTTCCCCAGTGCTCTGCAAGCTCTCCAGGACAACAGCAAATCTGCGGCTCTGTGCTTTCTTTCGTTCAGAACAAGTGTTACTGTTTTCTGCACAAAAGCGATTCTGCGAAGCAATGGGAACATTTCTCTTTCCCAGGCACAGGGAAGGTGCTAGCAGGGAATTCTCTGCCTGCCTTTCCCCAGTGCTCTGCAAGCTCTCCAGCACAACATAAAATCTGGGGCTCTGTGCTTTCTTTCGTTCTGAACAAGTGTTATTGTTTTCTGCACAAAAGCGATTCTGCGAAGCAATGTGAACACTTCTGTTTCCCAGGCACAGAGAAGGTGCTAGCAGGGAATTCTCTGCCTGCTTTTCCCCAGTGCTCTGCAAGCTCTCCAGGACAACATAAAATCTGGGGCTCTGTGCTTTCTTTCGTACTGAACAAATGTTACTGTTTTCTGCACAAAAGCGATTCTGCGAAGCAATGTGAACACTTCTGCTTCCCAGGCACAGAGAAGGTGCTAGCAGGGAATTCTCTGCTTGCTTTTCCCCAGTGCTCTGCAAGCTCTCCAGGACAACATAAAATCTGGGGCTCTGTGCTTTCTTTCGTTCTGAACAAGTGTTATTGTTTTCTGCACAAAAGCGATTCTGCGAAGCAATGTGAAGACTTCTGCTTCCCAGGCACAGAGAAGGTGCTAGCAGGGAATTCTCTGCCTGCCTTTCCCCAGTGCTCTGCAAGCTCTCCAGGACAACAGCAAATCTGCGGCTCTGTGCTTTCTTTCGTACTGAACAAGTGTTACTGTTTTCTGCACAAAAGCGATTCTGCGAAGCAATGGGAACACTTCTCTTTCCCAGGCACAGGGAACGTGCTAGCAGGGAATTCTCTGCCTGCCTTTCCCCAGTGCTCTGCAAGCTCTCCAGGACAAGATAAAATCTGGGGCTCTGTGCTTTCTTTTGTTCTGAACAAGTGTTACTGTTTTCTGCACAAAAGCGATTCTGCGAAGCAATGTGAACACTTCTGCTTCCCAGGCACAGAGAAGGTGCTAGCAGGGAATTCTCTGCCTGCCTTTCCCCAGTGCTCTGCAAGCTCTCCAGGACAACAGCAAATCTGGGGCTCTGTGCTTTCTTTCGTTCTGAACAAGTGTTACTGTTTTCTGCACAAAAGCGATTCTGCGAAGCAATGGGAACACTTCTGTTTCCCAGGCACCGAGAACGTGCTAGCAGGGAATTCTCTGCCTGCTTTTCCCCAGTGCTCTGCAAGCTCTCCAGGACAACATAAAATCTGGGGCTCTGTGCTTTCTTTCGTTCTGAACAAGTGTTATTGTTTTCTGCACAAAAGCGATTCTGCGAAGCAATGTGAACACTTCTGCTTCCCAGGCACAGAGAAGGTGCTAGCAGGGAATTCTCTGCCTGCCTTTCCCCAGTGCTCTGCAAGCTCTCCAGGACAACAGCAAATCTGGGGCTCTGTGCTTTCTTTCGTTCTGAACAAGTGTTACTGTTTTCTGCACAAAAGCGATTCTGCGAAGCAATGTGAAGACTTCTGCTTCCCAGGCACAGAGAAGGTGCTAGCAGGGAATTCTCTGCCTGCCTTTCCCCAGTGCTCTGCAAGCTCTCCAGGACAACATAAAATCTGGGGCTCTGTGCTTTCTTTTGTTCTGAACAAGTGTTAGTGTTTTCTGCACAAAAGCGATTCTGCGAAGCAATGTGAGCACTTCTGCTTCCCAGGCACATAGAAGGTGCTAGCAGGGAATTCTCTGCCTGCTTTTCCCCAGTGCTCTGCAAGCTCTCCAGGACAACATAAAATCTGGGGCTCTGTGCTTTCTTTCGTTCTGAACAAGTGTTATTGTTTTCTGCACAAAAGCGATTCTGCGAAGCAATGTGAAGACTTCTGCTTCCCAGGCACAGAGAAGGTGCTAGCAGGGAATTCTCTGCCTGCCTTTCCCCAGTGCTCTGCAAGCTCTCCAGGACAACATAAAATCTGGGGCTCTGTGCTTTCTTTCCTTCTGAACAAGTGTTACTGTTTTCTGCACAAAAGCGATTCTGCGAAGCAATGTGAACACTTCTGCTTCCCAGGCACATAGAAGGTGCTAGCAGGGAATTCTCTGCCTGCCTTTCCCCAGTGCTCTGCAAGCTCTCCAGGACAGCATAGAATCTGGGGCTCTGTGCTTTCTTTTGTTCTGAACAAGTGTTAGTGTTTTCTGCACAAAAGCGATTCTGCGAAGCAATGTGAACACTTCTGTTTCCCAGGCACAGAGAAGGTGCTAGCAGGGAATTCTCTGCCTGCCTTTCCCCAGTGCTCTGCAAGCTCTCCAGGACAACATAAAATCTGGGGCTCTGTGCTTTCTTTCCTTCTGAACAAGTGTTACTGTTTTCTGCACAAAAGCGATTCTGCGAAGCAATGTGAACAGGCACAGAGAAGGTGCTAGCAGGGAATTCTCTGCCTGCCTTTCCCCAGTGCTCTGCAAGCTCTCCAGGACAACAGCAAATCTGCGGCTCTGTGCTTTCTTTCGTTCAGAACAAGTGTTACTGTTTTCTGCACAAAAGCGATTCTGCGAAGCAATGGGAACACTTCTGCTTCCCAGGCACAGAGAAGGTGCTAGCAGGGAATTCTCTGCCTGCCTTTCCCCAGTGCTCTGCAAGCTCTCCAGGACAACATAAAATCTGGGGCTCTGTGCTTTCTTTCGTTCTGAACAAGTGTTACTGTTTTCTGCACAAAAGCGATTCTGCGAAGCAATGTGAACACTTCTGCTTCCCAGGCACAGAGAAGGTGCTGGCAGGGAATTCTCTGCCTGCCTTTCCCCAGTGCTCTGCAAGCTCTCCAGGACAACATAAAATCTGGGGCTCTGTGCTTTCTTTTGTTCTGAACAAGTGTTAGTGTTTTCTGCACAAAAGCGATTCTGCGAAGCAATGTGAACACTTCTGTTTCCCAGGCACCGAGAACGTGCTAGCAGGGAATTCTCTGCCTGCCTTTCCCCAGTGCTCTGCAAGCTCTCCAGGACAACATAAAATCTGGGGCTCTGTGCTTTCTTTCCTTCTGAACAAGTGTTACTGTTTTCTGCACAAAAGCGATTCTGCGAAGCAATGTGAACACTTCTGTTTCCCAGGCACAGAGAAGGTGCTAGCAGGGAATTCTCTGCCTGCCTTTCCCCAGTGCTCTGCAAGCTCTCCAGGACAACATAAAATCTGGGGCTCTGTGCTTTCTTTCGTCTGAACAAGTGTTACTGTTTTCTGCACAAAAGCGATTCTGCGAAGTATTGTGAATAGGCACAGAGAAGGTGCTAGCAGGGAATTCTGTGCCTGCCTTTCCCCAGTGCTCTGCAAGCTCTCCAGGACAACATAAAATCTGGGGCTCTGTGCTTTCTTTCGTCTGAACAAGTGTTACTGTTTTCTGCACAAAAGCGATTCTGCGAAGCAATGTGAACACTTCTGCTTCCCAGGCACAGAGAAGGTGCTAGCAGGGAATTCTCTGCCTGCCTTTACCCAGTGCTCTGCAAGCTCTCCAGGACAACATAAAATCTGGGGCTCTGTGCTTTCTTTCGTTCTGAACAAGTGTTACTGTTTTCTGCACAAAAGCGATTCTGCGAAGCAATGTGAAGACTTCTGCTTCCCAGGCACAGAGAAGGTGCTAGCAGGGAATTCTCTGCCTGCTTTTCCCCAGTGCTCTGCAAGCTCTCCAGGACAACATAAAATCTGGGGCTCTGTGCTTTCTTTCGTTCTGAACAAGTGTTACTGTTTTCTGCACAAAAGCGATTCTGCGAAGCAATGTGAACAGGCACAGAGAAGGTGCTAGCAGGGAATTCTCTGCCTGCCTTTTCCCAGTGCTCTGCAAGCTCTCCAGGACAACATAAAATCTGGGGCTCTGTGCTTTCTTTCGTTCTGAACAAGTGTTACTGTTTTCTGCACAAAAGCGATTCTGCGAAGCAATGTGAACACTTCTGCTTCCCAGGCACAGAGAAGGTGCTAGCAGGGAATTCTCTGCCTGCTTTTCCCCAGTGCTCTGCAAGCTCTCCAGGACAACATAAAATCTGGGGCTCTGTGCTTTCTTTCGTTCTGAACAAGTGTTATTGTTTTCTGCACAAAAGCGATTCTGCGAAGCAATGTGAACACTTCTGCTTCCCAGGCACAGAGAAGGTGCTAGCAGGGAATTCTCTGCCTGCCTTTCCCCAGTGCTCTGCAAGCTCTCCAGGACAACAGCAAATCTGGGGCTCTGTGCTTTCTTTCGTTCTGAACAAGTGTTACTGTTTTCTGCACAAAAGCGATTCTGCGAAGCAATGTGAAGACTTCTGCTTCCCAGGCACATAGAAGGTGCTAGCAGGGAATTCTCTGCCTGCCTTTACCCAGTGCTCTGCAAGCTCTCCAGGACAACATAGAATCTGGGGCTCTGTGCTTTCTTTTGTTCTGAACAAGTGTTAGTGTTTTCTGCACAAAAGCGATTCTGCGAAGCAATGTGAAGACTTCTGCTTCCCAGGCACAGAGAAGGTGCTAGCAGGGAATTCTCTGCCTGCCTTTCCCCAGTGCTCTGCAAGCTCTCCAGGACAACATAAAATCTGGGGCTCTGTGCTTTCTTTTGTTCTGAACAAGTGTTAGTGTTTTCTGCACAAAAGCGATTCTGCGAAGCAATGGGAACACTTCTGCTTCCCAGGCACATAGAAGGTGCTAGCAGGGAATTCTCTGCCTGCTTTTCCCCAGTGCTCTGCAAGCTCTCCAGGACAACATAAAATCTGGGGCTCTGTGCTTTCTTTCGTTCTGAACAAGTGTTATTGTTTTCTGCACAAAAGCGATTCTGCGAAGCAATGTGAAGACTTCTGCTTCCCAGGCACAGAGAAGGTGCTAGCAGGGAATTCTCTGCCTGCCTTTCCCCAGTGCTCTGCAAGCTCTCCAGGACAACATAAAATCTGGGGCTCTGTGCTTTCTTTCGTTCTGAACAAGTGTTACTGTTTTCTGCACAAAAGCGATTCTGCGAAGCAATGTGAACACTTCTGCTTCCCAGGCACATAGAAGGTGCTAGCAGGGAATTCTCTGCCTGCCTTTCCCCAGTGCTCTGCAAGCTCTCCAGGACAACATAAAATCTGGGGCTCTGTGCTTTCTTTCCTTCTGAACAAGTGTTACTGTTTTCTGCACAAAAGCGATTCTGCGAAGCAATGTGAACAGGCACAGAGAAGGTGCTAGCAGGGAATTCTCTGCCTGCCTTTCCCCAGTGCTCTGCAAGCTCTCCAGGACAACAGCAAATCTGCGGCTCTGTGCTTTCTTTCATTCAGAACAAGTGTTACTGTTTTCTGCACAAAAGCGATTCTGCGAAGCAATGGGAACACTTCTGCTTCCCAGGCACAGAGAAGGTGCTAGCAGGGAATTCTCTGCCTGCTTTTCCCCAGTGCTCTGCAAGCTCTCCAGGACAACATAAAATCTGGGGCTCTGTGCTTTCTTTCGTTCTGAACAAGTGTTACTGTTTTCTGCAGAAAAGTCATTCTGCGAAGCAATGTGAACACTTCTGCTTCCCAGGCACAGAGAAGGTGCTGGCAGGGAATTCTCTGCCTGCCTTTCCCCAGTGCTCTGCAAGCTCTCCAGGACAACATAAAATCTGGGGCTCTGTGCTTTCTTTTGTTCTGAACAAGTGTTAGTGTTTTCTGCACAAAAGCGATTCTGCGAAGCAATGTGAACACTTCTGTTTCCCAGGCACCGAGAACGTGCTAGCAGGGAATTCTCTGCCTGCTTTTCCCCAGTGCTCTGCAAGGTCTCCAGGACAACATAAAATCTGGGGCTCTGTGCTTTCTTTCGTTCTGAACAAGTGTTATTGTTTTATGCACAAAAGCGATTCTGCGAAGCAATGTGAACACTTCTGTTTCCCAGGCACAGAGAAGGTGCTAGCAGGGAATTCCCTGCCTGCCTTTCCCCAGTGCTCTGCAAGCTCTCCAGGACAACATAAAATCTGGGGCTCTGTGCTTTCTTTCGTCTGAACAAGTGTTACTGTTTTCTGCACAAAAGCGATTCTGCGAAGTATTGTGAACAGGCACAGAGAAGGTGCTAGCAGGGAATTCTGTGCCTGCCTTTCCCCAGTGCTCTGCAAGCTCTCCAGGACAACATAAAATCTGGGGCTCTGTGCTTTCTTTCGTCTGAACAAATGTTACTGTTTTCTGCACAAAAGCGATTCTGCGAAGCAATGTGAAGACTTCTGCTTCCCAGGCACAGAGAAGGTGCTAGCAGGGAATTCTCTGCCTGCCTTTACCCAGTGCTCTGCAAGCTCTCCAGGACAACATAAAATCTGGGGCTCTGTGCTTTCTTTCGTTCTGAACAAGTGTTACTGTTTTCTGCACAAAAGCGATTCTGCGAAGCAATGTGAACACTTCTGCTTCCCAGGCACATAGAAGGTGCTAGCAGGGAATTCTCTGCCTGCTTTTCCCCAGTGCTCTGCAAGCTCTCCAGGACAACATAAAATCTGGGGCTCTGTGCTTTCTTTCGTTCTGAACAAGTGTTACTGTTTTCTGCACAAAAGCGATTCTGCGAAGCAATGTGAACAGGCACAGAGAAGGTGCTAGCAGGGAATTCTCTGCCTGCCTTTCCCCAGTGCTCTGCAAGCTCTCCAGGACAACATAAAATCTGGGGCTCTGTGCTTTCTTTCGTTCTGAACAAGTGTTACTGTTTTCTGCACAAAAGCGATTCTGCGAAGCAATGTGAAGACTTCTGCTTCCCAGGCACAGAGAAGGTGCTAGCAGGGAATTCTCTGCCTGCTTTTCCCCAGTGCTCTGCAAGCTCTCCAGGACAACATAAAATCTGGGGCTCTGTGCTTTCTTTCGTTCTGAACAAGTGTTATTGTTTTCTGCACAAAAGCGATTCTGCGAAGCAATGTGAAGACTTCTGTTTCCCAGGCACAGAGAAGGTGCTAGCAGGGAATTCTCTGCCTGCCTTTCCCCAGTGCTCTGCAAGCTCTCCAGGACAACATAAAATCTGGGGCTCTGTGCTTTCTTTTGTTCTGAACAAGTGTTAGTGTTTTCTGCACAAAAGCGATTCTGCGAAGGAGTGTGAACAGGCACAGAGAAGGTGCTAGCAGGGAATTCTCTGCCTGCCTTTCCCCAGTGCTCTGCAAGCTCTCCAGGACAACATAAAATCTGGGGCTCTGTGCTTTCTTTCGTTCTGAACAAGTGTTATTGTTTTCTGCACAAAAGCGATTCTGCGAAGCAATGTGAACACTTCTGCTTCCCAGGCACAGAGAAGGTGCTAGCAGGGAATTCTCTGCCTGCCTTTCCCCAGTGCTCTGCAAGCTCTCCAGGACAACAGCAAATCTGGGGCTCTGTGCTTTCTTTCGTTCTGAACAAGTGTTATTGTTTTCTGCACAAAAGCGATTCTGCGAAGCAATGTGAAGACTTCTGCTTCCCAGGCACAGAGAAGGTGCTAGCAGGGAATTCTCTGCCTGCCTTTACCCAGTGCTCTGCAAGCTCTCCAGGACAACATAGAATCTGGGGCTCTGTGCTTTCTTTTGTTCTGAACAAGTGTTAGTGTTTTCTGCACAAAAGCGATTCTGCGAAGCAATGTGAAGACTTCTGCTTCCCAGGCACAGAGAAGGTGCTAGCAGGGAATTCTCTGCCTGCCTTTCCCCAGTGCTCTGCAAGCTCTCCAGGACAACATAAAATCTGGGGCTCTGTGCTTTCTTTTGTTCTGAACAAGTGTTAGTGTTTTCTGCACAAAAGCGATTCTGCGAAGCAATGTGAACACTTCTGCTTCCCAGGCACATAGAAGGTGCTAGCAGGGAATTCTCTGCCTGCCTTTCCCCAGTGCTCTGCAAGCTCTCCAGGACAACAGCAAATCTGGGGCTCTGTGCTTTCTTTCGTTCTGAACAAGTGTTACTGTTTTCTGCACAAAAGCGATTCTGCGAAGCAATGTGAACACTTCTGCTTCCCAGGCACATAGAAGGTGCTAGCAGGGAATTCTCTGCCTGCCTTTCCCCAGTGCTCTGCAAGCTCTCCAGGACAGCATAGAATCTGGGGCTCTGTGCTTTCTTTTGTTCTGAACAAGTGTTAGTGTTTTCTGCACAAAAGCGATTCTGCGAAGCAATGTGAACACTTCTGTTTCCCAGGCACATAGAAGGTGCTAGCAGGGAATTCTCTGCCTGCCTTTCCCCAGTGCTCTGCAAGCTCTCCAGGACAGCATAGAATCTGGGGCTCTGTGCTTTCTTTTGTTCTGAACAAGTGTTAGTGTTTTCTGCACAAAAGCGATTCTGCGAAGCAATGTGAACACTTCTGTTTCCCAGGCACAGAGAAGGTGCTAGCAGGGAATTCTCTGCCTGCCTTTCCCCAGTGCTCTGCAAGCTCTCCAGGACAACATAAAATCTGGGGCTCTGTGCTTTCTTTCCTTCTGAACAAGTGTTACTGTTTTCTGCACAAAAGCGATTCTGCGAAGCAATGTGAACAGGCACAGAGAAGGTGCTAGCAGGGAATTCTCTGCCTGCCTTTCCCCAGTGCTCTGCAAGCTCTCCAGGACAACAGCAAATCTGCGGCTCTGTGCTTTCTTTCGTTCAGAACAAGTGTTACTGTTTTCTGCACAAAAGCGATTCTGCGAAGCAATGGGAACACTTCTGCTTCCCAGGCACAGAGAAGGTGCTAGCAGGGAATTCTCTGCCTGCCTTTCCCCAGTGCTCTGCAAGCTCTCCAGGACAACATAAAATCTGGGGCTCTGTGCTTTCTTTCGTTCTGAACAAGTGTTAGTGTTTTCTGCACAAAAGCGATTCTGCGAAGCAATGTGAACACTTCTGCTTCCCAGGCACAGAGAAGGTGCTGGCAGGGAATTCTCTGCCTGCCTTTCCCCAGTGCTCTGCAAGCTCTCCAGGACAACATAAAATCTGGGGCTCTGTGCTTTCTTTTGTTCTGAACAAGTGTTAGTGTTTTCTGCACAAAAGCGATTCTGCGAAGCAATGTGAACACTTCTGTTTCCCAGGCACCGAGAACGTGCTAGCAGGGAATTCTCTGCCTGCCTTTCCCCAGTGCTCTGCAAGCTCTCCAGGACAACATAAAATCTGGGGCTCTGTGCTTTCTTTCCTTCTGAACAAGTGTTACTGTTTTCTGCACAAAAGCGATTCTGCGAAGCAATGTGAACACTTCTGTTTCCCAGGCACAGAGAAGGTGCTAGCAGGGAATTCTCTGCCTGCCTTTCCCCAGTGCTCTGCAAGCTCTCCAGGACAACATAAAATCTGGGGCTCTGTGCTTTCTTTCGTCTGAACAAGTGTTACTGTTTTCTGCACAAAAGCGATTCTGCGAAGTATTGTGAATAGGCACAGAGAAGGTGCTAGCAGGGAATTCTGTGCCTGCCTTTCCCCAGTGCTCTGCAAGCTCTCCAGGACAACATAAAATCTGGGGCTCTGTGCTTTCTTTCGTCTGAACAAGTGTTACTGTTTTCTGCACAAAAGCGATTCTGCGAAGCAATGTGAACACTTCTGCTTCCCAGGCACAGAGAAGGTGCTAGCAGGGAATTCTCTGCCTGCCTTTACCCAGTGCTCTGCAAGCTCTCCAGGACAACATAAAATCTGGGGCTCTGTGCTTTCTTTCGTTCTGAACAAGTGTTACTGTTTTCTGCACAAAAGCGATTCTGCGAAGCAATGTGAAGACTTCTGCTTCCCAGGCACAGAGAAGGTGCTAGCAGGGAATTCTCTGCCTGCTTTTCCCCAGTGCTCTGCAAGCTCTCCAGGACAACATAAAATCTGGGGCTCTGTGCTTTCTTTCGTTCTGAACAAGTGTTACTGTTTTCTGCACAAAAGCGATTCTGCGAAGCAATGTGAACAGGCACAGAGAAGGTGCTAGCAGGGAATTCTCTGCCTGCCTTTCCCCAGTGCTCTGCAAGCTCTCCAGGACAACATAAAATCTGGGGCTCTGTGCTTTCTTTCGTTCTGAACAAGTGTTACTGTTTTCTGCACAAAAGCGATTCTGCGAAGCAATGTGAAGACTTCTGCTTCCCAGGCACATAGAAGGTGCTAGCAGGGAATTCTCTGCCTGCCTTTACCCAGTGCTCTGCAAGCTCTCCAGGACAACATAGAATCTGGGGCTCTGTGCTTTCTTTTGTTCTGAACAAGTGTTAGTGTTTTCTGCACAAAAGCGATTCTGCGAAGCAATGTGAAGACTTCTGCTTCCCAGGCACAGAGAAGGTGCTAGCAGGGAATTCTCTGCCTGCCTTTCCCCAGTGCTCTGCAAGCTCTCCAGGACAACATAAAATCTGGGGCTCTGTGCTTTCTTTTGTTCTGAACAAGTGTTAGTGTTTTCTGCACAAAAGCGATTCTGCGAAGCAATGGGAACACTTCTGCTTCCCAGGCACATAGAAGGTGCTAGCAGGGAATTCTCTGCCTGCTTTTCCCCAGTGCTCTGCAAGCTCTCCAGGACAACATAAAATCTGGGGCTCTGTGCTTTCTTTCGTTCTGAACAAGTGTTATTGTTTTCTGCACAAAAGCGATTCTGCGAAGCAATGTGAAGACTTCTGCTTCCCAGGCACAGAGAAGGTGCTAGCAGGGAATTCTCTGCCTGCCTTTCCCCAGTGCTCTGCAAGCTCTCCAGGACAACATAAAATCTGGGGCTCTGTGCTTTCTTTCGTTCTGAACAAGTGTTACTGTTTTCTGCACAAAAGCGATTCTGCGAAGCAATGTGAACACTTCTGCTTCCCAGGCACATAGAAGGTGCTAGCAGGGAATTCTCTGCCTGCCTTTCCCCAGTGCTCTGCAAGCTCTCCAGGACAACATAAAATCTGGGGCTCTGTGCTTTCTTTCCTTCTGAACAAGTGTTACTGTTTTCTGCACAAAAGCGATTCTGCGAAGCAATGTGAACAGGCACAGAGAAGGTGCTAGCAGGGAATTCTCTGCCTGCCTTTCCCCAGTGCTCTGCAAGCTCTCCAGGACAACAGCAAATCTGCGGCTCTGTGCTTTCTTTCATTCAGAACAAGTGTTACTGTTTTCTGCACAAAAGCGATTCTGCGAAGCAATGGGAACACTTCTGCTTCCCAGGCACAGAGAAGGTGCTAGCAGGGAATTCTCTGCCTGCTTTTCCCCAGTGCTCTGCAAGCTCTCCAGGACAACATAAAATCTGGGGCTCTGTGCTTTCTTTCGTTCTGAACAAGTGTTACTGTTTTCTGCAGAAAAGTCATTCTGCGAAGCAATGTGAACACTTCTGCTTCCCAGGCACAGAGAAGGTGCTGGCAGGGAATTCTCTGCCTGCCTTTCCCCAGTGCTCTGCAAGCTCTCCAGGACAACATAAAATCTGGGGCTCTGTGCTTTCTTTTGTTCTGAACAAGTGTTAGTGTTTTCTGCACAAAAGCGATTCTGCGAAGCAATGTGAACACTTCTGTTTCCCAGGCACCGAGAACGTGCTAGCAGGGAATTCTCTGCCTGCTTTTCCCCAGTGCTCTGCAAGGTCTCCAGGACAGCATAGAATCTGGGGCTCTGTGCTTTCTTTTGTTCTGAACAAGTGTTATTGTTTTATGCACAAAAGCGATTCTGCGAAGCAATGTGAACACTTCTGTTTCCCAGGCACAGAGAAGGTGCTAGCAGGGAATTCTCTGCCTGCCTTTCCCCAGTGCTCTGCAAGCTCTCCAGGACAACATAAAATCTGGGGCTCTGTGCTTTCTTTCGTCTGAACAAGTGTTACTGTTTTCTGCACAAAAGCGATTCTGCGAAGTATTGTGAACAGGCACAGAGAAGGTGCTAGCAGGGAATTCTGTGCCTGCCTTTCCCCAGTGCTCTGCAAGCTCTCCAGGACAACATAAAATCTGGGGCTCTGTGCTTTCTTTCGTCTGAACAAATGTTACTGTTTTCTGCACAAAAGCGATTCTGCGAAGCAATGTGAAGACTTCTGCTTCCCAGGCACAGAGAAGGTGCTAGCAGGGAATTCTCTGCCTGCCTTTACCCAGTGCTCTGCAAGCTCTCCAGGACAACATAAAATCTGGGGCTCTGTGCTTTCTTTCGTTCTGAACAAGTGTTACTGTTTTCTGCACAAAAGCGATTCTGCGAAGCAATGTGAACACTTCTGCTTCCCAGGCACATAGAAGGTGCTAGCAGGGAATTCTCTGCCTGCTTTTCCCCAGTGCTCTGCAAGCTCTCCAGGACAACATAAAATCTGGGGCTCTGTGCTTTCTTTCGTTCTGAACAAGTGTTACTGTTTTCTGCACAAAAGCGATTCTGCGAAGCAATGTGAACAGGCACAGAGAAGGTGCTAGCAGGGAATTCTCTGCCTGCCTTTCCCCAGTGCTCTGCAAGCTCTCCAGGACAACATAAAATCTGGGGCTCTGTGCTTTCTTTCGTTCTGAACAAGTGTTACTGTTTTCTGCACAAAAGCGATTCTGCGAAGCAATGTGAAGACTTCTGCTTCCCAGGCACAGAGAAGGTGCTAGCAGGGAATTCTCTGCCTGCTTTTCCCCAGTGCTCTGCAAGCTCTCCAGGACAACATAAAATCTGGGGCTCTGTGCTTTCTTTCGTTCTGAACAAGTGTTATTGTTTTCTGCACAAAAGCGATTCTGCGAAGCAATGTGAAGACTTCTGTTTCCCAGGCACAGAGAAGGTGCTAGCAGGGAATTCTCTGCCTGCCTTTCCCCAGTGCTCTGCAAGCTCTCCAGGACAACATAAAATCTGGGGCTCTGTGCTTTCTTTTGTTCTGAACAAGTGTTAGTGTTTTCTGCACAAAAGCGATTCTGCGAAGGAGTGTGAACAGGCACAGAGAAGGTGCTAGCAGGGAATTCTCTGCCTGCCTTTCCCCAGTGCTCTGCAAGCTCTCCAGGACAACATAAAATCTGGGGCTCTGTGCTTTCTTTCGTTCTGAACAAGTGTTATTGTTTTCTGCACAAAAGCGATTCTGCGAAGCAATGTGAACACTTCTGCTTCCCAGGCACAGAGAAGGTGCTAGCAGGGAATTCTCTGCCTGCCTTTCCCCAGTGCTCTGCAAGCTCTCCAGGACAACAGCAAATCTGGGGCTCTGTGCTTTCTTTCGTTCTGAACAAGTGTTACTGTTTTCTGCACAAAAGCGATTCTGCGAAGCAATGTGAAGACTTCTGCTTCCCAGGCACAGAGAAGGTGCTAGCAGGGAATTCTCTGCCTGCCTTTACCCAGTGCTCTGCAAGCTCTCCAGGACAACATAGAATCTGGGGCTCTGTGCTTTCTTTTGTTCTGAACAAGTGTTAGTGTTTTCTGCACAAAAGCGATTCTGCGAAGCAATGTGAAGACTTCTGCTTCCCAGGCACAGAGAAGGTGCTAGCAGGGAATTCTCTGCCTGCCTTTCCCCAGTGCTCTGCAAGCTCTCCAGGACAACATAAAATCTGGGGCTCTGTGCTTTCTTTTGTTCTGAACAAGTGTTAGTGTTTTCTGCACAAAAGCGATTCTGCGAAGCAATGTGAACACTTCTGCTTCCCAGGCACATAGAAGGTGCTAGCAGGGAATTCTCTGCCTGCCTTTCCCCAGTGCTCTGCAAGCTCTCCAGGACAACAGCAAATCTGGGGCTCTGTGCTTTCTTTCGTTCTGAACAAGTGTTACTGTTTTCTGCACAAAAGCGATTCTGCGAAGCAATGTGAACACTTCTGCTTCCCAGGCACATAGAAGGTGCTAGCAGGGAATTCTCTGCCTGCCTTTCCCCAGTGCTCTGCAAGCTCTCCAGGACAGCATAGAATCTGGGGCTCTGTGCTTTCTTTTGTTCTGAACAAGTGTTAGTGTTTTCTGCACAAAAGCGATTCTGCGAAGCAATGTGAACACTTCTGTTTCCCAGGCACAGAGAAGGTGCTAGCAGGGAATTCTCTGCCTGCCTTTCCCCAGTGCTCTGCAAGCTCTCCAGGACAACATAAAATCTGGGGCTCTGTGCTTTCTTTCCTTCTGAACAAGTGTTACTGTTTTCTGCACAAAAGCGATTCTGCGAAGCAATGTGAACAGGCACAGAGAAGGTGCTAGCAGGGAATTCTCTGCCTGCCTTTCCCCAGTGCTCTGCAAGCTCTCCAGGACAACAGCAAATCTGCGGCTCTGTGCTTTCTTTCGTTCAGAACAAGTGTTACTGTTTTCTGCACAAAAGCGATTCTGCGAAGCAATGGGAACACTTCTGCTTCCCAGGCACAGAGAAGGTGCTAGCAGGGAATTCTCTGCCTGCCTTTCCCCAGTGCTCTGCAAGCTCTCCAGGACAACATAAAATCTGGGGCTCTGTGCTTTCTTTCGTTCTGAACAAGTGTTACTGTTTTCTGCAGAAAAGTCATTCTGCGAAGCAATGTGAACACTTCTGCTTCCCAGGCACAGAGAAGGTGCTGGCAGGGAATTCTCTGCCTGCCTTTCCCCAGTGCTCTGCAAGCTCTCCAGGACAACATAAAATCTGGGGCTCTGTGCTTTCTTTTGTTCTGAACAAGTGTTAGTGTTTTCTGCACAAAAGCGATTCTGCGAAGCAATGTGAACACTTCTGTTTCCCAGGCACCGAGAACGTGCTAGCAGGGAATTCTCTGCCTGCTTTTCCCCAGTGCTCTGCAAGGTCTCCAGGACAACATAAAATCTGGGGCTCTGTGCTTTCTTTCGTTCTGAACAAGTGTTATTGTTTTCTGCACAAAAGCGATTCTGCGAAGCAATGTGAACACTTCTGCTTCCCAGGCACAGAGAAGGTGCTAGCAGGGAATTCTCTGCCTGCCTTTCCCCAGTGCTCTGCAAGCTCTCCAGGACAACATAAAATCTGGGGCTCTGTGCTTTCTTTCCTTCTGAACAAGTGTTACTGTTTTCTGCACAAAAGCGATTCTGCGAAGCAATGTGAACAGGCACAGAGAAGGTGCTAGCAGGGAATTCTCTGCCTGCCTTTCCCCAGTGCTCTGCAAGCTCTCCAGGACAACAGCAAATCTGCGGCTCTGTGCTTTCTTTCGTTCAGAACAAGTGTTACTGTTTTCTGCACAAAAGCGATTCTGCGAAGCAATGGGAACACTTCTGCTTCCCAGGCACAGAGAAGGTGCTAGCAGGGAATTCTCTGCCTGCCTTTCCCCAGTGCTCTGCAAGCTCTCCAGGACAACATAAAATCTGGGGCTCTGTGCTTTCTTTCGTTCTGAACAAGTGTTACTGTTTTCTGCAGAAAAGTCATTCTGCGAAGCAATGTGAACACTTCTGCTTCCCAGGCACAGAGAAGGTGCTAGCAGGGAATTCTCTGCCTGCCTTTCCCCAGTGCTCTGCAAGCTTTCCAGGACAACATAAAATCTGGGGCTCTGTGCTTTCTTTTGTTCTGAACAAGTGTTAGTGTTTTCTGCACAAAAGCGATTCTGCGAAGCAATGTGAACACTTCTGTTTCCCAGGCACCGAGAACGTGCTAGCAGGGAATTCTCTGCCTGCTTTTCCCCAGTGCTCTGCAAGGTCTCCAGGACAACATAAAATCTGGGGCTCTGTGCTTTCTTTCGTTCTGAACAAGTGTTATTGTTTTATGCACAAAAGCGATTCTGCGAAGCAATGTGAACACTTCTGCTTCCCAGGCACAGAGAAGGTGCTAGCAGGGAATTCTCTGCCTGCCTTTCCCCAGTGCTCTGCAAGCTCTCCAGGACAACATAAAATCTGGGGCTCTGTGCTTTCTTTCGTTCTGAACAAGTGTTAGTGTTTTCTGCACAAAAGCGATTCTGCGAAGCAATGTGAACACTTCTGTTTCCCAGGCACAGAGAAGGTGCTAGCAGGGAATTCTCTGCCTGCCTTTCCCCAGTGCTCTGCAAGCTCTCCAGGACAACATAAAATCTGGGGCTCTGTGCTTTCTTTCGTTCTGAACAAGTGTTACTGTTTTCTGCACAAAAGCGATTCTGCGAAGTATTGTGAACAGGCACAGAGAAGGTGCTGGCAGGGAATTCTCTGCCTGCCTTTCCCCAGTGCTCTGCAAGCTCTCCAGGACAACATAAAATCTGGGGCTCTGTGCTTTCTTTCGTCTGAACAAGTGTTACTGTTTTCTGCACAAAAGCGATTCTGCGAAGCAATGTGAAGACTTCTGCTTCCCAGGCACAGAGAAGGTGCTAGCAGGGAATTCTCTGCCTGCCTTTACCCAGTGCTCTGCAAGCTCTCCAGGACAACATAAAATCTGGGGCTCTGTGCTTTCTTTCGTTCTGAACAAGTGTTACTGTTTTCTGCACAAAAGCGATTCTGCGAAGCAATGTGAACACTTCTGCTTCCCAGGCACATAGAAGGTGCTAGCAGGGAATTCTCTGCCTGCTTTTCCCCAGTGCTCTGCAAGCTCTCCAGGACAACATAAAATCTGGGGCTCTGTGCTTTCTTTCGTTCTGAACAAGTGTTACTGTTTTCTGCACAAAAGCGATTCTGCGAAGCAATGTGAACAGGCACAGAGAAGGTGCTAGCAGGGAATTCTCTGCCTGCCTTTCCCCAGTGCTCTGCAAGCTCTCCAGGACAACATAAAATCTGGGGCTCTGTGCTTTCTTTCGTTCTGAACAAGTGTTACTGTTTTCTGCACAAAAGCGATTCTGCGAAGCAATGTGAAGACTTCTGCTTCCCAGGCACAGAGAAGGTGCTAGCAGGGAATTCTCTGCCTGCTTTTCCCCAGTGCTCTGCAAGCTCTCCAGGACAACATAAAATCTGGGGCTCTGTGCTTTCTTTCGTTCTGAACAAGTGTTACTGTTTTCTGCACAAAAGCGATTCTGCGAAGCAATGTGAACACTTCTGCTTCCCAGGCACATAGAAGGTGCTGGCAGGGAATTCTCTGCCTGCCTTTCCCCAGTGCTCTGCAAGCTCTCCAGGACAACATAAAATCTGGGGCTCTGTGCTTTCTTTTGTTCTGAACAAGTGTTAGTGTTTTCTGCACAAAAGCGATTCTGCCAAGCAATGTGAACAGGCACAGAGAAGGTGCTAGCAGGGAATTCTCTGCCTGCCTTTCCCCAGTGCTCTGCAAGCTCTCCAGGACAACAGCAAATCTGCGGCTCTGTGCTTTCTTTCGTTCAGAACAAGTGTTACTGTTTTCTGCACAAAAGCGATTCTGCGAAGCAATGGGAACACTTCTGCTTCCCAGGCACAGAGAAGGTGCTAGCAGGGAATTCTCTGCCTGCCTTTCCCCAGTGCTCTGCAAGCTCTCCAGGACAACATAAAATCTGGGGCTCTGTGCTTTCTTTCGTTCTGAACAAGTGTTACTGTTTTCTGCAGAAAAGTCATTCTGCGAAGCAATGTGAACACTTCTGCTTCCCAGGCACAGAGAAGGTGCTGGCAGGGAATTCTCTGCCTGCCTTTCCCCAGTGCTCTGCAAGCTCTCCAGGACAACATAAAATCTGGGGCTCTGTGCTTTCTTTTGTTCTGAACAAGTGTTAGTGTTTTCTGCACAAAAGCGATTCTGCGAAGCAATGTGAACACTTCTGTTTCCCAGGCACCGAGAACGTGCTAGCAGGGAATTCTCTGCCTGCTTTTCCCCAGTGCTCTGCAAGGTCTCCAGGACAACATAAAATCTGGGGCTCTGTGCTTTCTTTCGTTCTGAACAAGTGTTATTGTTTTCTGCACAAAAGCGATTCTGCGAAGCAATGTGAACACTTCTGCTTCCCAGGCACAGAGAAGGTGCTAGCAGGGAATTCTCTGCCTGCCTTTCCCCAGTGCTCTGCAAGCTCTCCAGGACAACATAAAATCTGGGGCTCTGTGCTTTCTTTCCTTCTGAACAAGTGTTACTGTTTTCTGCACAAAAGCGATTCTGCGAAGCAATGTGAACAGGCACAGAGAAGGTGCTAGCAGGGAATTCTCTGCCTGCCTTTCCCCAGTGCTCTGCAAGCTCTCCAGGACAACAGCAAATCTGCGGCTCTGTGCTTTCTTTCGTTCAGAACAAGTGTTACTGTTTTCTGCACAAAAGCGATTCTGCGAAGCAATGGGAACACTTCTGCTTCCCAGGCACAGAGAAGGTGCTAGCAGGGAATTCTCTGCCTGCCTTTCCCCAGTGCTCTGCAAGCTCTCCAGGACAACATAAAATCTGGGGCTCTGTGCTTTCTTTCGTTCTGAACAAGTGTTACTGTTTTCTGCAGAAAAGTCATTCTGCGAAGCAATGTGAACACTTCTGCTTCCCAGGCACAGAGAAGGTGCTAGCAGGGAATTCTCTGCCTGCCTTTCCCCAGTGCTCTGCAAGCTTTCCAGGACAACATAAAATCTGGGGCTCTGTGCTTTCTTTTGTTCTGAACAAGTGTTAGTGTTTTCTGCACAAAAGCGATTCTGCGAAGCAATGTGAACACTTCTGTTTCCCAGGCACCGAGAACGTGCTAGCAGGGAATTCTCTGCCTGCTTTTCCCCAGTGCTCTGCAAGGTCTCCAGGACAACATAAAATCTGGGGCTCTGTGCTTTCTTTCGTTCTGAACAAGTGTTATTGTTTTATGCACAAAAGCGATTCTGCGAAGCAATGTGAACACTTCTGCTTCCCAGGCACAGAGAAGGTGCTAGCAGGGAATTCTCTGCCTGCCTTTCCCCAGTGCTCTGCAAGCTCTCCAGGACAACATAAAATCTGGGGCTCTGTGCTTTCTTTCGTTCTGAACAAGTGTTAGTGTTTTCTGCACAAAAGCGATTCTGCGAAGCAATGTGAACACTTCTGTTTCCCAGGCACAGAGAAGGTGCTAGCAGGGAATTCTCTGCCTGCCTTTCCCCAGTGCTCTGCAAGCTCTCCAGGACAACATAAAATCTGGGGCTCTGTGCTTTCTTTCGTTCTGAACAAGTGTTACTGTTTTCTGCACAAAAGCGATTCTGCGAAGTATTGTGAACAGGCACAGAGAAGGTGCTGGCAGGGAATTCTCTGCCTGCCTTTCCCCAGTGCTCTGCAAGCTCTCCAGGACAACATAAAATCTGGGGCTCTGTGCTTTCTTTCGTCTGAACAAGTGTTACTGTTTTCTGCACAAAAGCGATTCTGCGAAGCAATGTGAAGACTTCTGCTTCCCAGGCACAGAGAAGGTGCTAGCAGGGAATTCTCTGCCTGCCTTTACCCAGTGCTCTGCAAGCTCTCCAGGACAACATAAAATCTGGGGCTCTGTGCTTTCTTTCGTTCTGAACAAGTGTTACTGTTTTCTGCACAAAAGCGATTCTGCGAAGCAATGTGAACACTTCTGCTTCCCAGGCACATAGAAGGTGCTAGCAGGGAATTCTCTGCCTGCTTTTCCCCAGTGCTCTGCAAGCTCTCCAGGACAACATAAAATCTGGGGCTCTGTGCTTTCTTTCGTTCTGAACAAGTGTTACTGTTTTCTGCACAAAAGCGATTCTGCGAAGCAATGTGAACAGGCACAGAGAAGGTGCTAGCAGGGAATTCTCTGCCTGCCTTTCCCCAGTGCTCTGCAAGCTCTCCAGGACAACATAAAATCTGGGGCTCTGTGCTTTCTTTCGTTCTGAACAAGTGTTACTGTTTTCTGCACAAAAGCGATTCTGCGAAGCAATGTGAAGACTTCTGCTTCCCAGGCACAGAGAAGGTGCTAGCAGGGAATTCTCTGCCTGCTTTTCCCCAGTGCTCTGCAAGCTCTCCAGGACAACATAAAATCTGGGGCTCTGTGCTTTCTTTCGTTCTGAACAAGTGTTACTGTTTTCTGCACAAAAGCGATTCTGCGAAGCAATGTGAACACTTCTGCTTCCCAGGCACATAGAAGGTGCTAGCAGGGAATTCTCTGCCTGCTTTTCCCCAGTGCTCTGCAAGCTCTCCAGGACAACATAAAATCTGGGGCTCTGTGCTTTCTTTCGTTCTGAACAAGTGTTACTGTTTTCTGCACAAAAGCGATTCTGCGAAGCAATGTGAACACTTCTGCTTCCCAGGCACAGAGAAGGTGCTAGCAGGGAATTCTCTGCTTGCTTTTCCCCAGTGCTCTGCAAGCTCTCCAGGACAACATAAAATCTGGGGCTCTGTGCTTTCTTTCGTTCTGAACAAGTGTTATTGTTTTCTGCACAAAAGCGATTCTGCGAAGCAATGTGAACACTTCTGTTTCCCAGGCACAGAGAAGGTGCTAGCAGGGAATTCTCTGCCTGCCTTTACCCAGTGCTCTGCAAGCTCTCCAGGACAACATAAAATCTGGGGCTCTGTGCTTTCTTTCGTTCTGAACAAGTGTTATTGTTTTCTGCACAAAAGCGATTCTGCGAAGCAATGGGAACACTTCTGTTTCCCAGGCACCGAGAACGTGCTAGCAGGGAATTCTCTGCCTGCTTTTCCCCAGTGCTCTGCAAGCTCTCCAGGACAACATAAAATCTGGGGCTCTGTGCTTTCTTTCGTTCTGAACAAGTGTTATTGTTTTCTGCACAAAAGCGATTCTGCGAAGCAATGTGAACACTTCTGCTTCCCAGGCACAGAGAAGGTGCTAGCAGGGAATTCTCTGCCTGCCTTTCCCCAGTGCTCTGCAAGCTCTCCAGGACAACAGCAAATCTGGGGCTCTGTGCTTTCTTTCGTTCTGAACAAGTGTTACTGTTTTCTGCACAAAAGCGATTCTGCGAAGCAATGTGAACACTTCTGCTTCCCAGGCACAGAGAAGGTGCTAGCAGGGAATTCTCTGCCTGCCTTTACCCAGTGCTCTGCAAGCTCTCCAGGACAACATAGAATCTGGGGCTCTGTGCTTTCTTTCCTTCTGAACAAGTGTTACTGTTTTCTGCACAAAAGCGATTCTGCGAAGCAATGTGAAGACTTCTGCTTCCCAGGCACAGAGAAGGTGCTAGCAGGGAATTCTCTGCCTGCCTTTCCCCAGTGCTCTGCAAGCTCTCCAGGACAACATAAAATCTGGGGCTCTGTGCTTTCTTTCGTTCTGAACAAGTGTTAGTGTTTTCTGCACAAAAGCGATTCTGCGAAGCAATGTGAACACTTCTGCTTCCCAGGCACATAGAAGGTGCAAGCAGGGAATTCTCTGCCTGCTATTCCCCAGTGCTCTGCAAGCTCTCCAGGACAACATAAAATCTGGGGCTCTGTGCTTTCTTTCGTTCTGAACAAGTGTTATTGTTTTCTGCACAAAAGCGATTCTGCGAAGCAATGTGAAGACTTCTGCTTCCCAGGCACAGAGAAGGTGCTAGCAGGGAATTCTCTGCCTGCCTTTCCCCAGTGCTCTGCAAGCTCTCCAGGACAACAGCAAATCTGGGGCTCTGTGCTTTCTTTCGTTCTGAACAAGTGTTACTGTTTTCTGCACAAAAGCGATTCTGCGAAGCAATGTGAACACTTCTGCTTCCCAGGCACATAGAAGGTGCTAGCAGGGAATTCTCTGCCTGCCTTTCCCCAGTGCTCTGCAAGCTCTCCAGGACAGCATAGAATCTGGGGCTCTGTGCTTTCTTTTGTTCTGAACAAGTGTTAGTGTTTTCTGCACAAAAGCGATTCTGCGAAGCAATGTGAAGACTTCTGCTTCCCAGGCACAGAGAAGGTGCTAGCAGGGAATTCTCTGCCTGCCTTTCCCCAGTGCTCTGCAAGCTCTCCAGGACAACATAAAATCTGGGGCTCTGTGCTTTCTTTCCTTCTGAACAAGTGTTACTGTTTTCTGCACAAAAGCGATTCTGCGAAGCAATGTGAACAGGCACAGAGAAGGTGCTAGCAGGGAATTCTCTGCCTGCCTTTCCCCAGTGCTCTGCAAGCTCTCCAGGACAACAGCAAATCTGCGGCTCTGTGCTTTCTTTCGTTCAGAACAAGTGTTACTGTTTTCTGCACAAAAGCGATTCTGCGAAGCAATGGGAACATTTCTCTTTCCCAGGCACAGGGAAGGTGCTAGCAGGGAATTCTCTGCCTGCCTTTCCCCAGTGCTCTGCAAGCTCTCCAGCACAACATAAAATCTGGGGCTCTGTGCTTTCTTTCGTTCTGAACAAGTGTTATTGTTTTCTGCACAAAAGCGATTCTGCGAAGCAATGTGAACACTTCTGTTTCCCAGGCACAGAGAAGGTGCTAGCAGGGAATTCTCTGCCTGCTTTTCCCCAGTGCTCTGCAAGCTCTCCAGGACAACATAAAATCTGGGGCTCTGTGCTTTCTTTCGTACTGAACAAGTGTTACTGTTTTCTGCACAAAAGCGATTCTGCGAAGCAATGTGAAGACTTCTGCTTCCCAGGCACAGAGAAGGTGCTAGCAGGGAATTCTCTGCCTGCCTTTCCCCAGTGCTCTGCAAGCTCTCCAGGACAACAGCAAATCTGCGGCTCTGTGCTTTCTTTCGTACTGAACAAGTGTTACTGTTTTCTGCACAAAAGCGATTCTGCGAAGCAATGGGAACACTTCTCTTTCCCAGGCACAGGGAACGTGCTAGCAGGGAATTCTCTGCCTGCCTTTCCCCAGTGCTCTGCAAGCTCTCCAGGACAACATAAAATCTGGGGCTCTGTGCTTTCTTTTGTTCTGAACAAGTGTTACTGTTTTCTGCACAAAAGCGATTCTGCGAAGCAATGTGAACACTTCTGCTTCCCAGGCACAGAGAAGGTGCTAGCAGGGAATTCTCTGCCTGCCTTTCCCCAGTGCTCTGCAAGCTCTCCAGGACAACAGCAAATCTGGGGCTCTGTGCTTTCTTTCGTTCTGAACAAGTGTTACTGTTTTCTGCACAAAAGCGATTCTGCGAAGCAATGGGAACACTTCTGTTTCCCAGGCACCGAGAACGTGCTAGCAGGGAATTCTCTGCCTGCTTTTCCCCAGTGCTCTGCAAGCTCTCCAGGACAACATAAAATCTGGGGCTCTGTGCTTTCTTTCGTTCTGAACAAGTGTTATTGTTTTCTGCACAAAAGCGATTCTGCGAAGCAATGTGAACACTTCTGCTTCCCAGGCACAGAGAAGGTGCTAGCAGGGAATTCTCTGCCTGCCTTTCCCCAGTGCTCTGCAAGCTCTCCAGGACAACAGCAAATCTGGGGCTCTGTGCTTTCTTTCGTTCTGAACAAGTGTTACTGTTTTCTGCACAAAAGCGATTCTGCGAAGCAATGTGAAGACTTCTGCTTCCCAGGCACAGAGAAGGTGCTAGCAGGGAATTCTCTGCCTGCCTTTACCCAGTGCTCTGCAAGCTCTCCAGGACAACATAGAATCTGGGGCTCTGTGCTTTCTTTTGTTCTGAACAAGTGTTAGTGTTTTCTGCACAAAAGCGATTCTGCGAAGCAATGTGAAGACTTCTGCTTCCCAGGCACAGAGAAGGTGCTAGCAGGGAATTCTCTGCCTGCCTTTCCCCAGTGCTCTGCAAGCTCTCCAGGACAACATAAAATCTGGGGCTCTGTGCTTTCTTTTGTTCTGAACAAGTGTTAGTGTTTTCTGCACAAAAGCGATTCTGCGAAGCAATGTGAACACTTCTGCTTCCCAGGCACAGAGAAGGTGCTAGCAGGGAATTCTCTGCCTGCCTTTCCCCAGTGCTCTGCAAGCTCTCCAGGACAACATAAAATCTGGGGCTCTGTGCTTTCTTTCGTTCTGAACAAGTGTTATTGTTTTCTGCACAAAAGCGATTCTGCGAAGCAATGTGAAGACTTCTGCTTCCCAGGCACAGAGAAGGTGCTAGCAGGGAATTCTCTGCCTGCCTTTCCCCAGTGCTCTGCAAGCTCTCCAGGACAACATAAAATCTGGGGCTCTGTGCTTTCTTTTGTTCTGAACAAGTGTTACTGTTTTCTGCACAAAAGCGATTCTGCGAAGCAATGTGAACACTTCTGCTTCCCAGGCACAGAGAAGGTGCTAGCAGGGAATTCTCTGCCTGCCTTTCCCCAGTGCTCTGCAAGCTCTCCAGGACAACAGCAAATCTGGGGCTCTGTGCTTTCTTTCGTTCTGAACAAGTGTTACTGTTTTCTGCACAAAAGCGATTCTGCGAAGCAATGGGAACACTTCTGTTTCCCAGGCACCGAGAACGTGCTAGCAGGGAATTCTCTGCCTGCTTTTCCCCAGTGCTCTGCAAGCTCTCCAGGACAACATAAAATCTGGGGCTCTGTGCTTTCTTTCGTTCTGAACAAGTGTTATTGTTTTCTGCACAAAAGCGATTCTGCGAAGCAATGTGAACACTTCTGCTTCCCAGGCACAGAGAAGGTGCTAGCAGGGAATTCTCTGCCTGCCTTTCCCCAGTGCTCTGCAAGCTCTCCAGGACAACAGCAAATCTGGGGCTCTGTGCTTTCTTTCGTTCTGAACAAGTGTTACTGTTTTCTGCACAAAAGCGATTCTGCGAAGCAATGTGAAGACTTCTGCTTCCCAGGCACAGAGAAGGTGCTAGCAGGGAATTCTCTGCCTGCCTTTACCCAGTGCTCTGCAAGCTCTCCAGGACAACATAGAATCTGGGGCTCTGTGCTTTCTTTTGTTCTGAACAAGTGTTAGTGTTTTCTGCACAAAAGCGATTCTGCGAAGCAATGTGAAGACTTCTGCTTCCCAGGCACAGAGAAGGTGCTAGCAGGGAATTCTCTGCCTGCCTTTCCCCAGTGCTCTGCAAGCTCTCCAGGACAACATAAAATCTGGGGCTCTGTGCTTTCTTTTGTTCTGAACAAGTGTTAGTGTTTTCTGCACAAAAGCGATTCTGCGAAGCAATGTGAACACTTCTGCTTCCCAGGCACATAGAAGGTGCTAGCAGGGAATTCTCTGCCTGCCTTTCCCCAGTGCTCTGCAAGCTCTCCAGGACAACATAAAATCTGGGGCTCTGTGCTTTCTTTCGTTCTGAACAAGTGTTATTGTTTTCTGCACAAAAGCGATTCTGCGAAGCAATGTGAAGACTTCTGCTTCCCAGGCACAGAGAAGGTGCTAGCAGGGAATTCTCTGCCTGCCTTTCCCCAGTGCTCTGCAAGCTCTCCAGGACAACAGCAAATCTGGGGCTCTGTGCTTTCTTTCGTTCTGAACAAGTGTTACTGTTTTCTGCACAAAAGCGATTCTGCGAAGCAATGTGAACACTTCTGCTTCCCAGGCACATAGAAGGTGCTAGCAGGGAATTCTCTGCCTGCCTTTCCCCAGTGCTCTGCAAGCTCTCCAGGACAGCATAGAATCTGGGGCTCTGTGCTTTCTTTCCTTCTGAACAAGTGTTACTGTTTTCTGCACAAAAGCGATTCTGCGAAGCAATGTGAACAGGCACAGAGAAGGTGCTAGCAGGGAATTCTCTGCTTGCTTTTCCCCAGTGCTCTGCAAGCTCTCCAGGACAACATAAAATCTGGGGCTCTGTGCTTTCTTTCGTTCTGAACAAGTGTTATTGTTTTCTGCACAAAAGCGATTCTGCGAAGCAATGTGAAGACTTCTGCTTCCCAGGCACAGAGAAGGTGCTAGCAGGGAATTCTCTGCCTGCCTTTCCCCAGTGCTCTGCAAGCTCTCCAGGACAACAGCAAATCTGCGGCTCTGTGCTTTCTTTCGTACTGAACAAGTGTTACTGTTTTCTGCACAAAAGCGATTCTGCGAAGCAATGGGAACACTTCTCTTTCCCAGGCACAGGGAACGTGCTAGCAGGGAATTCTCTGCCTGCCTTTCCCCAGTGCTCTGCAAGCTCTCCAGGACAACATAAAATCTGGGGCTCTGTGCTTTCTTTTGTTCTGAACAAGTGTTACTGTTTTCTGCACAAAAGCGATTCTGCGAAGCAATGTGAACACTTCTGCTTCCCAGGCACAGAGAAGGTGCTAGCAGGGAATTCTCTGCCTGCCTTTCCCCAGTGCTCTGCAAGCTCTCCAGGACAACAGCAAATCTGGGGCTCTGTGCTTTCTTTCGTTCTGAACAAGTGTTACTGTTTTCTGCACAAAAGCGATTCTGCGAAGCAATGGGAACACTTCTGTTTCCCAGGCACCGAGAACGTGCTAGCAGGGAATTCTCTGCCTGCTTTTCCCCAGTGCTCTGCAAGCTCTCCAGGACAACAGCAGATCTGGGGCTCTGTGCTTTCTTTCGTTCTGAACAAGTGTTATTGTTTTCTGCACAAAAGCGATTCTGCAAAGCAATGTGAACACTTCTGCTTCCCAGGCACAGAGAAGGTGCTAGCAGGGAATTCTCTGCCTGCCTTTCCCCAGTGCTCTGCAAGCTCTCCAGGACAACAGCAAATCTGGGGCTCTGTGCTTTCTTTCGTTCTGAACAAGTGTTACTGTTTTCTGCACAAAAGCGATTCTGCGAAGCAATGTGAAGACTTCTGCTTCCCAGGCACAGAGAAGGTGCTAGCAGGGAATTCTCTGCCTGCCTTTACCCAGTGCTCTGCAAGCTCTCCAGGACAACATAGAATCTGGGGCTCTGTGCTTTCTTTTGTTCTGAACAAGTGTTAGTGTTTTCTGCACAAAAGCGATTCTGCGAAGCAATGTGAAGACTTCTGCTTCCCAGGCACAGAGAAGGTGCTAGCAGGGAATTCTCTGCCTGCCTTTCCCCAGTGCTCTGCAAGCTCTCCAGGACAACATAAAATCTGGGGCTCTGTGCTTTCTTTTGTTCTGAACAAGTGTTAGTGTTTTCTGCACAAAAGCGATTCTGCGAAGCAATGTGAACACTTCTGCTTCCCAGGCACATAGAAGGTGCTAGCAGGGAATTCTCTGCCTGCTTTTCCCCAGTGCTCTGCAAGCTCTCCAGGACAACATAAAATCTGGGGCTCTGTGCTTTCTTTCGTTCTGAACAAGTGTTATTGTTTTCTGCACAAAAGCGATTCTGCGAAGCAATGTGAAGACTTCTGCTTCCCAGGCACAGAGAAGGTGCTAGCAGGGAATTCTCTGCCTGCCTTTCCCCAGTGCTCTGCAAGCTCTCCAGGACAACAGCAAATCTGGGGCTCTGTGCTTTCTTTCGTTCTGAACAAGTGTTACTGTTTTCTGCACAAAAGCGATTCTGCGAAGCAATGTGAACACTTCTGCTTCCCAGGCACATAGAAGGTGCTAGCAGGGAATTCTCTGCCTGCCTTTCCCCAGTGCTCTGCAAGCTCTCCAGGACAGCATAGAATCTGGGGCTCTGTGCTTTCTTTTGTTCTGAACAAGTGTTAGTGTTTTCTGCACAAAAGCGATTCTGCGAAGCAATGTGAACACTTCTGTTTCCCAGGCACAGAGAAGGTGCTAGCAGGGAATTCTCTGCCTGCCTTTCCCCAGTGCTCTGCAAGCTCTCCAGGACAACATAAAATCTGGGGCTCTGTGCTTTCTTTCCTTCTGAACAAGTGTTACTGTTTTCTGCACAAAAGCGATTCTGCGAAGCAATGTGAACAGGCACAGAGAAGGTGCTAGCAGGGAATTCTCTGCCTGCCTTTCCCCAGTGCTCTGCAAGCTCTCCAGGACAACAGCAAATCTGCGGCTCTGTGCTTTCTTTCGTTCAGAACAAGTGTTACTGTTTTCTGCACAAAAGCGATTCTGCGAAGCAATGGGAACATTTCTCTTTCCCAGGCACAGGGAAGGTGCTAGCAGGGAATTCTCTGCCTGCCTTTCCCCAGTGCTCTGCAAGCTCTCCAGCACAACATAAAATCTGGGGCTCTGTGCTTTCTTTCGTTCTGAACAAGTGTTACTGTTTTCTGCACAAAAGCGATTCTGCGAAGCAATGTGAACACTTCTGTTTCCCAGGCACAGAGAAGGTGCTAGCAGGGAATTCTCTGCCTGCTTTTCCCCAGTGCTCTGCAAGCTCTCCAGGACAACATAAAATCTGGGGCTCTGTGCTTTCTTTCGTACTGAACAAGTGTTACTGTTTTCTGCACAAAAGCGATTCTGCGAAGCAATGTGAACACTTCTGCTTCCCAGGCACAGAGAAGGTGCTAGCAGGGAATTCTCTGCTTGCTTTTCCCCAGTGCTCTGCAAGCTCTCCAGGACAACATAAAATCTGGGGCTCTGTGCTTTCTTTCGTTCTGAACAAGTGTTATTGTTTTCTGCACAAAAGCGATTCTGCGAAGCAATGTGAAGACTTCTGCTTCCCAGGCACAGAGAAGGTGCTAGCAGGGAATTCTCTGCCTGCCTTTCCCCAGTGCTCTGCAAGCTCTCCAGGACAACAGCAAATCTGCGGCTCTGTGCTTTCTTTCGTACTGAACAAGTGTTACTGTTTTCTGCACAAAAGCGATTCTGCGAAGCAATGGGAACACTTCTCTTTCCCAGGCACAGGGAACGTGCTAGCAGGGAATTCTCTGCCTGCCTTTCCCCAGTGCTGTGCAAGCTCTCCAGGACAACATAAAATCTGGGGCTCTGTGCTTTCTTTTGTTCTGAACAAGTGTTACTGTTTTCTGCACAAAAGCGATTCTGCGAAGCAATGTGAAGACTTCTGCTTCCCAGGCACAGAGAAGGTGCTAGCAGGGAATTCTCTGCCTGCCTTTCCCCAGTGCTCTGCAAGCTCTCCAGGACAACAGCAAATCTGGGGCTCTGTGCTTTCTTTCGTTCTGAACAAGTGTTACTGTTTTCTGCACAAAAGCGATTCTGCGAAGCAATGGGAACACTTCTGCTTCCCAGGCACAGAGAAGGTGCTAGCAGGGAATTCTCTGCCTGCCTTTCCCCAGTGCTCTGCAAGCTCTCCAGGACAACATAAAATCTGGGGCTCTGTGCTTTCTTTCGTTCTGAACAAGTGTTATTGTTTTCTGCACAAAAGCGATTCTGCGAAGCAATGTGAACACTTCTGTTTCCCAGGCACAGAGAAGGTGCTAGCAGGGAATTCTCTGCCTGCCTTTCCCCAGTGCTCTGCAAGCTCTCCAGGACAACAGCAAATCTGCGGCTCTGTGCTTTCTTTCGTTCAGAACAAGTGTTACTGTTTTCTGCACAAAAGCGATTCTGCGAAGCAATGGGAACACTTCTCTTTCCCAGGCACAGGGAAGGTGCTAGCAGGGAATTCTCTGCCTGCCTTTCCCCAGTGCTCTGCAAGCTCTCCAGGACAACATAAAATCTGGGGCTCTGTGCTTTCTTTCGTTCGGAACAAGTGTTACTGTTTTCTGCACAAAAGCGATTCTGCGAAGCAATGTGAACACTTCTGCTTCCCAGGCACATAGAAGGTGCTAGCAGGGAATTCTCTGCCTGCTTTTCCCCAGTGCTCTGCAAGCTCTCCAGGACAACATAAAATCTGGGGCTCTGTGCTTTCTTTCGTTCTGAACAAGTGTTACTGTTTTCTGCACAAAAGCGATTCTGCGAAGCAATGGGAACACTTCTGCTTCCCAGGCACAGAGAAGGTGCTAGCAGGGAATTCTCTGCCTGCCTTTCCCCAGTGCTCTGCAAGCTCTCCAGGACAACATAAAATCTGGGGCTCTGTGCTTTCTTTCGTTCTGAACAAGTGTTACTGTTTTCTGCACAAAAGCGATTCTGCGAAGCAATGTGAAGACTTCTGCTTCCCAGGCACATAGAAGGTGCTAGCAGGGAATTCTCTGCCTGCTTTTCCCCAGTGCTCTGCAAGCTCTCCAGGACAACATAAAATCTGGGGCTCTGTGCTTTCTTTCGTTCTGAACAAGTGTTACTGTTTTCTGCACAAAAGCGATTCTGCGAAGCAATGGGAACAGGCACAGAGAAGGTGCTAGCAGGGAATTCTCTGCCTGCCTTTCCCCAGTGCTCTGCAAGCTCTCCAGGACAACATAAAATCTGGGGCTCTGTGCTTTCTTTCGTTCTGAACAAGTGTTACTGTTTTCTGCACAAAAGCGATTCTGCGAAGCAATGTGAACACTTCTGTTTCCCAGGCACAGAGAAGGTGCTAGCAGGGAATTCTCTGCCTGCCTTTCCCCAGTGCTCTGCAAGCTCTCCAGGACAACATAAAATCTGTGGCTCTGTGCTTTCTTTTGTTCTGAACAAGTGTTAGTGTTTTCTGCACAAAAGCGATTCTGCGAAGCAATGTGAAGACTTCTGCTTCCCAGGCACAGAGAAGGTGCTAGCAGGGAATTCTCTGCCTGCCTTTCCCCAGTGCTCTGCAAGCTCTCCAGGACAACATAAAATCTGGGGCTCTGTGCTTTCTTTCGTCTGAACAAGTGTTAATGTTTTCTGCACAAAAGCGATTCTGCGAAGGAATGTGAACAGGCACAGAGAACGTGCTAGCAGGGAATTCTCTGCCTGCTTTTCCCCAGTGCTCTGCAAGCTCTCCAGGACAACATAAAATCTGGGGCTCTGTGCTTTCTTTCGTTCTGAACAAGTGTTACTGTTTTCTGCACAAAAGCGATTCTGCGAAGCAATGTGAAGACTTCTGCTTCCCAGGCACAGAGAAGGTGCTAGCAGGGAATTCTCTGCCTGCCTTTCCCCAGTGCTCTGCAAGCTCTCCAGGACAACATAAAATCTGGGGCTCTGTGCTTTCTTTCGTTCTGAACAAGTGTTACTGTTTTCTGCACAAAAGCGATTCTGCGAAGCAATGTGAACACTTCTGCTTCCCAGGCACATAGAAGGTGCTAGCAGGGAATTCTCTGCCTGCTTTTCCCCAGTGCTCTGCAAGCTCTCCAGGACAACATAAAATCTGGGGCTCTGTGCTTTCTTTCGTTCTGAACAAGTGTTACTGTTTTCTGCACAAAAGCGATTCTGCGAAGCAATGTGAAGAGGCACAGAGAAGGTGCTAGCAGGGAATTCTCTGCCTGCCTTTCCCCAGTGCTCTGCAAGCTCTCCAGGACAACATAAAATCTGGGGCTCTGTGCTTTCTTTCGTTCTGAACAAGTGTTACTGTTTTCTGCACAAAAGCGATTCTGCGAAGCAATGTGAAGACTTCTGCTTCCCAGGCACAGAGAAGGTGCTAGCAGGGAATTCTCTGCCTGCCTTTCCCCAGTGCTCTGCAAGCTCTCCAGGACAACATAAAATCTGGGGCTCTGTGCTTTCTTTCGTTCTGAACAAGTGTTACTGTTTTCTGCACAAAAGCGATTCTGCGAAGCAATGTGAAGACTTCTGCTTCCCAGGCACAGAGAAGGTGCTAGCAGGGAATTCTCTGCCTGCCTTTCCCCAGTGCTCTGCAAGCTCTCCAGGACAACATAAAATCTGGGGCTCTGTGCTTTCTTTCGTTCTGAACAAGTGTTACTGTTTTCTGCACAAAAGCGATTCTGCGAAGCAATGGGAACAGGCACAGAGAAGGTGCTAGCAGGGAATTCTCTGCCTGCCTTTCCCCAGTGCTCTGCAAGCTCTCCAGGACAACATAAAATCTGGGGCTCTGTGCTTTCTTTCGTTCTGAACAAGTGTTACTGTTTTCTGCACAAAAGCGATTCTGCGAAGCAATGTGAACACTTCTGTTTCCCAGGCACAGAGAAGGTGCTAGCAGGGAATTCTCTGCCTGCTTTTCCCCAGTGCTCTGCAAGCTCTCCAGGACAACATAAAATCTGGGGCTCTGTGCTTTCTTTCGTTCTGAACAAGTGTTACTGTTTTCTGCACAAAAGCGATTCTGCGAAGCAATGTGAACACTTCTGCTTCCCAGGCACAGAGAAGGTGCTAGCAGGGAATTCTCTGCTTGCTTTTCCCCAGTGCTCTGCAAGCTCTCCAGGACAACATAAAATCTGGGGCTCTGTGCTTTCTTTCGTTCTGAACAAGTGTTATTGTTTTCTGCACAAAAGCGATTCTGCGAAGCAATGTGAACACTTCTGTTTCCCAGGCACAGAGAAGGTGCTAGCAGGGAATTCTCTGCCTGCTTTTCCCCAGTGCTCTGCAAGCTCTCCAGGACAACATAAAATCTGGGGCTCTGTGCTTTCTTTCGTTCTGAACAAGTGTTACTGTTTTCTGCACAAAAGCGATTCTGCGAAGCAATGTGAACACTTCCGCTTCCCAGGCACAGAGAAGGTGCTAGCAGGGAATTCTCTGCTTGCTTTTCCCCAGTGCTCTGCAAGCTCTCCAGGACAACATAAAATCTGGGGCTCTGTGCTTTCTTTCGTTCTGAACAAGTGTTATTGTTTTCTGCACAAAAGCGATTCTGCGAAGCAATGTGAAGACTTCTGCTTCCCAGGCACAGAGAAGGTGCTAGCAGGGAATTCTCTGCCTGCCTTTCCCCAGTGCTCTGCAAGCTCTCCAGGACAACAGCAAATCTGCGGCTCTGTGCTTTCTTTCGTACTGAACAAGTGTTACTGTTTTCTGCACAAAAGCGATTCTGCGAAGCAATGGGAACACTTCTCTTTCCCAGGCACAGGGAACGTGCTAGCAGGGAATTCTCTGCCTGCCTTTCCCCAGTGCTGTGCAAGCTCTCCAGGACAACATAAAATCTGGGGCTCTGTGCTTTCTTTTGTTCTGAACAAGTGTTACTGTTTTCTGCACAAAAGCGATTCTGCGAAGCAATGTGAACACTTCTGCTTCCCAGGCACAGAGAAGGTGCTAGCAGGGAATTCTCTGCCTGCCTTTCCCCAGTGCTCTGCAAGCTCTCCAGGACAACAGCAAATCTGGGGCTCTGTGCTTTCTTTCGTTCTGAACAAGTGTTACTGTTTTCTGCACAAAAGCGATTCTGCGAAGCAATGGGAACACTTCTGCTTCCCAGGCACAGAGAAGGTGCTAGCAGGGAATTCTCTGCCTGCCTTTCCCCAGTGCTCTGCAAGCTCTCCAGGACAACATAAAATCTGGGGCTCTGTGCTTTCTTTCGTTCTGAACAAGTGTTATTGTTTTCTGCACAAAAGCGATTCTGCGAAGCAATGTGAACACTTCTGTTTCCCAGGCACAGAGAAGGTGCTAGCAGGGAATTCTCTGCCTGCCTTTCCCCAGTGCTCTGCAAGCTCTCCAGGACAACATAAAATCTGGGGCTCTGTGCTTTCTATTGTTCTGAACAAGTGTTATTGTTTTCTGCACAAAAGCGATTCTGCGAAGCAATGTGAAGACTTCTGCTTCCCAGGCACAGAGAAGGTGCTAGCAGGGAATTCTCTGCCTGCCTTTCCCCAGTGCTCTGCAAGCTCTCCAGGACAACATAAAATCTGGGGCTCTGTGCTTTCTTTCGTCTGAACAAGTGTTACTGTTTTCTGCACAAAAGCGATTCTGCGAAGGAATGTGAACAGGCACAGAGAAGGTGCTAGCAGGGAATTCTCTGCCTGCCTTTCCCCAGTGCTCTGCAAGCTCTCCAGGACAACATAAAATCTGGGGCTCTGTGCTTTCTTTCGTTCTGAACAAGTGTTACTGTTTTCTGCACAAAAGCAATTCTGCGAAGCAATGTGAACACTTCTGTTTCCCAGGCACCGAGAACGTGCTAGCAGGGAATTCTCTGCCTGCTTTTCCCCAGTGCTCTGCAAGCTCTCCAGGACAACATAAAATCTGGGGCTCTGTGCTTTCTTTCGTTCTGAACAAGTGTTATTGTTTTCTGCACAAAAGCGATTCTGCCAAGCAATGTGAACACTTCTGCTTCCCAGGCACAGAGAAGGTGCTAGCAGGGAATTCTCTGCCTGCCTTTCCCCAGTGCTCTGCAAGCTCTCCAGGACAACAGCAAATCTGGGGCTCTGTGCTTTCTTTCGTTCTGAACATGTGTTACTGTTTTCTGCACAAAAGCAATTCTGCGAAGCAATGTGAACACTTCTGCTTCCCAGGCACAGAGAAGGTGCTAGCAGGGAATTCTCTGCCTGCCTTTCCCCAGTGCTCTGCAAGCTCTCCAGCACAACATAAAATCTGGGGCTCTGTGCTTTCTTTCGTTCTGAACAAGTGTTATTGTTTTCTGCACAAAAGCGATTCTGCGAAGCAATGTGAACAGGCACAGAGAAGGTGCTAGCAGGGAATTCTCTGCCTGCCTTTCCCCAGTGCTCTGCAAGCTCTCCAGGACAACAGCAAATCTGCGGCTCTGTGCTTTCTTTCGTTCAGAACAAGTGTTACTGTTTTCTGCACAAAAGCGATTCTGCGAAGCAATGGGAACACTTCTCTTTCCCAGGCACAGGGAAGGTGCTAGCAGGGAATTCTCTGCCTGCCTTTCCCCAGTGCTCTGCAAGCTCTCCAGGACAACATAAAATCTGGGGCTCTGTGCTTTCTTTCGTTCGGAACAAGTGTTACTGTTTTCTGCACAAAAGCGATTCTGCGAAGCAATGTGAACACTTCTGCTTCCCAGGCACATAGAAGGTGCTAGCAGGGAATTCTCTGCCTGCTTTTCCCCAGTGCTCTGCAAGCTCTCCAGGACAACATAAAATCTGGGGCTCTGTGCTTTCTTTCGTTCTGAACAAGTGTTACTGTTTTCTGCACAAAAGCGATTCTGCGAAGCAATGTGAAGACTTCTGCTTCCCAGGCACAGAGAAGGTGCTAGCAGGGAATTCTCTGCCTGCCTTTCCCCAGTGCTCTGCAAGCTCTCCAGGACAACATAAAATCTGGGGCTCTGTGCTTTCTTTCGTTCTGAACAAGTGTTACTGTTTTCTGCACAAAAGCGATTCTGCGAAGCAATGTGAAGACTTCTGCTTCCCAGGCACATAGAAGGTGCTAGCAGGGAATTCTCTGCCTGCTTTTCCCCAGTGCTCTGCAAGCTCTCCAGGACAACATAAAATCTGGGGCTCTGTGCTTTCTTTCGTTCTGAACAAGTGTTACTGTTTTCTGCACAAAAGCGATTCTGCGAAGCAATGGGAACAGGCACAGAGAAGGTGCTAGCAGGGAATTCTCTGCCTGCCTTTCCCCAGTGCTCTGCAAGCTCTCCAGGACAACATAAAATCTGGGGCTCTGTGCTTTCTTTCGTTCTGAACAAGTGTTACTGTTTTCTGCACAAAAGCGATTCTGCGAAGCAATGTGAACACTTCTGTTTCCCAGGCACAGAGAAGGTGCTAGCAGGGAATTCTCTGCCTGCCTTTCCCCAGTGCTCTGCAAGCTCTCCAGGACAACATAAAATCTGTGGCTCTGTGCTTTCTTTTGTTCTGAACAAGTGTTAGTGTTTTCTGCACAAAAGCGATTCTGCGAAGCAATGTGAAGACTTCTGCTTCCCAGGCACAGAGAAGGTGCTAGCAGGGAATTCTCTGCCTGCCTTTCCCCAGTGCTCTGCAAGCTCTCCAGGACAACATAAAATCTGGGGCTCTGTGCTTTCTTTCGTCTGAACAAGTGTTACTGTTTTCTGCACAAAAGCGATTCTGCGAAGGAATGTGAACAGGCACAGAGAACGTGCTAGCAGGGAATTCTCTGCCTGCTTTTCCCCAGTGCTCTGCAAGCTCTCCAGGACAACATAAAATCTGGGGCTCTGTGCTTTCTTTCGTTCTGAACAAGTGTTACTGTTTTCTGCACAAAAGCGATTCTGCGAAGCAATGTGAAGACTTCTGCTTCCCAGGCACAGAGAAGGTGCTAGCAGGGAATTCTCTGCCTGCCTTTCCCCAGTGCTCTGCAAGCTCTCCAGGACAACATAGAATCTGGGGCTCTGTGCTTTCTTTTGTTCTGAACAAGTGTTATTGTTTTCTGCACAAAAGCGATTCTGCGAAGCAATGTGAAGACTTCTGCTTCCCAGGCACAGAGAAGGTGCTAGCAGGGAATTCTCTGCCTGCCTTTCCCCAGTGCTCTGCAAGCTCTCCAGGACAACATAAAATCTGGGGCTCTGTGCTTTCTTTCGTTCTGAACAAGTGTTACTGTTTTCTGCACAAAAGCGATTCTGCGAAGCAATGTGAACACTTCTGCTTCCCAGGCACATAGAAGGTGCTAGCAGGGAATTCTCTGCCTGCTTTTCCCCAGTGCTCTGCAAGCTCTCCAGGACAACATAAAATCTGGGGCTCTGTGCTTTCTTTCGTTCTGAACAAGTGTTACTGTTTTCTGCACAAAAGCGATTCTGCGAAGCAATGTGAACAGGCACAGAGAAGGTGCTAGCAGGGAATTCTCTGCCTGCCTTTCCCCAGTGCTCTGCAAGCTCTCCAGGACAACATAAAATCTGGGGCTCTGTGCTTTCTTTCGTTCTGAACAAGTGTTACTGTTTTCTGCACAAAAGCGATTCTGCGAAGCAATGTGAAGACTTCTGCTTCCCAGGCACAGAGAAGGTGCTAGCAGGGAATTCTCTGCCTGCCTTTCCCCAGTGCTCTGCAAGCTCTCCAGGACAACATAAAATCTGGGGCTCTGTGCTTTCTTTCGTTCTGAACAAGTGTTACTGTTTTCTGCACAAAAGCGATTCTGCGAAGCAATGTGAACACTTCTGCTTCCCAGGCACATAGAAGGTGCTAGCAGGGAATTCTCTGCCTGCTTTTCCCCAGTGCTCTGCAAGCTCTCCAGGACAACATAAAATCTGGGGCTCTGTGCTTTCTTTCGTTCTGAACAAGTGTTACTGTTTTCTGCACAAAAGCGATTCTGCGAAGCAATGGGAACAGGCACAGAGAAGGTGCTAGCAGGGAATTCTCTGCCTGCCTTTCCCCAGTGCTCTGCAAGCTCTCCAGGACAACAGCAAATCTGGGGCTCTGTGCTTTCTTTCGTTCTGAACAAGTGTTACTGTTTTCTGCACAAAAGCGATTCTGCGAAGCAATGTGAACACTTCTGTTTCCCAGGCACAGAGAAGGTGCTAGCAGGGAATTCTCTGCCTGCTTTTCCCCAGTGCTCTGCAAGCTCTCCAGGACAACATAAAATCTGGGGCTCTGTGCTTTCTTTCGTTCTGAACAAGTGTTACTGTTTTCTGCACAAAAGCGATTCTGCGAAGCAATGTGAACACTTCTGCTTCCCAGGCACAGAGAAGGTGCTAGCAGGGAATTCTCTGCTTGCTTTTCCCCAGTGCTCTGCAAGCTCTCCAGGACAACATAAAATCTGGGGCTCTGTGCTTTCTTTCGTTCTGAACAAGTGTTATTGTTTTCTGCACAAAAGCGATTCTGCGAAGCAATGTGAAGACTTCTGCTTCCCAGGCACAGAGAAGGTGCTAGCAGGGAATTCTCTGCCTGCCTTTCCCCAGTGCTCTGCAAGCTCTCCAGGACAACAGCAAATCTGCGGCTCTGTGCTTTCTTTCGTTCTGAACAAGTGTTACTGTTTTCTGCACAAAAGCGATTCTGCGAAGCAATGTGAACACTTCTGCTTCCCAGGCACAGAGAAGGTGCTAGCAGGGAATTCTCTGCCTGCCTTTCCCCAGTGCTCTGCAAGCTCTCCAGGACAACATAAAATCTGGGGCTCTGTGCTTTCTTTCGTCTGAACAAGTGTTACTGTTTTCTGCACAAAAGCGATTCTGCAAAGCAATGTGAACAGGCACAGAGAAGGTGCTAGCAGGGAATTCTCTGCCTGCCTTTCCCCAGTGCTCTGCAAGCTCTCCAGGACAACATAAAATCTGGGGCTCTGTGCTTTCTTTCGTTCTGTACAAGTGTTACTGTTTTCTGCACAAAAGCGATTCTGCGAAGCAATGTGAACACTTCTGTTTCCCAGGCACAGAGAAGGTGCTAGCAGGGAATTCTCTGCCTGCTTTTCCCCAGTGCTCTGCAAGCTCTCCAGGACAACTTAAAATCTGGGGCTCTGTGCTTTCTTTCGTTCTGAACAAGTGTTACTGTTTTCTGCACAAAAGCGATTCTGCGAAGCAATGTGAACACTTCTGCTTCCCATGCACAGAGAAGGTGCTAGCAGGGAATTCTCTGCCTGCCTTTCCGCAGTGCTCTGCAAGCTCTCCAGGACAACGGAGAATCTGGGGCTCTGTGCTTTCTTTCGTTCTGAACAAGTGTTACTGTTTTCTGCACAAAAGCGATTCTGCGAAGCAATGTGAACACTTCTGCTTCCCAGGCACATAGAAGGTGCTAGCAGGGAATTCTCTGCCTGCTTTTCCCCAGTGCTCTGCAAGCTCTCCAGGACAACATAAAATCTGGGGCTCTGTGCTTTCTTTCGTTCTGAACAAGTGTTACTGTTTTCTGCACAAAAGCGATTCTGCGAAGCAATGGGAACAGGCACAGAGAAGGTGCTAGCAGGGAATTCTCTGCCTGCCTTTCCCCAGTGCTCTGCAAGCTCTCCAGGACAACAGCAAATCTGGGGCTCTGTGCTTTCTTTCGTTCTGAACAAGTGTTACTGTTTTCTGCACAAAAGCGATTCTGCGAAGCAATGTGAACACTTCTGTTTCCCAGGCACAGAGAAGGTGCTAGCAGGGAATTCTCTGCCTGCTTTTCCCCAGTGCTCTGCAAGCTCTCCAGGACAACATAAAATCTGGGGCTCTGTGCTTTCTTTCGTTCTGAACAAGTGTTACTGTTTTCTGCACAAAAGCGATTCTGCGAAGCAATGTGAACACTTCTGCTTCCCAGGCACAGAGAAGGTGCTAGCAGGGAATTCTCTGCTTGCTTTTCCCCAGTGCTCTGCAAGCTCTCCAGGACAACATAAAATCTGGGGCTCTGTGCTTTCTTTCGTTCTGAACAAGTGTTATTGTTTTCTGCACAAAAGCGATTCTGCGAAGCAATGTGAACACTTCTGCTTCCCAGGCACAGAGAAGGTGCTAGCAGGGAATTCTCTGCCTGCCTTTCCCCAGTGCTCTGCAAGCTCTCCAGGACAACATAAAATCTGGGGCTCTGTGCTTTCTTTCGTCTGAACAAGTGTTACTGTTTTCTGCACAAAAGCGATTCTGCAAAGCAATGTGAACAGGCACAGAGAAGGTGCTAGCAGGGAATTCTCTGCCTGCCTTTCCCCAGTGCTCTGCAAGCTCTCCAGGACAACATAAAATCTGGGGCTCTGTGCTTTCTTTCGTTCTGAACAAGTGTTATTGTTTTCTGCACAAAAGCGATTCTGCGAAGCAATGTGAAGACTTCTGCTTCCCAGGCACAGAGAAGGTGCTAGCAGGGAATTCTCTGCCTGCCTTTCCCCAGTGCTCTGCAAGCTCTCCAGGACAACAGCAAATCTGCGGCTCTGTGCTTTCTTTCGTTCTGAACAAGTGTTACTGTTTTCTGCACAAAAGCGATTCTGCGAAGCAATGTGAACACTTCTGCTTCCCAGGCACAGAGAAGGTGCTAGCAGGGAATTCTCTGCCTGCCTTTCCCCAGTGCTCTGCAAGCTCTCCAGGACAACATAAAATCTGGGGCTCTGTGCTTTCTTTCGTCTGAACAAGTGTTACTGTTTTCTGCACAAAAGCGATTCTGCAAAGCAATGTGAACAGGCACAGAGAAGGTGCTAGCAGGGAATTCTCTGCCTGCCTTTCCCCAGTGCTCTGCAAGCTCTCCAGGACAACATAAAATCTGGGGCTCTGTGCTTTCTTTCGTTCTGAACAAGTGTTACTGTTTTCTGCACAAAAGCGATTCTGCGAAGCAATGTGAACACTTCTGTTTCCCAGGCACAGAGAAGGTGCTAGCAGGGAATTCTCTGCCTGCCTTTCCGCAGTGCTCTGCAAGCTCTCCAGGACAACGGAGAATCTGGGGCTCTGTGCTTTCTTTCGTTCTGAACAAGTGTTACTGTTTTCTGCACAAAAGCGATTCTGCGAAGCAATGTGAACACTTCTGCTTCCCAGGCACATAGAAGGTGCTAGCAGGGAATTCTCTGCCTGCTTTTCCCCAGTGCTCTGCAAGCTCTCCAGGACAACATAAAATCTGGGGCTCTGTGCTTTCTTTCGTTCTGAACAAGTGTTACTGTTTTCTGCACAAAAGCGATTCTGCGAAGCAATGGGAACAGGCACAGAGAAGGTGCTAGCAGGGAATTCTCTGCCTGCCTTTCCCCAGTGCTCTGCAAGCTCTCCAGGACAACAGCAAATCTGGGGCTCTGTGCTTTCTTTCGTTCTGAACAAGTGTTACTGTTTTCTGCACAAAAGCGATTCTGCGAAGCAATGTGAACACTTCTGTTTCCCAGGCACAGAGAAGGTGCTAGCAGGGAATTCTCTGCCTGCTTTTCCCCAGTGCTCTGCAAGCTCTCCAGGACAACATAAAATCTGGGGCTCTGTGCTTTCTTTCGTTCTGAACAAGTGTTACTGTTTTCTGCACAAAAGCGATTCTGCGAAGCAATGTGAACACTTCTGCTTCCCAGGCACAGAGAAGGTGCTAGCAGGGAATTCTCTGCTTGCTTTTCCCCAGTGCTCTGCAAGCTCTCCAGGACAACATAAAATCTGGGGCTCTGTGCTTTCTTTCGTTCTGAACAAGTGTTATTGTTTTCTGCACAAAAGCGATTCTGCGAAGCAATGTGAACACTTCTGCTTCCCAGGCACAGAGAAGGTGCTAGCAGGGAATTCTCTGCCTGCCTTTCCCCAGTGCTCTGCAAGCTCTCCAGGACAACAGCAAATCTGCGGCTCTGTGCTTTCTTTCGTTCTGAACAAGTGTTACTGTTTTCTGCACAAAAGCGATTCTGCGAAGCAATGTGAACACTTCTGCTTCCCAGGCACAGAGAAGGTGCTAGCAGGGAATTCTCTGCCTGCCTTTCCCCAGTGCTCTGCAAGCTCTCCAGGACAACATAAAATCTGGGGCTCTGTGCTTTCTTTCGTCTGAACAAGTGTTACTGTTTTCTGCACAAAAGCGATTCTGCAAAGCAATGTGAACAGGCACAGAGAAGGTGCTAGCAGGGAATTCTCTGCCTGCCTTTCCCCAGTGCTCTGCAAGCTCTCCAGGACAACATAAAATCTGGGGCTCTGTGCTTTCTTTCGTTCTGAACAAGTGTTACTGTTTTCTGCACAAAAGCGATTCTGCGAAGCAATGTGAACACTTCTGTTTCCCAGGCACAGAGAAGGTGCTAGCAGGGAATTCTCTGCCTGCTTTTCCCCAGTGCTCTGCAAGCTCTCCAGGACAACTTAAAATCTGGGGCTCTGTGCTTTCTTTCGTTCTGAACAAGTGTTACTGTTTTCTGCACAAAAGCGATTCTGCGAAGCAATGTGAACACTTCTGCTTCCCATGCACAGAGAAGGTGCTAGCAGGGAATTCTCTGCCTGCCTTTCCGCAGTGCTCTGCAAGCTCTCCAGGACAACGGAGAATCTGGGGCTCTGTGCTTTCTTTCGTTCTGAACAAGTGTTACTGTTTTCTGCACAAAAGCGATTCTGCGAAGCAATGTGAACACTTCTGCTTCCCAGGCACATAGAAGGTGCTAGCAGGGAATTCTCTGCCTGCTTTTCCCCAGTGCTCTGCAAGCTCTCCAGGACAACATAAAATCTGGGGCTCTGTGCTTTCTTTCGTTCTGAACAAGTGTTACTGTTTTCTGCACAAAAGCGATTCTGCGAAGCAATGGGAACAGGCACAGAGAAGGTGCTAGCAGGGAATTCTCTGCCTGCCTTTCCCCAGTGCTCTGCAAGCTCTCCAGGACAACAGCAAATCTGGGGCTCTGTGCTTTCTTTCGTTCTGAACAAGTGTTACTGTTTTCTGCACAAAAGCGATTCTGCGAAGCAATGTGAACACTTCTGTTTCCCAGGCACAGAGAAGGTGCTAGCAGGGAATTCTCTGCCTGCTTTTCCCCAGTGCTCTGCAAGCTCTCCAGGACAACATAAAATCTGGGGCTCTGTGCTTTCTTTCGTTCTGAACAAGTGTTACTGTTTTCTGCACAAAAGCGATTCTGCGAAGCAATGTGAACACTTCTGCTTCCCAGGCACAGAGAAGGTGCTAGCAGGGAATTCTCTGCTTGCTTTTCCCCAGTGCTCTGCAAGCTCTCCAGGACAACATAAAATCTGGGGCTCTGTGCTTTCTTTCGTTCTGAACAAGTGTTATTGTTTTCTGCACAAAAGCGATTCTGCGAAGCAATGTGAAGACTTCTGCTTCCCAGGCACAGAGAAGGTGCTAGCAGGGAATTCTCTGCCTGCCTTTCCCCAGTGCTCTGCAAGCTCTCCAGGACAACAGCAAATCTGCGGCTCTGTGCTTTCTTTCGTTCTGAACAAGTGTTACTGTTTTCTGCACAAAAGCGATTCTGCGAAGCAATGTGAACACTTCTGCTTCCCAGGCACAGAGAAGGTGCTAGCAGGGAATTCTCTGCCTGCCTTTCCCCAGTGCTCTGCAAGCTCTCCAGGACAACATAAAATCTGGGGCTCTGTGCTTTCTTTCGTCTGAACAAGTGTTACTGTTTTCTGCACAAAAGCGATTCTGCAAAGCAATGTGAACAGGCACAGAGAAGGTGCTAGCAGGGAATTCTCTGCCTGCCTTTCCCCAGTGCTCTGCAAGCTCTCCAGGACAACATAAAATCTGGGGCTCTGTGCTTTCTTTCGTTCTGAACAAGTGTTACTGTTTTCTGCACAAAAGCGATTCTGCCAAGCAATGTGAAGACTTCTGCTTCCCAGGCACATAGAAGGTGCTAGCAGGGAATTCTCTGCCTGCCTTTCCCCAGTGCTCTGCAAGCTCTCCAGGACAACATAAAATCTGGGGCTCTGTGCTTTCTTTCGTTCTGAACAAGTGTTATTGTTTTCTGCACAAAAGCGATTCTGCGAAGCAATGTGAACACTTCTGTTTCCCAGGCACAGAGAAGGTGCTAGCAGGGAATTCTCTGCCTGCTTTTCCCCAGTGCTCTGCAAGCTCTCCAGGACAACTTAAAATCTGGGGCTCTGTGCTTTCTTTCGTACTGACCAAGTGTTACTGTTTTCTGCACAAAAGCGATTCTGCGAAGCAATGTGAACACTTCTGCTTCCCAGGCACAGAGAAGGTGCTAGCAGGGAATTCTCTGCTTGCTTTTCCCCAGTGCTCTGCAAGCTCTCCAGGACAACATAAAATCTGGGGCTCTGTGCTTTCTTTCGTTCTGAACAAGTGTTATTGTTTTCTGCACAAAAGCGATTCTGCGAAGCAATGTGAAGACTTCTGCTTCCCAGGCACAGAGAAGGTGCTAGCAGGGAATTCTCTGCCTGCCTTTCCCCAGTGCTCTGCAAGCTCTCCAGGACAACAGCAAATCTGCGGCTCTGTGCTTTCTTTCGTTCTGAACAAGTGTTACTGTTTTCTGCACAAAAGCGATTCTGCGAAGCAATGGGAACACTTCTCTTTCCCAGGCACAGGGAACGTGCTAGCAGGGAATTCTCTGCCTGCCTTTCCCCAGTGCTGTGCAAGCTCTCCAGGACAACATAAAATCTGGGGCTCTGTGCTTTCTTTTGTTCTGAACAAGTGTTACTGTTTTCTGCACAAAAGCGATTCTGCGAAGCAATGTGAACACTTCTGTTTCCCAGGCACAGAGAAGGTGCTAGCAGGGAATTCTCTGCCTGCTTTTCCCCAGTGCTCTGCAAGCTCTCCAGGACAACTTAAAATCTGGGGCTCTGTGCTTTCTTTCGTTCTGAACAAGTGTTACTGTTTTCTGCACAAAAGCGATTCTGCGAAGCAATGTGAACACTTCTGCTTCCCATGCACAGAGAAGGTGCTAGCAGGGAATTCTCTGCCTGCCTTTCCGCAGTGCTCTGCAAGCTCTCCAGGACAACGGAGAATCTGGGGCTCTGTGCTTTCTTTCGTTCTGAACAAGTGTTACTGTTTTCTGCACAAAAGCGATTCTGCGAAGCAATGTGAACACTTCTGCTTCCCAGGCACATAGAAGGTGCTAGCAGGGAATTCTCTGCCTGCTTTTCCCCAGTGCTCTGCAAGCTCTCCAGGACAACATAAAATCTGGGGCTCTGTGCTTTCTTTCGTTCTGAACAAGTGTTACTGTTTTCTGCACAAAAGCGATTCTGCGAAGCAATGGGAACAGGCACAGAGAAGGTGCTAGCAGGGAATTCTCTGCCTGCCTTTCCCCAGTGCTCTGCAAGCTCTCCAGGACAACAGCAAATCTGGGGCTCTGTGCTTTCTTTCGTTCTGAACAAGTGTTACTGTTTTCTGCACAAAAGCGATTCTGCGAAGCAATGTGAACACTTCTGTTTCCCAGGCACAGAGAAGGTGCTAGCAGGGAATTCTCTGCCTGCTTTTCCCCAGTGCTCTGCAAGCTCTCCAGGACAACATAAAATCTGGGGCTCTGTGCTTTCTTTCGTTCTGAACAAGTGTTACTGTTTTCTGCACAAAAGCGATTCTGCGAAGCAATGTGAACACTTCTGCTTCCCAGGCACAGAGAAGGTGCTAGCAGGGAATTCTCTGCTTGCTTTTCCCCAGTGCTCTGCAAGCTCTCCAGGACAACATAAAATCTGGGGCTCTGTGCTTTCTTTCGTTCTGAACAAGTGTTATTGTTTTCTGCACAAAAGCGATTCTGCGAAGCAATGTGAAGACTTCTGCTTCCCAGGCACAGAGAAGGTGCTAGCAGGGAATTCTCTGCCTGCCTTTCCCCAGTGCTCTGCAAGCTCTCCAGGACAACAGCAAATCTGCGGCTCTGTGCTTTCTTTCGTTCTGAACAAGTGTTACTGTTTTCTGCACAAAAGCGATTCTGCGAAGCAATGTGAACACTTCTGCTTCCCAGGCACAGAGAAGGTGCTAGCAGGGAATTCTCTGCCTGCCTTTCCCCAGTGCTCTGCAAGCTCTCCAGGACAACATAAAATCTGGGGCTCTGTGCTTTCTTTCGTCTGAACAAGTGTTACTGTTTTCTGCACAAAAGCGATTCTGCAAAGCAATGTGAACAGGCACAGAGAAGGTGCTAGCAGGGAATTCTCTGCCTGCCTTTCCCCAGTGCTCTGCAAGCTCTCCAGGACAACATAAAATCTGGGGCTCTGTGCTTTCTTTCGTTCTGAACAAGTGTTACTGTTTTATGCACAAAAGCGATTCTGCCAAGCAATGTGAAGACTTCTGCTTCCCAGGCACATAGAAGGTGCTAGCAGGGAATTCTCTGCCTGCCTTTCCCCAGTGCTCTGCAAGCTCTCCAGGACAACATAAAATCTGGGGCTCTGTGCTTTCTTTCGTTCTGAACAAGTGTTATTGTTTTCTGCACAAAAGCGATTCTGCGAAGCAATGTGAACACTTCTGTTTCCCAGGCACAGAGAAGGTGCTAGCAGGGAATTCTCTGCCTGCTTTTCCCCAGTGCTCTGCAAGCTCTCCAGGACAACTTAAAATCTGGGGCTCTGTGCTTTCTTTCGTACTGACCAAGTGTTACTGTTTTCTGCACAAAAGCGATTCTGCGAAGCAATGTGAACACTTCTGCTTCCCAGGCACAGAGAAGGTGCTAGCAGGGAATTCTCTGCTTGCTTTTCCCCAGTGCTCTGCAAGCTCTCCAGGACAACATAAAATCTGGGGCTCTGTGCTTTCTTTCGTTCTGAACAAGTGTTATTGTTTTCTGCACAAAAGCGATTCTGCGAAGCAATGTGAAGACTTCTGCTTCCCAGGCACAGAGAAGGTGCTAGCAGGGAATTCTCTGCCTGCCTTTCCCCAGTGCTCTGCAAGCTCTCCAGGACAACAGCAAATCTGCGGCTCTGTGCTTTCTTTCGTTCTGAACAAGTGTTACTGTTTTCTGCACAAAAGCGATTCTGCGAAGCAATGGGAACACTTCTCTTTCCCAGGCACAGGGAACGTGCTAGCAGGGAATTCTCTGCCTGCCTTTCCCCAGTGCTGTGCAAGCTCTCCAGGACAACATAAAATCTGGGGCTCTGTGCTTTCTTTTGTTCTGAACAAGTGTTACTGTTTTCTGCACAAAAGCGATTCTGCGAAGCAATGTGAACACTTCTGTTTCCCAGGCACAGAGAAGGTGCTAGCAGGGAATTCTCTGCCTGCCTTTCCCCAGTGCTCTGCAAGCTCTCCAGGACAACAGCAAATCTGGGGCTCTGTGCTTTCTTTCGTTCTGAACAAGTGTTACTGTTTTCTGCACAAAAGCGATTCTGCCAAGCAATGGGAACACTTCTGCTTCCCAGGCACCGAGAACGTGCTAGCAGGGAATTCTCTGCCTGCCTTTCCCCAGTGCTCTGCAAGCTCTCCAGGACAACATAAAATCTGGGGCTCTGTGCTTTCTTTCGTTCTGAACAAGTGTTATTGTTTTCTGCACAAAAGCGATTCTGCGAAGCAATGTGAACACTTCTGTTTCCCAGGCACAGAGAAGGTGCTAGCAGGGAATTCTCTGCCTGCTTTTCCCCAGTGCTCTGCAAGCTCTCCAGGACAACTTAAAATCTGGGGCTCTGTGCTTTCTTTCGTACTGAACAAGTGTTACTGTTTTCTGCACAAAAGCGATTCTGCGAAGCAATGTGAACACTTCTGCTTCCCAGGCACAGAGAAGGTGCTAGCAGGGAATTCTCTGCTTGCTTTTCCCCAGTGCTCTGCAAGCTCTCCAGGACAACATAAAATCTGGGGCTCTGTGCTTTCTTTCGTTCTGAACAAGTGTTATTGTTTTCTGCACAAAAGCGATTCTGCGAAGCAATGTGAAGACTTCTGCTTCCCAGGCACAGAGAAGGTGCTAGCAGGGAATTCTCTGCCTGCCTTTCCCCAGTGCTCTGCAAGCTCTCCAGGACAACATAAAATCTGGGGCTCTGTGCTTTCTTTCGTTCTGAACAAGTGTTATTGTTTTCTGCACAAAAGCGATTCTGCGAAGCAATGTGAAGACTTCTGCTTCCCAGGCACAGAGAAGGTGCTAGCAGGGAATTCTCTGCCTGCCTTTCCCCAGTGCTCTGCAAGCTCTCCAGGACAACATAAAATCTGGGGCTCTGTGCTTTCTTTCGTTCTGAACAAGTGTTACTGTTTTCTGCACAAAAGCGATTCTGCGAAGCAATGTGAACACTTCTGCTTCCCAGGCACAGAGAAGGTGCTAGCAGGGAATTCTCTGCCTGCCTTTCCCCAGTGCTCTGCAAGCTCTCCAGGACAACATAGAATCTGGGGCTCTGTGCTTTCTTTTGTTCTGAACAAGTGTTAGTGTTTTCTGCACAAAAGCGATTCTGCGAAGGAATGTGAACAGGCACAGAGAAGGTGCTAGCAGGGAATTCTCTGCCTGCCTTTCCCCAGTGCTCTGCAAGCTCTCCAGGACAACAGCAAATCTGGGGCTCTGTGCTTTCTTTCGTTCTGAACAAGTGTTACTGTTTTCTGCACAAAAGCGATTCTGCGAAGCAATGGGAACACTTCTCTTTCCCAGGCACAGGGAAGGTGCTAGCAGGGAATTCTCTGCCTGCCTTTCCCCAGTGCTCTGCAAGCTCTCCAGGACAACATAAAATCTGGGGCTCTGTGCTTTCTTTCGTTCTGAACAAGTGTTACTGTTTTCTGCACAAAAGCGATTCTGCGAAGCAATGTGAACACTTCTGTTTCCCAGGCACAGAGAAGGTGCTAGCAGGGAATTCTCTGCCTGCCTTTCCCCAGTGCTCTGCAAGCTCTCCAGGACAACATAAAATCTGGGGCTCTGTGCTTTCTTTCGTTCTGAACAAGTGTTACTGTTTTCTGCACAAAAGCGATTCTGCGAAGCAATGTGAACACTTCTGTTTCCCAGGCACAGAGAAGGTGCTAGCAGGGAATTCTCTGCCTGCCTTTCCCCAGTGCTCTGCAAGTTCTCCAGGACAACATAAAATCTGGGGCTCTGTGCTTTCTTTCGTCTGAACAAGTGTTACTGTTTTCTGCACAAAAGCGATTCTGCGAAGTAATGTGAACAGGCACAGAGAAGGTGCTAGCAGGGAATTCTGTGCCTGCCTTTCCCCAGTGCTCTGCAAGCTCTCCAGGACAACATAAAATCTGCGGCTCTGTGCTTTCTTTCGTTCTGAACAAGTGTTACTGTTTTCTGCACAAAAGCGATTCTGCGAAGCAATGGGAACATTTCTCTTTCCCAGGCACAGGGAAGGTGCTAGCAGGGAATTCTCTGCCTGCCTTTCCCCAGTGCTCTGCAAGCTCTCCAGGACAACATAAAATCTGGGGCTCTGTGCTTTCTTTCCTTCTGAACAAGTGTTACTGTTTTCTGCACAAAAGCGATTCTGCGAAGCAATGTGAACACTTCTGCTTCCCAGGCACAGAGAACGTGCTAGCAGGGAATTCTCTGCCTGCCTTTCCCCAGTGCTCTGCAAGCTCTCCAGGACAACATAAAATCTGGGGCTCTGTGCTTTCTTTCGTTCTGAACAAGTGTTACTGTTTTCTGCACAAAAGCGATTCTGCGAAGCAATGTGAACACTTCTGTTTCCCAGGCACAGAGAAGGTGCTAGCAGGGAATTCTCTGCCTGCCTTTCCCCAGTGCTCTGCAAGCTCTCCAGGACAACATAAAATCTGGGGCTCTGTGCTTTCTTTTGTTCTGAACAAGTGTTAGTGTTTTCTGCACAAAAGCGATTCTGCGAAGCAATGTGAAGACTTCTGCTTCCCAGGCACAGAGAAGGTGCTAGCAGGGAATTCTCTGCCTGCCTTTCCCCAGTGCTCTGCAAGCTCTCCAGGACAACATAAAATCTGGGGCTCTGTGCTTTCTTTCGTCTGAACAAGTGTTACTGTTTTCTGCACAAAAGCGATTCTGCGAAGGAATGTGAACAGGCACAGAGAAGGTGCTAGCAGGGAATTCTCTGCCTGCCTTTCCCCAGTGCTCTGCAAGCTCTCCAGGACAACATAAAATCTGGGGCTCTGTGCTTTCTTTCGTTCTGAACAAGTGTTACTGTTTTCTGCACAAAAGCGATTCTGCGAAGCAATGTGAACACTTCTGCTTCCCAGGCACAGGGAAGGTGCTAGCAGGGAATTCTCTGCCTGCCTTTCCCCAGTGCTCTGCAAGCTCTCCAGGACAACATAGAATCTGGGGCTCTGTGCTTTCTTTTGTTCTGAACAAGTGTTAGTGTTTTCTGCACAAAAGCGATTCTGCGAAGCAATGTGAACAGGCACAGAGAAGGTGCTAGCAGGGAATTCTCTGCCTGCCTTTCCCCAGTGCTCTGCAAGCTCTCCAGGTCAACAGCAAATCTGCGGCTCTGTGCTTTCTTTCGTTCAGAACAAGTGTTACTGTTTTCTGCACAAAAGCGATTCTGCGAAGCAATGGGAACACTTCTCTTTCCCAGGCACAGGGAAGGTGCTAGCAGGGAATTCTCTGCCTGCCTTTCCCCAGTGCTCTGCAAGCTCTCCAGGACAACATAAAATCTGGGGCTCTGTGCTTTCTTTCGTTCTGAACAAGTGTTACTGTTTTCTGCACAAAAGCGATTCTGCGAAGCAATGGGAACACTTCTGCTTCCCAGGCACAGAGAACGTGCTAGCAGGGAATTCTCTGCCTGCCTTTCCCCAGTGCTCTGCAAGCTCTCCAGGACAACATAAAATCTGGGGCTCTGTGCTTTCTTTCGTTCTGAACAAGTGTTACTGTTTTCTGCACAAAAGCGATTCTGCGAAGCAATGTGAACACTTCTGTTTCCCAGGCACAGAGAAGGTGCTAGCAGGGAATTCTCTGCCTGCCTTTCCCCAGTGCTCTGCAAGCTCTCCAGGACAACATAAAATCTGGGGCTCTGTGCTTTCTTTCGTCTGAACAAGTGTTACTGTTTTCTGCACAAAAGCGATTCTGCGAAGGAATGTGAACAGGCACAGAGAAGGTGCTAGCAGGGAATTCTCTGCCTGCCTTTCCCCAGTGCTCTGCAAGCTCTCCAGGACAACAGCAAATCTGGGGCTCTGTGCTTTCTTTCGTTCTGAACAAGTGTTACTGTTTTCTGCACAAAAGCGATTCTGCGAAGCAATGGGAACACTTCTCTTTCCCAGGCACAGGGAAGGTGCTAGCAGGGAATTCTCTGCCTGCCTTTCCCCAGTGCTCTGCAAGCTCTCCAGGACAACATAAAATCTGGGGCTCTGTGCTTTCTTTCGTTCTGAACAAGTGTTACTGTTTTCTGCACAAAAGCGATTCTGCGAAGCAATGTGAACACTTCTGTTTCCCAGGCACAGAGAAGGTGCTAGCAGGGAATTCTCTGCCTGCCTTTCCCCAGTGCTCTGCAAGCTCTCCAGGACAACATAAAATCTGGGGCTCTGTGCTTTCTTTCGTTCTGAACAAGTGTTACTGTTTTCTGCACAAAAGCGATTCTGCGAAGCAATGTGAACACTTCTGTTTCCCAGGCACAGAGAAGGTGCTAGCAGGGAATTCTCTGCCTGCCTTTCCCCAGTGCTCTGCAAGTTCTCCAGGACAACATAAAATCTGGGGCTCTGTGCTTTCTTTCGTCTGAACAAGTGTTACTGTTTTCTGCACAAAAGCGATTCTGCGAAGTAATGTGAACAGGCACAGAGAAGGTGCTAGCAGGGAATTCTGTGCCTGCCTTTCCCCAGTGCTCTGCAAGCTCTCCAGGACAACATAAAATCTGCGGCTCTGTGCTTTCTTTCGTTCTGAACAAGTGTTACTGTTTTCTGCACAAAAGCGATTCTGCGAAGCAATGGGAACATTTCTCTTTCCCAGGCACAGGGAAGGTGCTAGCAGGGAATTCTCTGCCTGCCTTTCCCCAGTGCTCTGCAAGCTCTCCAGGACAACATAAAATCTGGGGCTCTGTGCTTTCTTTCGTTCTGAACAAGTGTTACTGTTTTCTGCACAAAAGCGATTCTGCGAAGCAATGTGAACACTTCTGCTTCCCAGGCACAGAGAACGTGCTAGCAGGGAATTCTCTGCCTGCCTTTCCCCAGTGCTCTGCAAGCTCTCCAGGACAACATAAAATCTGGGGCTCTGTGCTTTCTTTCGTTCTGAACAAGTGTTACTGTTTTCTGCACAAAAGCGATTCTGCGAAGCAATGTGAACACTTCTGTTTCCCAGGCACAGAGAAGGTGCTAGCAGGGAATTCTCTGCCTGCCTTTCCCCAGTGCTCTGCAAGCTCTCCAGGACAACATAAAATCTGGGGCTCTGTGCTTTCTTTTGTTCTGAACAAGTGTTAGTGTTTTCTGCACAAAAGCGATTCTGCGAAGCAATGTGAAGACTTCTGCTTCCCAGGCACAGAGAAGGTGCTAGCAGGGAATTCTCTGCCTGCCTTTCCCCAGTGCTCTGCAAGCTCTCCAGGACAACATAAAATCTGGGGCTCTGTGCTTTCTTTCGTCTGAACAAGTGTTACTGTTTTCTGCACAAAAGCGATTCTGCGAAGGAATGTGAACAGGCACAGAGAAGGTGCTAGCAGGGAATTCTCTGCCTGCCTTTCCCCAGTGCTCTGCAAGCTCTCCAGGACAACATAAAATCTGGGGCTCTGTGCTTTCTTTCGTTCTGAACAAGTGTTACTGTTTTCTGCACAAAAGCGATTCTGCGAAGCAATGTGAACACTTCTGCTTCCCAGGCACAGGGAAGGTGCTAGCAGGGAATTCTCTGCCTGCCTTTCCCCAGTGCTCTGCAAGCTCTCCAGGACAACATAGAATCTGGGGCTCTGTGCTTTCTTTTGTTCTGAACAAGTGTTAGTGTTTTCTGCACAAAAGCGATTCTGCGAAGCAATGTGAACACTTCTGTTTCCCAGGCACAGAGAAGGTGCTAGCAGGGAATTCTCTGCCTGCCTTTCCCCAGTGCTCTGCAAGCTCTCCAGGACAACATAAAATCTGGGGCTCTGTGCTTTCTTTCGTTCTGAACAAGTGTTACTGTTTTCTGCACAAAAGCGATTCTGCGAAGCAATGTGAACAGGCACAGAGAAGGTGCTAGCAGGGAATTCTCTGCCTGCCTTTCCCCAGTGCTCTGCAAGCTCTCCAGGACAACAGCAAATCTGCGGCTCTGTGCTTTCTTTCGTTCAGAACAAGTGTTACTGTTTTCTGCACAAAAGCGATTCTGCGAAGCAATGGGAACACTTCTCTTTCCCAGGCACAGGGAAGGTGCTAGCAGGGAATTCTCTGCCTGCTTTTCCCCAGTGCTCTGCAAGCTCTCCAGGACAACATAAAATCTGGGGCTCTGTGCTTTCTTTCGTTCTGAACAAGTGTTACTGTTTTCTGCACAAAAGCGATTCTGCGAAGCAATGTGAACACTTCTGCTTCCCAGGCACATAGAAGGTGCTAGCAGGGAATTCTCTGCCTGCTTTTCCCCAGTGCTCTGCAAGCTCTCCAGGACAACATAAAATCTGGGGCTCTGTGCTTTCTTTCGTTCTGAACAAGTGTTACTGTTTTCTGCACAAAAGCGATTCTGCGAAGCAATGTGAACAGGCACAGAGAAGGTGCTAGCAGGGAATTCTCTGCCTGCCTTTCCCCAGTGCTCTGCAAGCTCTCCAGGACAACATAAAATCTGGGGCTCTGTGCTTTCTTTCGTTTTGAACAAGTGTTACTGTTTTCTGCACAAAAGCGATTCTGCGAAGCAATGTGAACACTTCTGCTTCCCAGGCACAGAGAAGGTGCTAGCAGGGAATTCTCTGCCTGCTTTTCCCCAGTGCTCTGCAAGCTCTCCAGGACAACATAAAATCTGGGGCTCTGTGCTTTCTTTCGTTCTGAACAAGTGTTACTGTTATCTGCACAAAAGCGATTCTGCGAAGCAATGGGAACAGGCACAGAGAAGGTGCTAGCAGGGAATTCTCTGCCTGCCTTTCCCCAGTGCTCTGCAAGCTCTCCAGGACAACATAAAATCTGGGGCTCTGTGCTTTCTTTCGTTCTGAACAAGTGTTACTGTTTTCTGCACAAAAGCGATTCTGCGAAGCAATGGGAACACTTCTGTTTCCCAGGCACAGAGAAGGTGCTAGCAGGGAATTCTCTGCCTGCTTTTCCCCAGTGCTCTGCAAGCTCTCCAGGACAACATAAAATCTGGGGCTCTGTGCTTTCTTTCGTTCTGAACAAGTGTTACTGTTTTCTGCACAAAAGCGATTCTGCGAAGCAATGTGAACACTTCTGCTTCCCAGGCACAGAGAAGGTGCTAGCAGGGAATTCTCTGCTTGCTTTTCCCCAGTGCTCTGCAAGCTCTCCAGGACAACATAAAATCTGGGGCTCTGTGCTTTCTTTCGTTCTGAACAAGTGTTATTGTTTTCTGCACAAAAGCGATTCTGCGAAGCAATGTGAAGACTTCTGTTTCCCAGGCACAGAGAAGGTGCTAGCAGGGAATTCTCTGCCTGCCTTTCCCCAGTGCTCTGCAAGCTCTCCAGGACAACAGCAAATCTGGGGCTCTGTGCTTTCTTTCGTTCTGAACAAGTGTTAGTGTTTTCTGCACAAAAGCGATTCTGCGAAGCAATGTGAAGACTTCTGCTTCCCAGGCACAGAGAAGGTGCTAGCAGGGAATTCTCTGCCTGCCTTTCCCCAGTGCTCTGCAAGCTCTCCAGGACAACATAAAATCTGGGGCTCTGTGCTTTCTTTCGTCTGAACAAGTGTTACTGTTTTCTGCACAAAAGCGATTCTGCGAAGTAATGTGAACAGGCACATAGAAGGTGCTAGCAGGGAATTCTGTGCCTGCCTTTCCCCAGTGCTCTGCAAGCTCTCCAGGACAACAGCAAATCTGGGGCTCTGTGCTTTCTTTCGTTCAGAACAAGTGTTACTGTTTTCTGCACAAAAGCGATTCTGCGAAGCAATGGGAACACTTCTCTTTCCCAGGCACAGGGAAGGTGCTAGCAGGGAATTCTCTGCCTGCCTTTCCCCAGTGCTCTGCAAGCTCTCCAGGACAACATAAAATCTGGGGCTCTGTGCTTTCTTTCGTTCTGAACAAGTGTTACTGTTTTCTGCACAAAAGCGATTCTGCGAAGCAATGTGAACACTTCTGCTTCCCAGGCACAGAGAACGTGCTAGCAGGGAATTCTCTGCCTGCCTTTCCCCAGTGCTCTGCAAGCTCTCCAGGACAACATAAAATCTGGGGCTCTGTGCTTTCTTTCGTTCTGAACAAGTGTTACTGTTTTCTGCACAAAAGCGATTCTGCGAAGCAATGTGAACACTTCTGTTTCCCAGGCACAGAGAAGGTGCTAGCAGGGAATTCTCTGCCTGCCTTTCCCCAGTGCTCTGCAAGCTCTCCAGGACAACATAAAATCTGGGGCTCTGTGCTTTCTTTTGTTCTGAACAATTGTTACTGTTTTCTGCACAAAAGCGATTCTGCGAAGCAATGTGAAGACTTCTGCTTCCCAGGCACAGAGAAGGTGCTAGCAGGGAATTCTCTGCCTGCCTTTCCCCAGTGCTCTGCAAGCTCTCCAGGACAACATAAAATCTGGGGCTCTGTGCTTTCTTTCGTTCTGAACAAGTGTTACTGTTTTCTGCACAAAAGCGATTCTGCGAAGGAATGTGAACAGGCACAGAGAAGGTGCTAGCAGGGAATTCTCTGCCTGCCTTTCCCCAGTGCTCTGCAAGCTCTCCAGGACAACATAAAATCTGGGGCTCTGTGCTTTCTTTCGTTCTGAACAAGTGTTACTGTTTTCTGCACAAAAGCGATTCTGCGAAGCAATGTGAACACTTCTGTTTCCCAGGCACCGAGAACGTGCTAGCAGGGAATTCTCTGCCTGCTTTTCCCCAGTGCTCTGCAAGCTCTCCAGGACAACATAAAATCTGGGGCTCTGTGCTTTCTTTCGTTCTGAACAAGTGTTATTGTTTTCTGCACAAAAGCGATTCTGCGAAGCAATGTGAACACTTCTGCTTCCCAGGCACAGAGAAGGTGCTAGCAAGGAATTCTCTGCCTGCCTTTCCCCAGTGCTCTGCAAGCTCTCCAGGACAACAGCAAATCTGGGGCTCTGTGCTTTCTTTCGTTCTGAACAAGTGTTACTGTTTTCTGCACAAAAGCGATTCTGCGAAGCAATGTGAACACTTCTGCTTCCCAGGCACATAGAAGGTGCTAGCAGGGAATTCTCTGCCTGCCTTTCCCCAGTGCTCTGCAAGCTCTCCAGGACAACATAGAATCTGGGGCTCTGTGCTTTCTTTTGTTCTGAACAAGTGTTAGTGTTTTCTGCACAAAAGCGATTCTGCGAAGCAATGTGAACACTTCTGTTTCCCAGGCACAGAGAAGGTGCTAGCAGGGAATTCTCTGCCTGCCTTTCCCCAGTGCTCTGCAAGCTCTCCAGGACAACATAAAATCTGGGGCTCTGTGCTTTCTTTCGTTCTGAACAAGTGTTACTGTTTTCTGCACAAAAGCGATTCTGCGAAGCAATGTGAACAGGCACAGAGAAGGTGCTAGCAGGGAATTCTCTGCCTGCCTTTCCCCAGTGCTCTGCAAGCTCTCCAGGACAACAGCAAATCTGCGGCTCTGTGCTTTCTTTCGTTCTGAACAAGTGTTACTGTTTTCTGCACAAAAGCGATTCTGCGAAGCAATGGGAACACTTCTCTTTCCCAGGCACAGGGAAGGTGCTAGCAGGGAATTCTCTGCCTGCCTTTCCCCAGTGCTCTGCAAGCTCTCCAGGACAACATAAAATCTGGGGCTCTGTGCTTTCTTTCGTTCTGAACAAGTGTTACTGTTTTCTGCACAAAAGGGATTCTGCGAAGCAATGTGAACACTTCTGTTTCCCAGGCACAGAGAAGGTGCTAGCAGGGAATTCTCTGCCTGCCTTTACCCAGTGCTCTGCAAGCTCTCCAGGACAACATAAAATCTGGGGCTCTGTGCTTTCTTTCCTTCTGAACAAGTGTTACTGTTTTCTGCACAAAAGCGATTCTGCGAAGCAATGTGAACACTTCTGTTTCCCAGGCACAGAGAAGGTGCTAGCAGGGAATTCTCTGCCTGCCTTTCCCCAGTGCTCTGCAAGCTCTCCAGGACAACATAAAATCTGGGGCTCTGTGCTTTCTTTCGTCTGAACAAGTGTTACTGTTTTCTGCACAAAAGCGATTCTGCGAAGTAATGTGAACAGGCACAGAGAAGGTGCTAGCAGGGAATTCTGTGCCTGCCTTTCCCCAGTGCTCTGCAAGCTCTCCAGGACAACATAAAATCTGGGGCTCTGTGCTTTCTTTCGTCTGAACAAGTGTTACTGTTTTCTGCACAAAAGCGATTCTGCGAAGCAATGTGAAGACTTCTGCTTCCCAGGCACAGAGAAGGTGCTAGCAGGGAATTCTCTGCCTGCCTTTACCCAGTGCTCTGCAAGCTCTCCAGGACAACATAGAATCTGGGGCTCTGTGCTTTCTTTTGTTCTGAACAAGTGTTAGTGTTTTCTGCACAAAAGCGATTCTGCGAAGCAATGTGAAGACTTCTGCTTCCCAGGCACAGAGAAGGTGCTAGCAGGGAATTCTCTGCCTGCCTTTCCCCAGTGCTCTGCAAGCTCTCCAGGACAACATAAAATCTGGGGCTCTGTGCTTTCTTTCGTTCTGAACAAGTGTTACTGTTTTCTGCACAAAAGCGATTCTGCGAAGCAATGTGAAGACTTCTGCTTCCCAGGCACAGAGAAGGTGCTAGCAGGGAATTCTCTGCCTGCCTTTCCCCAGTGCTCTGCAAGCTCTCCAGGACAACATAAAATCTGGGGCTCTGTGCTTTCTTTCGTTCTGAACAAGTGTTACTGTTTTCTGCACAAAAGCGATTCTGCGAAGCAATGTGAACACTTCTGCTTCCCAGGCACATAGAAGGTGCTAGCAGGGAATTCTCTGCCTGCTTTTCCCCAGTGCTCTGCAAGCTCTCCAGGACAACATAAAATCTGGGGCTCTGTGCTTTCTTTCGTTCTGAACAAGTGTTACTGTTTTCTGCACAAAAGCGATTCTGCGAAGCAATGTGAACACTTCTGCTTCCCAGGCACAGAGAAGGTGCTAGCAGGGAATTCTCTGCTTGCTTTTCCCCAGTGCTCTGCAAGCTCTCCAGGACAACAGCAAATCTGGGGCTCTGTGCTTTCTTTCGTTCTGAACAAGTGTTACTGTTTTCTGCACAAAAGCGATTCTGCGAAGCAATGTGAAGACTTCTGTTTCCCAGGCACATAGAAGGTGCTAGCAGGGAATTCTCTGCCTGCCTTTCCCCAGTGCTCTGCAAGCTCTCCAGGACAACAGCAAATCTGGGGCTCTGTGCTTTCTTTCGTTCTGAACAAGTGTTACTGTTTTCTGCACAAAAGCGATTCTGCGAAGCAATGTGAAGACTTCTGTTTCCCAGGCACATAGAAGGTGCTAGCAGGGAATTCTCTGCCTGCCTTTCCCCAGTGCTCTGCAAGCTCTCCAGGACAACATAGAATCTGGGGCTCTGTGCTTTCTTTTGTTCTGAACAAGTGGTAGTGTTTTCTGCACAAAAGCGATTCTGCGAAGCAATGTGAACACTTCTGTTTCCCAGGCACAGAGAAGGTGCTAGCAGGGAATTCTCTGCCTGCCTTTCCCCAGTGCTCTGCAAGCTCTCCAGGACAACATAAAATCTGGGGCTCTGTGCTTTCTTTCGTTCTGAACAAGTGTTACTGTTTTCTGCACAAAAGCGATTCTGCGAAGCAATGTGAACAGGCACAGAGAAGGTGCTAGCAGGGAATTCTCTGCCTGCCTTTCCCCAGTGCTCTGCAAGCTCTCCAGGACAACAGCAAATCTGCGGCTCTGTGCTTTCTTTCATTCAGAACAAGTGTTACTGTTTTCTGCACAAAAGCGATTCTGCGAAGCAATGGGAACACTTCTCTTTCCCAGGCACAGGGAAGGTGCTAGCAGGGAATTCTCTGCTTGCTTTTCCCCAGTGCTCTGCAAGCTCTCCAGGACAACATAGAATCTGGGGCTCTGTGCTTTCTTTCCTTCTGAACAAGTGTTACTGTTTTCTGCACAAAAGCGATTCTGCCAAGCAATGTGAACACTTCTGCTTCCCAGGCACAGAGAAGATGCTAGCAGGAAATTCTCTGCCTGCCTTTCCCCAGTGCTCTGCAAGCTCTCCAGGACAACATAAAATCTGGGGCTCTGTGCTTTCTTTCGTTCTGAACAAGTGTTACTGTTTTCTGCACAAAAGCGATTCTGCGAAGCAATGGGAACACTTCTGTTTCCCAGGCACAGAGAAGGTGCTAGCAGGGAATTCTCTGCCTGCTTTTCCCCAGTGCTCTGTAAGCTCTCCAGGACAACATAAAATCTGGGGCTCTGTGCTTTCTTTCCTTCTGAACAAGTGTTACTGTTTTCTGCACAAAAGCGATTCTGCGAAGCAATGTGAAGACTTCTGCTTCCCAGGCACAGAGAAGGTGCTAGCAGGGAATTCTCTGCCTGCCTTTCCCCAGTGCTCTGCAAGCTCTCCAGGACAACATAAAATCTGGTGCTCTGTGCTTTGTTTCGTTCTGAACAAGTGTTATTGGTTTCTGCACAAAAGCGATTCTGCGAAGCAATGTGAAGACTTCTGCTTCCCAGGCACAGAGAAGGTGCTAGCAGGGAATTCTCTGCCTGCCTTTCCCCAGTGCTCTGCAAGCTCTCCAGGACAACATAAAATCTGGGGCTCTGTGCTTTCTTTCGTCTGAACAAGTCTTACTGTTTTCTGCACAAAAGCGATTCTGCGAAGTAATGTGAACAGGCACAGAGAAGGTGCTAGCAGGGAATTCTCTGCCTGCCTTTCCCCAGTGCTCTGCAAGCTCTCCAGGACAACATAAAATCTGGGGCTCTGTGCTTTCTTTCGTTCTGAACAAGTGTTACTGTTTTCTGCACAAAAGCGATTCTGCGAAGCAATGTGAACACTTCTGTTTCCCAGGCACAGAGAAGGTGCTAGCAGGGAATTCTCTGCCTGCTTTTCCCCAGTACTCTGCAAGCTCTCCAGCACAACATAAAATATGGGGCTCTGTGCTTTCTTTCCTTCTGAACAAGTGTACTGTTTTCTGCACAAAAGCGATACTGCTAAGAAATCTGAACACTTCTGTTTCCCAGGCACAGAGAAGGTGCTAGCAGGGATTTCTCTGCTTGCTTTTCCCCAGTGCTCTGCAAGTTCTCGAGGACAACATAAAATCTGGGGCTCTGTGCTTTCTTTCGTTCTGAACAAGTGTTACTGTTTTCTGCACAAAAGCGATTCTGCCAAGCAATGTGAACAGGCACAGAGAAGGTGCTAGCAGGGAATTCTCTGCCTGCCTTTCCCCAGTGCTCTGCAAGCTCTCCAGGACAACAGCAAATCTGCGGCTCTGTGCTTTCTTTCGTTCAGAACAAGTGTTACTGTTTTCTGCACAAAAGCGATTCTGCGAAGCAATGGGAACACTTCTCATTCCCAGGCACAGGGAAGGTGCTAGCAGGGAATTCTCTGCCTGCCTTTCCCCAGTGCTCTGCAAGCTCTCCAGGACAACATAAAATCTGGGGCTCTGTGCTTTCTTTCGTTCTGAACAAGTGTTATTGTTTTCTGCACAAAAGCGATTCTGCGAAGCAATGTGAACACTTCTGCTTCCCAGGCACAGAGAAGGTGCTAGCAGGGAATTCTCTGCCTGCCTTTCCCCAGTGCTCTGCAAGCTCTCCAGGACAACATAAAATATGGGGCTCTGTGCTTTCTTTCGTCTGAACAAGTGTTACTGTTTTCTGCACAAAAGCGATTCTACGAAGCAATGTGAAGACTTCTGCTTCCCAGGCACATAGAAGGAGCTAGCAGGGAATTCTCTGCCTGCCTTTCCCCAGTGCTCTGCAAGCTCTCCAGGACAACATAGAATCTGGGGCTCTGTGCTTTCTTTTGTTCTGAACAAGTGTTAGTGTTTTCTGCACAAAAGGGATTCTGCGAAGCAATGTGAAGACTTCTGTTTCCCAGGCACAGAGAAGGTGCTAGCAGGGAATTCTCTGCCTGCCTTTCCCCAGTGCTCTGCAAGCTCTCCAGGACAACATAAAATCTGGGGCTCTGTGCTTTCTTTCGTTCTGAACAAGTGTTACTGTTTTCTGCACAAAAGCGATTCTGCGAAGCAATGTGAACAGGCACAGAGAAGGTGCTAGCAGGGAATTCTCTGCCTGCCTTTCCCCAGTGCTCTGCAAGCTCTCCAGGACAACAGCAAATCTGCGGCTCTGTGCTTTCTTTCGTTCAGAACAAGTGTTACTGTTTTCTGCACAAAAGCGATTCTGCGAAGCAATGGGAACACTTCTCTTTCCCAGGCACAGGGAAGGTGCTAGCAGGGAATTCTCTGCCTGCCTTTCCCCAGTGCTCTGCAAGCTCTCCAGGACAACATAAAATCTGGGGCTCTGTGCTTTCTTTCGTCTGAACAAGTGTTACTGTTTTCTGCACAAAAGCGATTCTGCGAAGCAATGTGAACACTTCTGCTTCCCAGGCACAGAGAAGGTGCTAGCAGGGAATTCTCTGCCTGCCTTTACCCAGTGCTCTGCAAGCTCTCCAGGACAACAGCAAATCTGCGGCTCTGTGCTTTCTTTTGTTCTGAACAAGTGTTAGTGTTTTCTGCACAAAAGCGATTCTGCGAAGCAATGTGATGACTTCTGCTTCCCAGGCACAGAGAAGGTGCTAGCAGGGAATTCTCTGCCTGCCTTTCCCCAGTGCTCTGCAAGCTCTCCAGGACAACATAAAATCTGGGGCTCTGTGCTTTCTTTCGTTCTGAACAAGTGTTACTGTTTTCTGCACAAAAGCGATTCTGCGAAGCAATGTGAACACTTCTGCTTCCCAGGCACATAGAAGGTGCTAGCAGGGAATTCTCTGCCTGCTTTTCCCCAGTGCTCTGCAAGCTCTCCAGGACAACATAAAATCTGGGGCTCTGTGCTTTCTTTCGTTCTGAACAAGTGTTACTGTTTTCTGCACAAAAGCGATTCTGCGAAGCAATGTGAACAGGCACAGAGAAGGTGCTAGCAGGGAATTCTCTGCCTGCCTTTCCCCAGTGCTCTGCAAGCTCTCCAGGACAACATAAAATCTGGGGCTCTGTGCTTTCTTTCGTTCTGAACAAGTGTTACTGTTTTCTGCACAAAAGCGATTCTGCGAAGCAATGTGAACACTTCTGTTTCCCAGGCACAGAGAAGGTGCTAGCAGGGAATTCTCTGCCTGCCTTTCCCCAGTGCTCTGCAAGCTCTCCAGGACAACAGCAGATCTGGGGCTCTGTGCTTTCTTTCCTTCTGAACAAGTGTTACAGTTTTCTGCACAAAAGCGATTCTGCGAAGCAATGTGAACACTTCTGTTTCCCAGGCACAGAGAAGGTGCTAGCAGGGAATTCTCTGCCTGCCTTTCCCCAGTGCTCTGCAAGCTCTCCAGGACAACATAAAATCTGGGGCTCTGTGCTTTCTTTCGTTCTGAACAAGTGTTACTGTTTTCTGCACAAAAGCGATTCTGCGAAGCAATGTGAACAGGCACAGAGAAGGTGCTAGCAGGGAATTCTCTGCCTGCCTTTCCCCAGTGCTCTGCAAGCTCTCCAGGACAACAGCAAATCTGGGGCTCTGTGCTTTCTTTCGTTCAGAACAAGTGTTACTGTTTTCTGCACAAAAGCGATTCTGCGAAGCAATGGGAACACTTCTCTTTCCCAGGCACAGGGAAGGTGCTAGCAGGGAATTCTCTGCCTGCCTTTCCCCAGTGCTCTGCAAACTCTCCAGGACAACATAAAATCTGGGGCTCTGTGCTTTCTTTCGTTCTGAACAAGTGTTACTGTTTTCTGCACAAAAGCGATTCTGCGAAGCAATGTGAACACTTATGTTTCCCAGGCACAGAGAAGGTGCTAGCAGGGAATTCTCTGCCTGCCTTTCCGCAGTGCTCTGCAAGCTCTCCAGGACAACATAAAATCTGGGGCTCTGTGCTTTCTTTCGTTCTGAACAAGTGTTACTGTTTTCTGCACAAAAGCGATTCTGCGAAGCAATGTGAACACTTCTGTTTCCCAGGCACAGAGAAGGTGCTAGCAGGGAATTCTCTGCCTGCCTTTCCCCAGTGCTCTGCAAGCTCTCCAGGACAACATAAAATCTGGGGCTCTGTGCTTTCTTTCGTCTGAACAAGTGTTACTGTTTTCTGCACAAAAGCGATTCTGCGAAGCAATGTGAACACTTCTGCTTCCCAGGCACATAGAAGGTGCTAGCAGGGAATTCTCTGCCTGCTTTTCCCCAGTGCTCTGCAAGCTCTCCAGGACAACATAAAATCTGGGGCTCTGTGCTTTCTTTCGTTCTGAACAAGTGTTACTGTTTTCTGCACAAAAGTGATTCTGCGAAGCAATGTGAACACTTCTGCTTCCCAGGCACATAGAAGGTGCTAGCAGGGAATTCTCTGCCTGCTTTTCCCCAGTGCTCTGCAAGCTCTCCAGGACAACATAGAATCTGGGGCTCTGTGCTTTCTTTTGTTCTGAACAAGTGTTAGTGTTTTCTGCACAAAAGCGATTCTGCGAAGCAATGTGAACACTTCTGCTTCCCAGGCACAGAGAAGGTGCTAGCAGGGAATTCTCTGCCTGCCTTTCCCCAGTGCTCTGCAAGCTCTCCAGGACAACATAAAATCTGGGGCTCTGTGCTTTCTTTCGTTCTGAACAAGTGTTACTGTTTTCTGCACAAAAGCGATTCTGCGAAGCAGTGTGAACAGGCACAGAGAAGGTGCTAGCAGGGAATTCTCTGCCTGCCTTTCCCCAGTGCTCTGCAAGCTCTCCAGGACAACATAAAATATGGGGCTCTGTGCTTTCTTTCGTTCAGAACAAGTGTTACTGTTTTCTGCACAAAAGCGATTCTGCGAAGCAATGGGAACACTTCTCTTTCCCAGGCACAGGGAAGGTGCTAGCAGGGAATTCTCTGCCTGCCTTTCCCCAGTGCTCTGCAAGCTCTCCAGGACAACATAAAATCTGGGGCTCTGTGCTTTCTTTCATTCTGAACAAGTGTTACTGTTTTCTGCACAAAAGCGATTCTGCAAAGCAATGTGAACACTTCTGTTTCCCAGGCACAGAGAAGGTGCTAGCAGGGAATTCTCTGCCTGCCTTTCCCCAGTGCTCTGCAAGCTCTCCAGGACAACATAAAATCTGGGGCTCTGTGCTTTCTTTCGTTCTGAACAAGTGTTACTGTTTTCTGCACAAAAGCGATTCTGCGAAGCAATGTGAACACTTCTGTTTCCCAGGCACAGAGAAGGTGCTAGCAGGGAATTCTCTGCCTGCCTTTCCCCAGTGCTCTGCAAGCTCTCCAGGACAACATAAAATCTGGGGCTCTGTGCTTTCTTTCGTCTGAACAAGTGTTACTGTTTTCTGCACAAAAGCGATTCTGCGAAGGAATGTGAACAGGCACAGAGAAGGTGCTAGCAGGGAATTCTCTGCCTGCCTTTCCCCAGTGCTCTGCAAGCTCTCCAGGACAACATAAAATCTGGGGCTCTGTGCTTTCTTTCGTCTGAACAAGTGTTACTGTTTTCTGCACAAAAGCGATTCTGCGAAGCAATGTGAAGACTTCTGCTTCCCAGGCACAGAGAAGGTGCTAGCAGGGAATTCTCTGCCTGCCTTTACCCAGTGCTCTGCAAGCTCTCCAGGACAACATAGAATCTGGGGCTCTGTGCTTTCTTTCGTTCTGAACAAGTGTTAGTGTTTTCTGCACAAAAGCGATTCTGCGAAGCAATGTGAAGACTTCTGCTTCCCAGGCACAGAGAAGGTGCTAGCAGGGAATTCTCTGCCTGCCTTTCCCCAGTGCTCTGCAAGCTCTCCAGGACAACATAAAATCTGGGGCTCTGTGCTTTCTTTCGTTCGGAACAAGTGTTACTGTTTTCTGCACAAAAGCGATTCTGCGAAGCAATGTGAACACTTCTGCTTCCCAGGCACATAGAAGGTGCTAGCAGGGAATTCTCTGCCTGCTTTTCCCCAGTGCTCTGCAAGCTCTCCAGGACAACATAAAATCTGGGGCTCTGTGCTTTCTTTCGTTCTGAACAAGTGTTACTGTTTTCTGCACAAAAGCGATTCTGCGAAGCAATGGGAACAGGCACAGAGAAGGTGCTAGCAGGGAATTCTCTGCCTGCCTTTCCCCAGTGCTCTGCAAGCTCTCCAGGACAACATAAAATCTGGGGCTCTGTGCTTTCTTTTGTTCTGAACAAGTGTTACTGTTTTCTGCACAAAAGCGATTCTGCGAAGCAATGGGAACACTTCTGTTTCCCAGGCACAGAGAAGGTGCTAGCAGGGAATTCTCTGCCTGCTTTTCCCCAGTGCTCTGCAAGCTCTCCAGGACAACATAAAATCTGGGGCTCTGTGCTTTCTTTCGTTCTGAACAAGTGTTACTGTTTTCTGCACAAAAGCGATTCTGCGAAGCAATGTGAACACTTCTGCTTCCCAGGCACAGAGAAGGTGCTAGCAGGGAATTCTCTGCTTGCTTTTCCCCAGTGCTCTGCAAGCTCTCCAGGACAACATAAAATCTGGGGCTCTGTGCTTTCTTTCGTTCTGAACAAGTGTTATTGTTTTCTGCACAAAAGCGATTCTGCGAAGCAATGTGAACACTTCTGTTTCCCAGGCTCAGAGAAGGTGCTAGCAGGGAATTCTCTGCCTGCCTTTCCCCAGTGCTCTGCAAGCTCTCCAGGACAACATAAAATCTGGGGCTCTGTGCTTTCTTTTGTTCTGAACAAGTGTTAGTGTTTTCTGCACAAAAGCGATTCTGCGAAGCAATGTGAAGACTTCTGCTTCCCAGGCACAGAGAAGGTGCTAGCAGGGAATTCTCTGCCTGCCTTTCCCCAGTGCTCTGCAAGCTCTCCAGGACAACATAAAATCTGGGGCTCTGTGCTTTCTTTCGTCTGAACAAGTGTTACTGTTTTCTGCACAAAAGCGATTCTGCGAAGCAATGTGAAGACTTCTGCTTCCCAGGCACAGAGAAGGTGCTAGCAGGGAATTCTCTGCCTGCCTTTACCCAGTGCTCTGCAAGCTCTCCAGGACAACATAGAATCTGGGGCTCTGTGCTTTCTTTCGTTCTGAACAAGTGTTAGTGTTTTCTGCACAAAAGCGATTCTGCGAAGCAATGTGAAGACTTCTGCTTCCCAGGCACAGAGAAGGTGCTAGCAGGGAATTCTCTGCCTGCCTTTCCCCAGTGCTCTGCAAGCTCTCCAGGACAACATAAAATCTGGGGCTCTGTGCTTTCTTTCGTTCGGAACAAGTGTTACTGTTTTCTGCACAAAAGCGATTCTGCGAAGCAATGTGAACACTTCTGCTTCCCAGGCACATAGAAGGTGCTAGCAGGGAATTCTCTGCCTGCTTTTCCCCAGTGCTCTGCAAGCTCTCCAGGACAACATAAAATCTGGGGCTCTGTGCTTTCTTTCGTTCTGAACAAGTGTTACTGTTTTCTGCACAAAAGCGATTCTGCGAAGCAATGGGAACAGGCACAGAGAAGGTGCTAGCAGGGAATTCTCTGCCTGCCTTTCCCCAGTGCTCTGCAAGCTCTCCAGGACAACATAAAATCTGGGGCTCTGTGCTTTCTTTTGTTCTGAACAAGTGTTACTGTTTTCTGCACAAAAGCGATTCTGCGAAGCAATGGGAACACTTCTGTTTCCCAGGCACAGAGAAGGTGCTAGCAGGGAATTCTCTGCCTGCTTTTCCCCAGTGCTCTGCAAGCTCTCCAGGACAACATAAAATCTGGGGCTCTGTGCTTTCTTTCGTTCTGAACAAGTGTTACTGTTTTCTGCACAAAAGCGATTCTGCGAAGCAATGTGAACACTTCTGCTTCCCAGGCACAGAGAAGGTGCTAGCAGGGAATTCTCTGCTTGCTTTTCCCCAGTGCTCTGCAAGCTCTCCAGGACAACATAAAATCTGGGGCTCTGTGCTTTCTTTCGTTCTGAACAAGTGTTATTGTTTTCTGCACAAAAGCGATTCTGCGAAGCAATGTGAACACTTCTGTTTCCCAGGCTCAGAGAAGGTGCTAGCAGGGAATTCTCTGCCTGCCTTTCCCCAGTGCTCTGCAAGCTCTCCAGGACAACATAAAATCTGGGGCTCTGTGCTTTCTTTTGTTCTGAACAAGTGTTAGTGTTTTCTGCACAAAAGCGATTCTGCGAAGCAATGTGAAGACTTCTGCTTCCCAGGCACAGAGAAGGTGCTAGCAGGGAATTCTCTGCCTGCCTTTCCCCAGTGCTCTGCAAGCTCTCCAGGACAACATAAAATCTGGGGCTCTGTGCTTTCTTTCGTCGGAACAAGTGTTACTGTTTTCTGCACAAAAGCGATTCTGCGAAGGAATGTGAACAGGCACAGAGAAGGTGCTAGCAGGGAATTCTCTGCCTGACTTTCCCCAGTGCTCTGCAAGCTCTCCAGGACAACATAAAATCTGGGGCTCTGTGCTTTCTTTCGTTCTGAACAAGTGTTACTGTTTTCTGCACAAAAGCGATTCTGCGAAGCAATGTGAACACTTCTGTTTCCCAGGCACCGAGAACGTGCTAGCAGGGAATTCTCTACCTGCTTTTCCCCAGTGCTCTGCAAGCTCTCCAGGACAACATAAAATCTGGGGCTCTGTGCTTTCTTTCGTTCTGAACAAGTGTTATTGTTTTCTGCACAAAAGCGATTCTGCGAAGCAATGTGAACACTTCTGCTTCCCAGGCACAGAGAAGGTGCTAGCAGGGAATTCTCTGCCTGTTTTTCCCCAGTGCTCTGCAAGCTCTCCAGGACAACAGCAAATCTGGGGCTCTGTGCTTTCTTTCGTTCTGAACAAGTGTTACTGTTTTCTGCACAAAAGCGATTCTGCGAAGCAATGTGAACACTTCTGCTTCCCAGGCACATAGAAGGTGCTAGCAGGGAATTCTCTGCCTGCCTTTCCCCAGTGCTCTGCAAGCTCTCCAGGACAACATAGAATCTGGGGCTCTGTGCTTTCTTTTGTTCTGAACAAGTGTTAGTGTTTTCTGCACAAAAGCGATTCTGCGAAGCAATGTGAACACTTCTTTTTCCCAGGCACAGAGAAGGTGCTAGCAGGGAATTCTCTGCCTGCCTTTCCCCAGTGCTCTGCAAGCTCTCCAGGACAACATAAAATCTGGGGCTCTGTGCTTTCTTTCGTTCTGAACAAGTGTTACTGTTTTCTGCACAAAAGCGATTCTGCGAAGCAATGTGAACAGGCACAGAGAAGGTGCTAGCAGGGAATTCTCTGCCTGCCTTTCCCCAGTGCTCTGCAAGCTCTCCAGGACAACAGCAAATCTGCGGCTCTGTGCTTTCTTTCGTTCAGAACAAGTGTTACTGTTTTCTGCACAAAAGCGATTCTGCGAAGCAATGTGAACACTTCTCTTTCCCAGGCACAGGGAAGGTGCTAGCAGGGAATTCTCTGCTTGCTTTTCCCCAGTGCTCTGCAAGCTCTCCAGGACAACATAGAATCTGGGGCTCTGTGCTTTCTTTCCTTCTGAACAAGTGTTACTGTTTTCTGCACAAAAGCGATTCTGCCAAGCAATGTGAACACTTCTGCTTCCCAGGCACAGAGAAGGTGCTAGCAGGAAATTCTCTGCCTGCCTTTCCCCAGTGCTCTGCAAGCTCTCCAGGACAACATAAAATCTGGGGCTCTGTGCTTTCTTTTGTTCTGAACAAGTGTTACTGTTTTCTGCACAAAAGCGATTCTGCGAAGCAATGGGAACACTTCTGTTTCCCAGGCACAGAGAAGGTGCTAGCAGGGAATTCTCTGCCTGCTTTTCCCCAGTGCTCTGTAAGCTCTCCAGGACAACATAAAATCTGGGGCTCTGTGCTTTCTTTCCTTCTGAACAAGTGTTACTGTTTTCTGCACAAAAGCGATTCTGCGAAGCAATGTGAAGACTTCTGCTTCCCAGGCACAGAGAAGGTGCTAGCAGGGAATTCTCTGCCTGCCTTTCCCCAGTGCTCTGCAAGCTCTCCAGGACAACATAAAATCTGGTGCTCTGTGCTTTCTTTCGTTCTGAACAAGTGTTATTGGTTTCTGCACAAAAGCGATTCTGCGAAGCAATGGGAACACTTCTGCTTCCCAGGCACAGAGAAGGTGCTAGCAGGAAATTCTCTGCCTGCCTTTCCCCAGTGCTCTGCAAGCTCTCCAGGACAACATAAAATCTGGGGCTCTGTGCTTTCTTTCGTTCTGAACAAGTGTTATTGTTTTCTGCACAAAAGCGATTCTGCGAAGCAATGTGAACACTTCTGCTTCCCAGGCACATAGAAGGTGCTAGCAGGGAATTCTCTGCCTGCTTTTCCCCAGTGCTCTGCAAGCTCTCCAGGACAACATAGAATCTGGGGCTCTGTGCTTTCTTTTGTTCTGAATAAGTGTTAGTGTTTTCTGCACAAAAGCGATTCTGCGAAGCAATGTGAACACTTCTGTTTCCCAGGCACAGAGAAGGTGCTAGCAGGGAATTCTCTGCCTGCCTTTCCCCAGTGCTCTGCAAGCTCTCCAGGACAACATAAAATCTGGGGCTCTGTGCTTTCTTTCGTTCTGAACAAGTGTTACTGTTTTCTGCACAAAAGCGATTCTGCGAAGCAATGTGAACAGGCACAGAGAAGGTGCTAGCAGGGAATTCTCTGCCTGCCTTTCCCCAGTGCTCTGCAAGCTCTCCAGGACAACAGCAAATCTGCGGCTCTGTGCTTTCTTTCGTTCAGAACAAGTGTTACTGTTTTCTGCACAAAAGCGATTCTGCGAAGCAATGGGAACACTTCTCTTTCCCAGGCACAGGGAAGGTGCTAGCAGGGAATTCTCTGCCTGCCTTTCCCCAGTGCTCTGCAAGCTCTCCAGGACAACATAAAATCTGGGGCTCTGTGCTTTCTTTCGTCTGAACAAGTGTTACTGTTTTCTGCACAAAAGCGATTCTGCGAAGCAATGTGAACACTTCTGCTTCCCAGGCACAGAGAAGGTGCTAGCAGGGAATTCTCTGCCTGCCTTTACCCAGTGCTCTGCAAGCTCTCCAGGACAACAGCAAATCTGCGGCTCTGTGCTTTCTTTTGTTCTGAACAAGTGTTAGTGTTTTCTGCACAAAAGCGATTCTGCGAAGCAATGTGATGACTTCTGCTTCCCAGGCACAGAGAAGGTGCTAGCAGGGAATTCTCTGCCTGCCTTTCCCCAGTGCTCTGCAAGCTCTCCAGGACAACATAAAATCTGGGGCTCTGTGCTTTCTTTCGTTCTGAACAAGTGTTACTGTTTTCTGCACAAAAGCGATTCTGCGAAGCAATGGGAACACTTCTGCTTCCCAGGCACATAGAAGGTGCTAGCAGGGAATTCTCTGCCTGCTTTTCCCCAGTGCTCTGCAAGCTCTCCAGGACAACATAAAATCTGGGGCTCTGTGCTTTCTTTCGTTCTGAACAAGTGTTACTGTTTTCTGCACAAAAGCGATTCTGCGAAGCAATGTGAACAGGCACAGAGAAGGTGCTAGCAGGGAATTCTCTGCCTGCCTTTCCCCAGTGCTCTGCAAGCTCTCCAGGACAACATAGAATCTGGGGCTCTGTGCTTTCTTTCGTTCAGAACAAGTGTTACTGTTTTCTGCACAAAAGCGATTCTGCGAAGCAATGGGAACACTTCTCTTTCCCAGGCACAGGGAAGGTGCTAGCAGGGAATTCTCTGCCTGCCTTTCCCCAGTGCTCTGCAAGCTCTCCAGGACAACATAAAATCTGGGGCTCTGTGCTTTCTTTCGTTCTGAACAAGTGTTACTGTTTTCTGCACAAAAGCGATTCTGCGAAGCAATGTGAACACTTCTGTTTCCCAGGCACAGAGAAGGTGCTAGCAGGGAATTCTCTGCCTGCCTTTCCCCAGTGCTCTGCAAGCTCTCCAGGACAACATAAAATCTGGGGCTCTGTGCTTTCTTTCGTTCTGAACAAGTGTTACAGTTTTCTGCACAAAAGCGATTCTGCGAAGCAATGTGAACACTTCTGCTTCCCAGGCACAGAGAAGGTGCTAGCAGGGAATTCTCTGCCTGCCTTTCCCCAGTGCTCTGCAAGCTCTCCAGGACAACATAAAATCTGGGGCTCTGTGCTTTCTTTCGTTCTGAACAAGTGTTACTGTTTTCTGCACAAAAGCGATTCTGCGAAGCAATGTGAACAGGCACAGAGAAGGTGCTAGCAGGGAATTCTCTGCCTGCCTTTCCCCAGTGCTCTGCAAGCTCTCCAGGACAACAGCAAATCTGCGGCTCTGTGCTTTCTTTCGTTCAGAACAAGTGTTACTGTTTTCTGCACAAAAGCGATTCTGCGAAGCAATGGGAACACTTCTCATTCCCAGGCACAGGGAAGGTGCTAGCAGGGAATTCTCTGCCTGCCTTTCCCCAGTGCTCTGCAAGCTCTCCAGGACAACATAAAATCTGGGGCTCTGTGCTTTCTTTCGTTCTGAACAAGTGTTATTGTTTTCTGCACAAAAGCGATTCTGCGAAGCAATGTGAACACTTATGTTTCCCAGGCACAGAGAAGGTGCTAGCAGGGAATTCTCTGCCTGCCTTTCCGCAGTGCTCTGCAAGCTCTCCAGGACAACATAAAATCTGGGGCTCTGTGCTTTCTTTCGTTCTGAACAAGTGTTACTGTTTTCTGCACAAAAGCGATTCTGCGAAGCAATGTGAACACTTCTGTTTCCCAGGCACAGAGAAGGTGCTAGCAGGGAATTCTCTGCCTGCCTTTCCCCAGTGCTCTGCAAGCTCTCCAGGACAACATAAAATCTGGGGCTCTGTGCTTTCTTTCGTCTGAACAAGTGTTACTGTTTTCTGCACAAAAGCGATTCTGCGAAGCAATGTGAACACTTCTGCTTCCCAGGCACATAGAAGGTGCTAGCAGGGAATTCTCTGCCTGCTTTTCCCCAGTGCTCTGCAAGCTCTCCAGGACAACATAAAATCTGGGGCTCTGTGCTTTCTTTCGTTCTGAACAAGTGTTACTGTTTTCTGCACAAAAGTGATTCTGCGAAGCAATGTGAACAGGCACAGAGAAGGTGCTAGCAGGGAATTCTCTGCCTGCCTTTCCCCAGTGCTCTGCAAGCTCTCCAGGACAACAGCAAATCTGGGGCTCTGTGCTTTCTTTCGTTCTGAACAAGTGTTACTGTTTTCTGCACAAAAGCGATTCTGCGAAGCAATGTGAAGACTTCTGCTTCCCAGGCACATAGAAGGTGCTAGCAGGGAATTCTCTGCCTGCCTTTCCCCAGTGCTCTGCAAGCTCTCCAGGACAACATAGAATCTGGGGCTCTGTGCTTTCTTTTGTTCTGAACAAGTGTTAGTGTTTTCTGCACAAAAGCGATTCTGCGAAGCAATGTGAACACTTCTGCTTCCCAGGCACAGAGAAGGTGCTAGCAGGGAATTCTCTGCCTGCCTTTCCCCAGTGCTCTGCAAGCTCTCCAGGACAACATAAAATCTGGGGCTCTGTGCTTTCTTTCGTTCTGAACAAGTGTTACTGTTTTCTGCACAAAAGCGATTCTGCGAAGCAATGTGAACAGGCACAGAGAAGGTGCTAGCAGGGAATTCTCTGCCTGCCTTTCCCCAGTGCTCTGCAAGCTCTCCAGGACAACATAAAATATGGGGCTCTGTGCTTTCTTTCGTTCAGAACAAGTGTTACTGTTTTCTGCACAAAAGCGATTCTGCGAAGCAATGGGAACACTTCTCTTTCCCAGGCACAGGGAAGGTGCTAGCAGGGAATTCTCTGCCTGCCTTTCCCCAGTGCTCTGCAAGCTCTCCAGGACAACATAAAATCTGGGGCTCTGTGCTTTCTTTCATTCTGAACAAGTGTTACTGTTTTCTGCACAAAAGCGATTCTGCGAAGCAATGTGAACACTTCTGTTTCCCAGGCACAGAGAAGGTGCTAGCAGGGAATTCTCTGCCTGCCTTTCCCCAGTGCTCTGCAAGCTCTCCAGGACAACATAAAATCTGGGGCTCTGTGCTTTCTTTCGTTCTGAACAAGTGTTACTGTTTTCTGCACAAAAGCGATTCTGCGAAGCAATGTGAACACTTCTGTTTCCCAGGCACAGAGAAGGTGCTAGCAGGGAATTCTCTGCCTGCCTTTCCCCAGTGCTCTGCAAGCTCTCCAGGACAACATAAAATCTGGGGCTCTGTGCTTTCTTTCGTCTGAACAAGTGTTACTGTTTTCTGCACAAAAGCGATTCTGCGAAGGAATGTGAACAGGCACAGAGAAGGTGCTAGCAGGGAATTCTCTGCCTGCCTTTCCCCAGTGCTCTGCAAGCTCTCCAGGACAACATAAAATCTGGGGCTCTGTGCTTTCTTTCGTCTGAACAAGTGTTACTGTTTTCTGCACAAAAGCGATTCTGCGAAGCAATGTGAAGACTTCTGCTTCCCAGGCACAGAGAAGGTGCTAGCAGGGAATTCTCTGCCTGCCTTTACCCAGTGCTCTGCAAGCTCTCCAGGACAACATAGAATCTGGGGCTCTGTGCTTTCTTTCGTTCTGAACAAGTGTTAGTGTTTTCTGCACAAAAGCGATTCTGCGAAGCAATGTGAAGACTTCTGCTTCCCAGGCACAGAGAAGGTGCTAGCAGGGAATTCTCTGCCTGCCTTTCCCCAGTGCTCTGCAAGCTCTCCAGGACAACATAAAATCTGGGGCTCTGTGCTTTCTTTCGTTCTGAACAAGTGTTACTGTTTTCTGCACAAAAGCGATTCTGCGAAGCAATGTGAAGACTTCTGCTTCCCAGGCACATAGAAGGTGCTAGCAGGGAATTCTCTGCCTGCTTTTCCCCAGTGCTCTGCAAGCTCTCCAGGACAACATAAAATCTGGGGCTCTGTGCTTTCTTTCGTTCTGAACAAGTGTTACTGTTTTCTGCACAAAAGCGATTCTGCGAAGCAATGGGAACAGGCACAGAGAAGGTGCTAGCAGGGAATTCTCTGCCTGCCTTTCCCCAGTGCTCTGCAAGCTCTCCAGGACAACATAAAATCTGGGGCTCTGTGCTTTCTTTTGTTCTGAACAAGTGTTACTGTTTTCTGCACAAAAGCGATTCTGCGAAGCAATGGGAACACTTCTGTTTCCCAGGCACAGAGAAGGTGCTAGCAGGGAATTCTCTGCCTGCTTTTCCCCAGTGCTCTGCAAGCTCTCCAGGACAACATAAAATCTGGGGCTCTGTGCTTTCTTTCGTTCTGAACAAGTGTTACTGTTTTCTGCACAAAAGCGATTCTGCGAAGCAATGTGAACACTTCTGCTTCCCAGGCACAGAGAAGGTGCTAGCAGGGAATTCTCTGCTTGCTTTTCCCCAGTGCTCTGCAAGCTCTCCAGGACAACATAAAATCTGGGGCTCTGTGCTTTCTTTCGTTCTGAACAAGTGTTATTGTTTTCTGCACAAAAGCGATTCTGCGAAGCAATGTGAACACTTCTGTTTCCCAGGCACAGAGAAGGTGCTAGCAGGGAATTCTCTGCCTGCCTTTCCCCAGTGCTCTGCAAGCTCTCCAGGACAACATAAAATCTGGGGCTCTGTGCTTTCTTTTGTTCTGAACAAGTGTTAGTGTTTTCTGCACAAAAGCGATTCTGCGAAGCAATGTGAAGACTTCTGCTTCCCAGGCACAGAGAAGGTGCTAGCAGGGAATTCTCTGCCTGCCTTTCCCCAGTGCTCTGCAAGCTCTCCAGGACAACATAAAATCTGGGGCTCTGTGCTTTCTTTCGTCGGAACAAGTGTTACTGTTTTCTGCACAAAAGCGATTCTGCGAAGGAATGTGAACAGGCACAGAGAAGGTGCTAGCAGGGAATTCTCTGCCTGCCTTTCCCCAGTGCTCTGCAAGCTCTCCAGGACAACATAAAATCTGGGGCTCTGTGCTTTCTTTCGTTCTGAACAAGTGTTACTGTTTTCTGCACAAAAGCGATTCTGCGAAGCAATGTGAACACTTCTGTTTCCCAGGCACCGAGAACGTGCTAGCAGGGAATTCTCTACCTGCTTTTCCCCAGTGCTCTGCAAGCTCTCCAGGACAACATAAAATCTGGGGCTCTGTGCTTTCTTTCGTTCTGAACAAGTGTTATTGTTTTCTGCACAAAAGCGATTCTGCGAAGCAATGTGAACACTTCTGCTTCCCAGGCACAGAGAAGGTGCTAGCAGGGAATTCTCTGCCTGTTTTTCCCCAGTGCTCTGCAAGCTCTCCAGGACAACAGCAAATCTGGGGCTCTGTGCTTTCTTTCGTTCTGAACAAGTGTTACTGTTTTCTGCACAAAAGCGATTCTGCGAAGCAATGTGAACACTTCTGCTTCCCAGGCACATAGAAGGTGCTAGCAGGGAATTCTCTGCCTGCCTTTCCCCAGTGCTCTGCAAGCTCTCCAGGACAACATAGAATCTGGGGCTCTGTGCTTTCTTTTGTTCTGAACAAGTGTTAGTGTTTTCTGCACAAAAGCGATTCTGCGAAGCAATGTGAACACTTCTTTTTCCCAGGCACAGAGAAGGTGCTAGCAGGGAATTCTCTGCCTGCCTTTCCCCAGTGCTCTGCAAGCTCTCCAGGACAACATAAAATCTGGGGCTCTGTGCTTTCTTTCGTTCTGAACAAGTGTTACTGTTTTCTGCACAAAAGCGATTCTGCGAAGCAATGTGAACAGGCACAGAGAAGGTGCTAGCAGGGAATTCTCTGCCTGCCTTTCCCCAGTGCTCTGCAAGCTCTCCAGGACAACAGCAAATCTGCGGCTCTGTGCTTTCTTTCGTTCAGAACAAGTGTTACTGTTTTCTGCACAAAAGCGATTCTGCGAAGCAATGTGAACACTTCTCTTTCCCAGGCACAGGGAAGGTGCTAGCAGGGAATTCTCTGCTTGCTTTTCCCCAGTGCTCTGCAAGCTCTCCAGGACAACATAGAATCTGGGGCTCTGTGCTTTCTTTCCTTCTGAACAAGTGTTACTGTTTTCTGCACAAAAGCGATTCTGCCAAGCAATGTGAACACTTCTGCTTCCCAGGCACAGAGAAGGTGCTAGCAGGAAATTCTCTGCCTGCCGTTCCCCAGTGCTCTGCAAGCTCTCCAGGACAACATAAAATCTGGGGCTCTGTGCTTTCTTTTGTTCTGAACAAGTGTTACTGTTTTCTGCACAAAAGCGATTCTGCGAAGCAATGGGAACACTTCTGTTTCCCAGGCACAGAGAAGGTGCTAGCAGGGAATTCTCTGCCTGCTTTTCCCCAGTGCTCTGTAAGCTCTCCAGGACAACATAAAATCTGGGGCTCTGTGCTTTCTTTCCTTCTGAACAAGTGTTACTGTTTTCTGCACAAAAGCGATTCTGCGAAGCAATGTGAAGACTTCTGCTTCCCAGGCACAGAGAAGGTGCTAGCAGGGAATTCTCTGCCTGCCTTTCCCCAGTGCTCTGCAAGCTCTCCAGGACAACATAAAATCTGGTGCTCTGTGCTTTCTTTCGTTCTGAACAAGTGTTATTGGTTTCTGCACAAAAGCGATTCTGCGAAGCAATGTGAACACTTCTGCTTCCCAGGCACAGAGAAGGTGCTAGCAGGAAATTCTCTGCCTGCCTTTCCCCAGTGCTCTGCAAGCTCTCCAGGACAACATAAAATCTGGGGCTCTGTGCTTTCTTTCGTTCTGAACAAGTGTTATTATTTTGTGCACAAAAGCGATTCTGCGAAGCAATGGGAACACTTCTGTTTCCCAGGCACAGAGAAGGTGCTAGCAGGGAATTCTCTGCCTGCTTTTCCCCAGTGCTCTGCAAGCTCTCCAGGACAACATAAAATCTGGGGCTCTGTGCTTTCTTTCGTTCTGAACAAGTGTTACTGTTTTCTGCACAAAAGCGATTCTGCGAAGCAATGTGAAGACTTCTGCTTCCCAGGCACAGAGAAGGTGCTAGCAGGGAATTCTCTGCCTGCCTTTCCCCAGTGCTCTGCAAGCTCTCCAGGACAACATAAAATCTGGTGCTCTGTGCTTTCTTTCGTTCTGAACAAGTGTTATTGGTTTCTGCACAAAAGCGATTCTGCGAAGCAATGGAAACACTTCTGCTTCCCAGGCACAGAGAAGGTGCTAGCAGGGAATTCTCTGCCTGCCTTTCCCCAGTGCTCTGCAAGCTCTCCAGGACAACATAAAATCTGGGGCTCTGTGCTTTCTTTCGTCTGAACAAGTGTTACTGTTTTCTGCACAAAAGCGATTCTGCGAAGCAATGTGAAGACTTCTGCTTCCCAGGCACATAGAAGGAGCTAGCAGGGAATTCTCTGCCTGCCTTTCCCCAGTGCTCTGCAAGCTCTCCAGGACAACATAGAATCTGGGGCTCTGTGCTTTCTTTTGTTCTGAACAAGTGTTAGTGTTTTCTGCACAAAAGCGATTCTGCGAAGCAATGTGAAGACTTCTGTTTCCCAGGCACAGAGAAGGTGCTAGCAGGGAATTCTCTGCCTGCCTTTCCCCAGTGCTCTGCAAGCTCTCCAGGACAACATAAAATCTGGGGCTCTGTGCTTTCTTTCGTTCTGAACAAGTGTTACTGTTTTCTGCACAAAAGCGATTTTGCGAAGCAATGTGAACAGGCACAGAGAAGGTGCTAGCAGGGAATTCTCTGCCTGCCTTTCCCCAGTGCTCTGCAAGCTCTCCAGGACAACAGCAAATCTGCGGCTCTGTGCTTTCTTTCGTTCAGAACAAGTGTTACTGTTTTCTGCACAAAAGCGATTCTGCGAAGCAATGGGAACACTTCTCTTTCCCAGGCACAGGGAAGGTGCTAGCAGGGAATTCTCTGCCTGCCTTTCCCCAGTGCTCTGCAAGCTCTCCAGGACAACATAAAATCTGGGGCTCTGTGCTTTCTTTCGTCTGAACAAGTGTTACTGTTTTCTGCACAAAAGCGATTCTGCGAAGCAATGTGAACACTTCTGCTTCCCAGGCACAGAGAAGGTGCTAGCAGGGAATTCTCTGCCTGCCTTTACCCAGTGCTCTGCAAGCTCTCCAGGACAACAGCAAATCTGCGGCTCTGTGCTTTCTTTTGTTCTGAACAAGTGTTAGTGTTTTCTGCACAAAAGCGATTCTGCGAAGCAATGTGATGACTTCTGCTTCCCAGGCACAGAGAAGGTGCTAGCAGGGAATTCTCTGCCTGCCTTTCCCCAGTGCTCTGCAAGCTCTCCAGGACAACATCAAATCTGGGGCTCTGTGCTTTCTTTCGTTCTGAACAAGTGTTACTGTTTTCTGCACAAAAGCGATTCTGCGAAGCAATGTGAACACTTCTGCTTCCCAGGCACATAGAAGGTGCTAGCAGGGAATTCTCTGCCTGCTTTTCCCCAGTGCTCTGCAAGCTCTCCAGGACAACATAAAATCTGGGGCTCTGTGCTTTCTTTCGTTCTGAACAAGTGTTACTGTTTTCTGCACAAAAGCGATTCTGCGAAGCAATGTGAACAGGCACAGAGAAGGTGCTAGCAGGGAATTCTCTGCCTGCCTTTCCCCAGTGCTCTGCAAGCTCTCCAGGACAACAGCAAATCTGGGGCTCTGTGCTTTCTTTCGTTCAGAACAAGTGTTACTGTTTTCTGCACAAAAGCGATTCTGCGAAGCAATGGGAACACTTCTCTTTCCCAGGCACAGGGAAGGTGCTAGCAGGGAATTCTCTGCCTGCCTTTCCCCAGTGCTCTGCAAGCTCTCCAGGACAACATAAAATCTGGGGCTCTGTGCTTTCTTTCGTTCTGAACAAGTGTTACTGTTTTCTGCACAAAAGCGATTCTGCGAAGCAATGTGAACACTTCTGTTTCCCAGGCACAGAGAAGGTGCTAGCAGGGAATTCTCTGCCTGCCTTTCCCCAGTGCTCTGCAAGCTCTCCAGGACAACATAAAATCTGGGGCTCTGTGCTTTCTTTCCTTCTGAACAAGTGTTACAGTTTTCTGCACAAAAGCGATTCTGCGAAGCAATGTGAACACTTCTGTTTCCCAGGCACAGAGAAGGTGCTAGCAGGGAATTCTCTGCCTGCCTTTCCCCAGTGCTCTGCAAGCTCTCCAGGACAACATAAAATCTGGGGCTCTGTGCTTTCTTTCGTTCTGAACAAGTGTTACTGTTTTCTGCACAAAAGCGATTCTGCGAAGCAATGTGAACAGGCACAGAGAAGGTGCTAGCAGGGAATTCTCTGCCTGCCTTTCCCCAGTGCTCTGCAAGCTCTCCAGGACAACAGCAAATCTGCGGCTCTGTGCTTTCTTTCGTTCAGAACAAGTGTTACTGTTTTCTGCACAAAAGCGATTCTGCGAAGCAATGGGAACACTTCTCATTCCCAGGCACAGGGAAGGTGCTAGCAGGGAATTCTCTGCCTGCCTTTCCCCAGTGCTCTGCAAGCTCTCCAGGACAACATAAAATCTGGGGCTCTGTGCTTTCTTTCGTTCTGAACAAGTGTTATTGTTTTCTGCACAAAAGCGATTCTGCGAAGCAATGTGAACACTTATGTTTCCCAGGCACAGAGAAGGTGCTAGCAGGGAATTCTCTGCCTGCCTTTCCGCAGTGCTCTGCAAGCTCTCCAGGACAACATAAAATCTGGGGCTCTGTGCTTTCTTTCGTTCTGAACAAGTGTTACTGTTTTCTGCACAAAAGCGATTCTGCGAAGCAATGTGAACACTTCTGTTTCCCAGGCACAGAGAAGGTGCTAGCAGGGAATTCTCTGCCTGCCTTTCCCCAGTGCTCTGCAAGCTCTCCAGGACAACATAAAATCTGGGGCTCTGTGCTTTCTTTCGTCTGAACAAGTGTTACTGTTTTCTGCACAAAAGCGATTCTGCGAAGCAATGTGAACACTTCTGCTTCCCAGGCACATAGAAGGTGCTAGCAGGGAATTCTCTGCCTGCTTTTCCCCAGTGCTCTGCAAGCTCTCCAGGACAACATAAAATCTGGGGCTCTGTGCTTTCTTTCGTTCTGAACAAGTGTTACTGTTTTCTGCACAAAAGTGATTCTGCGAAGCAATGTGAACAGGCACAGAGAAGGTGCTAGCAGGGAATTCTCTGCCTGCCTTTCCCCAGTGCTCTGCAAGCTCTCCAGGACAACAGCAAATCTGGGGCTCTGTGCTTTCTTTCGTTCTGAACAAGTGTTACTGTTTTCTGCACAAAAGCGATTCTGCGAAGCAATGTGAAGACTTCTGCTTCCCAGGCACATAGAAGGTGCTAGCAGGGAATTCTCTGCCTGCCTTTCCCCAGTGCTCTGCAAGCTCTCCAGGACAACATAGAATCTGGGGCTCTGTGCTTTCTTTTGTTCTGAACAAGTGTTAGTGTTTTCTGCACAAAAGCGATTCTGCGAAGCAATGTGAACACTTCTGCTTCCCAGGCACAGAGAAGGTGCTAGCAGGGAATTCTCTGCCTGCCTTTCCCCAGTGCTCTGCAAGCTCTCCAGGACAACATAAAATCTGGGGCTCTGTGCTTTCTTTCGTTCTGAACAAGTGTTACTGTTTTCTGCACAAAAGCGATTCTGCGAAGCAATGTGAACAGGCACAGAGAAGGTGCTAGCAGGGAATTCTCTGCCTGCCTTTCCCCAGTGCTCTGCAAGCTCTCCAGGACAACATAAAATATGGGGCTCTGTGCTTTCTTTCGTTCAGAACAAGTGTTACTGTTTTCTGCACAAAAGCGATTCTGCGAAGCAATGGGAACACTTCTCTTTCCCAGGCACAGGGAAGGTGCTAGCAGGGAATTCTCTGCCTGCCTTTCCCCAGTGCTCTGCAAGCTCTCCAGGACAACATAAAATCTGGGGCTCTGTGCTTTCTTTCATTCTGAACAAGTGTTACTGTTTTCTGCACAAAAGCGATTCTGCGAAGCAATGTGAACACTTCTGTTTCCCAGGCACAGAGAAGGTGCTAGCAGGGAATTCTCTGCCTGCCTTTCCCCAGTGCTCTGCAAGCTCTCCAGGACAACATAAAATCTGGGGCTCTGTGCTTTCTTTCGTTCTGAACAAGTGTTACTGTTTTCTGCACAAAAGCGATTCTGCGAAGCAATGTGAACACTTCTGTTTCCCAGGCACAGAGAAGGTGCTAGCAGGGAATTCTCTGCCTGCCTTTCCCCAGTGCTCTGCAAGCTCTCCAGGACAACATAAAATCTGGGGCTCTGTGCTTTCTTTCGTCTGAACAAGTGTTACTGTTTTCTGCACAAAAGCGATTCTGCGAAGGAATGTGAACAGGCACAGAGAAGGTGCTAGCAGGGAATTCTCTGCCTGCCTTTCCCCAGTGCTCTGCAAGCTCTCCAGGACAACATAAAATCTGGGGCTCTGTGCTTTCTTTCGTCTGAACAAGTGTTACTGTTTTCTGCACAAAAGCGATTCTGCGAAGCAATGTGAAGACTTCTGCTTCCCAGGCACAGAGAAGGTGCTAGCAGGGAATTCTCTGCCTGCCTTTACCCAGTGCTCTGCAAGCTCTCCAGGACAACATAGAATCTGGGGCTCTGTGCTTTCTTTCGTTCTGAACAAGTGTTAGTGTTTTCTGCACAAAAGCGATTCTGCGAAGCAATGTGAAGACTTCTGCTTCCCAGGCACAGAGAAGGTGCTAGCAGGGAATTCTCTGCCTGCCTTTCCCCAGTGCTCTGCAAGCTCTCCAGGACAACATAAAATCTGGGGCTCTGTGCTTTCTTTCGTTCTGAACAAGTGTTACTGTTTTCTGCACAAAAGCGATTCTGCGAAGCAATGTGAAGACTTCTGCTTCCCAGGCACATAGAAGGTGCTAGCAGGGAATTCTCTGCCTGCTTTTCCCCAGTGCTCTGCAAGCTCTCCAGGACAACATAAAATCTGGGGCTCTGTGCTTTCTTTCGTTCTGAACAAGTGTTACTGTTTTCTGCACAAAAGCGATTCTGCGAAGCAATGGCAACACTTCTGTTTCCCAGGCACAGAGAAGGTGCTAGCAGGGAATTCTCTGCCTGCCTTTCCCCAGTGCTCTGCAAGCTCTCCAGGACAACAGCAAATCTGGGGCTCTGTGCTTTCTTTCGTTCTGAACAAGTGTTACTGTTTTCTGCACAAAAGCGATTCTGCGAAGCAATGTGAACACTTCTGCTTCCCAGGCACAGAGAAGGTGCTAGCAGGGAATTCTCTGCTTGCTTTTCCCCAGTGCTCTGCAAGCTCTCCAGGACAACATAAAATCTGGGGCTCTGTGCTTTCTTTCGTTCTGAACAAGTGTTATTGTTTTCTGCACAAAAGCGATTCTGCGAAGCAATGTGAACACTTCTGTTTCCCAGGCACAGAGAAGGTGCTAGCAGGGAATTCTCTGCCTGCCTTTCCCCAGTGCTCTGCAAGCTCTCCAGGACAACATAAAATCTGGGGCTCTGTGCTTTCTTTTGTTCTGAACAAGTGTTAGTGTTTTCTGCACAAAAGCGATTCTGCGAAGCAATGTGAAGACTTCTGCTTCCCAGGCACAGAGAAGGTGCTAGCAGGGAATTCTCTGCCTGCCTTTCCCCAGTGCTCTGCAAGCTCTCCAGGACAACATAAAATCTGGGGCTCTGTGCTTTCTTTCATCGGAACAAGTGTTACTGTTTTCTGCACAAAAGCGATTCTGCGAAGGAATGTGAACAGGCACAGAGAAGGTGCTAGCAGGGAATTCTCTGCCTGCCTTTCCCCAGTGCTCTGCAAGCTCTCCAGGACAACATAAAATCTGGGGCTCTGTGCTTTCTTTCGTTCTGAACAAGTGTTACTGTTTTCTGCACAAAAGCGATTCTGCGAAGCAATGTGAACACTTCTGTTTCCCAGGCACCGAGAACGTGCTAGCAGGGAATTCTCTACCTGCTTTTCCCCAGTGCTCTGCAAGCTCTCCAGGACAACATAAAATCTGGGGCTCTGTGCTTTCTTTCGTTCTGAACAAGTGTTATTGTTTTCTGCACAAAAGCGATTCTGCGAAGCAATGTGAACACTTCTGCTTCCCAGGCACAGAGAAGGTGCTAGCAGGGAATTCTCTGCCTGTTTTTCCCCAGTGCTCTGCAAGCTCTCCAGGACAACAGCAAATCTGGGGCTCTGTGCTTTCTTTCGTTCTGAACAAGTGTTACTGTTTTCTGCACAAAAGCGATTCTGCGAAGCAATGTGAACACTTCTGCTTCCCAGGCACATAGAAGGTGCTAGCAGGGAATTCTCTGCCTGCCTTTCCCCAGTGCTCTGCAAGCTCTCCAGGACAACATAGAATCTGGGGCTCTGTGCTTTCTTTTGTTCTGAACAAGTGTTAGTGTTTTCTGCACAAAAGCGATTCTGCGAAGCAATGTGAACACTTCTTTTTCCCAGGCACAGAGAAGGTGCTAGCAGGGAATTCTCTGCCTGCCTTTCCCCAGTGCTCTGCAAGCTCTCCAGGACAACATAAAATCTGGGGCTCTGTGCTTTCTTTCGTTCTGAACAAGTGTTACTGTTTTCTGCACAAAAGCGATTCTGCGAAGCAATGTGAACAGGCACAGAGAAGGTGCTAGCAGGGAATTCTCTGCCTGCCTTTCCCCAGTGCTCTGCAAGCTCTCCAGGACAACAGCAAATCTGCGGCTCTGTGCTTTCTTTCGTTCAGAACAAGTGTTACTGTTTTCTGCACAAAAGCGATTCTGCGAAGCAATGTGAACACTTCTCTTTCCCAGGCACAGGGAAGGTGCTAGCAGGGAATTCTCTGCTTGCTTTTCCCCAGTGCTCTGCAAGCTCTCCAGGACAACATAGAATCTGGGGCTCTGTGCTTTCTTTCCTTCTGAACAAGTGTTACTGTTTTCTGCACAAAAGCGATTCTGCCAAGCAATGTGAACACTTCTGCTTCCCAGGCACAGAGAAGGTGCTAGCAGGAAATTCTCTGCCTGCCGTTCCCCAGTGCTCTGCAAGCTCTCCAGGACAACATAAAATCTGGGGCTCTGTGCTTTCTTTTGTTCTGAACAAGTGTTACTGTTTTCTGCACAAAAGCGATTCTGCGAAGCAATGGGAACACTTCTGTTTCCCAGGCACAGAGAAGGTGCTAGCAGGGAATTCTCTGCCTGCTTTTCCCCAGTGCTCTGTAAGCTCTCCAGGACAACATAAAATCTGGGGCTCTGTGCTTTCTTTCCTTCTGAACAAGTGTTACTGTTTTCTGCACAAAAGCGATTCTGCGAAGCAATGTGAAGACTTCTGCTTCCCAGGCACAGAGAAGGTGCTAGCAGGGAATTCTCTGCCTGCCTTTCCGCAGTGCTCTGCAAGCTCTCCAGGACAACATAGAATCTGGGGCTCTGTGCTTTCTTTTGTTCTGAACAAGTGTTAGTGTTTTCTGCACAAAAGCGATTCTGCGAAGCAATGTGAACACTTCTGCTTCCCAGGCTCAGAGAAGGTGCTAGCAGGGAATTCTCTGCCTGCCTTTCCCCAGTGCTCTGCAAGCTCTCCAGGACAACATAAAATCTGGGGCTCTGTGCTTTCTTTCATCGGAACAAGTGTTACTGTTTTCTGCACAAAAGCGATTCTGCGAAGGAATGTGAACAGGCACAGAGAAGGTGCTAGCAGGGAATTCTCTGCCTGCCTTTCCCCAGTGCTCTGCAAGCTCTCCAGGACAACATAAAATCTGGGGCTCTGTGCTTTCTTTCGTTCTGAACAAGTGTTACTGTTTTCTGCACAAAAGCGATTCTGCGAAGCAATGTGAACACTTCTGTTTCCCAGGCACCGAGAACGTGCTAGCAGGGAATTCTCTACCTGCTTTTCCCCAGTGCTCTGCAAGCTCTCCAGGACAACATAAAATCTGGGGCTCTGTGCTTTCTTTCGTTCTGAACAAGTGTTATTGTTTTCTGCACAAAAGCGATTCTGCGAAGCAATGTGAACACTTCTGCTTCCCAGGCACAGAGAAGGTGCTAGCAGGGAATTCTCTGCCTGTTTTTCCCCAGTGCTCTGCAAGCTCTCCAGGACAACAGCAAATCTGGGGCTCTGTGCTTTCTTTCGTTCTGAACAAGTGTTACTGTTTTCTGCACAAAAGCGATTCTGCGAAGCAATGTGAACACTTCTGCTTCCCAGGCACATAGAAGGTGCTAGCAGGGAATTCTCTGCCTGCCTTTCCCCAGTGCTCTGCAAGCTCTCCAGGACAACATAGAATCTGGGGCTCTGTGCTTTCTTTTGTTCTGAACAAGTGTTAGTGTTTTCTGCACAAAAGCGATTCTGCGAAGCAATGTGAACACTTCTTTTTCCCAGGCACAGAGAAGGTGCTAGCAGGGAATTCTCTGCCTGCCTTTCCCCAGTGCTCTGCAAGCTCTCCAGGACAACATAAAATCTGGGGCTCTGTGCTTTCTTTCGTTCTGAACAAGTGTTACTGTTTTCTGCACAAAAGCGATTCTGCGAAGCAATGTGAACAGGCACAGAGAAGGTGCTAGCAGGGAATTCTCTGCCTGCCTTTCCCCAGTGCTCTGCAAGCTCTCCAGGACAACAGCAAATCTGCGGCTCTGTGCTTTCTTTCGTTCAGAACAAGTGTTACTGTTTTCTGCACAAAAGCGATTCTGCGAAGCAAAGTGAACACTTCTCTTTCCCAGGCACAGGGAAGGTGCTAGCAGGGAATTCTCTGCTTGCTTTTCCCCAGTGCTCTGCAAGCTCTCCAGGACAACATAGAATCTGGGGCTCTGTGCTTTCTTTCCTTCTGAACAAGTGTTACTGTTTTCTGCACAAAAGCGATTCTGCCAAGCAATGTGAACACTTCTGCTTCCCAGGCACAGAGAAGGTGCTAGCAGGAAATTCTCTGCCTGCCGTTCCCCAGTGCTCTGCAAGCTCTCCAGGACAACATAAAATCTGGGGCTCTGTGCTTTCTTTTGTTCTGAACAAGTGTTACTGTTTTCTGCACAAAAGCGATTCTGCGAAGCAATGGGAACACTTCTGTTTCCCAGGCACAGAGAAGGTGCTAGCAGGGAATTCTCTGCCTGCTTTTCCCCAGTGCTCTGCAAGCTCTCCAGGACAACATAAAATCTGGGGCTCTGTGCTTTCTTTCCTTCTGAACAAGTGTTACTGTTTTCTGCACAAAAGCGATTCTGCGAAGCAATGTGAAGACTTCTGCTTCCCAGGCACAGAGAAGGTGCTAGCAGGGAATTCTCTGCCTGCCTTTCCCCAGTGCTCTGCAAGCTCTCCAGGACAACATAAAATCTGGTGCTCTGTGCTTTCTTTCGTTCTGAACAAGTGTTATTGGTTTCTGCACAAAAGCGATTCTGCGAAGCAATGTGAACACTTCTGCTTCCCAGGCACAGAGAAGGTGCTAGCAGGAAATTCTCTGCCTGCCTTTCCCCAGTGCTCTGCAAGCTCTCCAGGACAACATAAAATCTGGGGCTCTGTGCTTTCTTTCGTTCTGAACAAGTGTTATTGTTTTCTGCACAAAAGCGATTCTGCGAAGCAATGTGAAGACTTCTGCTTCCCAGGCACAGAGAAGGTGCTAGCAGGGAATTCTCTGCCTGCCTTTCCCCAGTGCTCTGCAAGCTCTCCAGGACAACATAAAATCTGGTGCTCTGTGCTTTCTTTCGTTCTGAACAAGTGTTATTGGTTTCTGCACAAAAGCGATTCTGCGAAGCAATGGAAACACTTCTGCTTCCCAGGCACAGAGAAGGTGCTAGCAGGGAATTCTCTGCCTGCCTTTCCCCAGTGCTCTGCAAGCTCTCCAGGACAACATAAAATCTGGGGCTCTGTGCTTTCTTTCGTCTGAACAAGTGTTACTGTTTTCTGCACAAAAGCGATTCTGCGAAGTAATGTGAACAGGCACAGAGAAGGTGCTAGCAGGGAATTCTCTGCCTGCTTTTCCCCAGTACTCTGCAAGCTCTCCAGCACAACATAAAATATGGGGCTCTGTGCTTTCTTTCCTTCTGAACAAGTGTACTGTTTTCTGCACAAAAGCGATACTGCTAAGAAATCTGAACACTTCTGTTTCCCAGGCACAGAGAAGGTGCTAGCAGGGAATTCTCTGCCTGCTTTTCCCCAGTGCTCTGCAAGCTCTCCAGGACAACAGCAAATCTGGGGCTCTGTGCTTTCTTTCGTTCTGAACAAGTGTTACTGTTTTCTGCACAAAAGCGATTCTGCGAAGGAATGTGAACACTTCTGTTTCCCAGGCACAGAGAAGGTGCTAGCAGGGAATTCTCTGCCTGCTTTTCCCCAGTGCTCTGCAAGCTCTCCAGCACAACATAAAATCTGGGGCTCTGTGCTTTCTTTCGTTCTGAACAAGTGTTACTGTTTTCTGCACAAAAGCGATTCTGCGAAGCAATGTGAACACTTCTGCTTCCCAGGCACAGAGAAGGTGCTAGCAGGGAATTCTCTGCCTGCCTTTACCCAGTGCTCTGCAAGCTCTCCAGGACAACAGCAAATCTGCGGCTCTGTGCTTTCTTTTGTTCTGAACAAGTGTTAGTGTTTTCTGCACAAAAGCGATTCTGCGAAGCAATGTGATGACTTCTGCTTCCCAGGCACAGAGAAGGTGCTAGCAGGGAATTCTCTGCCTGCCTTTCCCCAGTGCTCTGCAAGCTCTCCAGGACAACATAAAATCTGGGGCTCTGTGCTTTCTTTCGTTCTGAACAAGTGTTACTGTTTTCTGCACAAAAGCGATTCTGCGAAGCAATGTGAACACTTCTGCTTCCCAGGCACATAGAAGGTGCTAGCAGGGAATTCTCTGCCTGCCTTTCCCCAGTGCTCTGCAAGCTCTCCAGGACAACATAGAATCTGGGGCTCTGTGCTTTCTTTTGTTCTGAACAAGTGTTACTGTTTTCTGCACAAAAGTGATTCTGCGAAGCAATGTGAACAGGCACAGAGAAGGTGCTAGCAGGGAATTCTCTGCCTGCCTTTCCCCAGTGCTCTGCAAGCTCTCCAGGACAACAGCAAATCTGGGGCTCTGTGCTTTCTTTTGTTCTGAACAAGTGTTACTGTTTTCTGCACAAAAGCGATTCTGCGAAGCAATGTGAACACTTCTGCTTCCCAGGCACATAGAAGGTGCTAGCAGGGAATTCTCTGCCTGCCTTTCCCCAGTGCTCTGCAAGCTCTCCAGGACAACATAGAATCTGGGGCTCTGTGCTTTCTTTTGTTCTGAACAAGTGTTAGTGTTTTCTGCACAAAAGCGATTCTGCGAAGCAATGTGAACACTTCTCTTTCCCAGGCACAGGGAAGGTGCTAGCAGGGAATTCTCTGCTTGCTTTTCCCCAGTGCTCTGCAAGCTCTCCAGCACAACATAGAATCTGGGGCTCTGTGCTTTCTTTCCTTCTGAACAAGTGTTACTGTTTTCTGCACAAAAGCGATTCTGCCAAGCAATGTGAACACTTCTGCTTCCCAGGCACAGAGAAGGTGCTAGCAGGAAATTCTCTGCCTGCCTTTCCCCAGTGCTCTGCAAGCTCTCCAGGACAACATAAAATCTGGGGCTCTGTGCTTTCTTTTGTTCTGAACAAGTGTTACTGTTTTCTGCACAAAAGCGATTCTGCGAAGCAATGGGAACACTTCTGTTTCCCAGGCACAGAGAAGGTGCTAGCAGGGAATTCTCTGCCTGCTTTTCCCCAGTGCTCTGTAAGCTCTCCAGGACAACATAAAATCTGGGGCTCTGTGCTTTCTTTCCTTCTGAACAAGTGTTACTGTTTTCTGCACAAAAGCGATTCTGCGAAGCAATGTGAAGACTTCTGCTTCCCAGGCACAGAGAAGGTGCTAGCAGGGAATTCTCTGCCTGCCTTTCCCCAGTGCTCTGCAAGCTCTCCAGGACAACATAAAATCTGGTGCTCTGTGCTTTCTTTCGTTCTGAACAAGTGTTATTGGTTTCTGCACAAAAGCGATTCTGCGAAGCAATGTGAACACTTCTGCTTCCCAGGCACAGAGAAGGTGCTAGCAGGGAATTCTCTGCCTGTTTTTCCCCAGTGCTCTGCAAGCTCTCCAGGACAACAGCAAATCTGGGGCTCTGTGCTTTCTTTCGTTCTGAACAAGTGTTACTGTTTTCTGCACAAAAGCGATTCTGCGAAGCAATGTGAACACTTCTGCTTCCCAGGCACATAGAAGGTGCTAGCAGGGAATTCTCTGCCTGCCTTTCCCCAGTGCTCTGCAAGCTCTCCAGGACAACATAGAATCTGGGGCTCTGTGCTTTCTTTTGTTCTGAACAAGTGTTAGTGTTTTCTGCACAAAAGCGATTCTGCGAAGCAATGTGAACACTTCTGTTTCCCAGGCACAGAGAAGGTGCTAGCAGGGAATTCTCTGCCTGCCTTTCCCCAGTGCTCTGCAAGCTCTCCAGGACAACATAAAATCTGGGGCTCTGTGCTTTCTTTCGTTCTGAACAAGTGTTACTGTTTTCTGCACAAAAGCGATTCTGCGAAGCAATGTGAACAGGCACAGAGAAGGTGCTAGCAGGGAATTCTCTGCCTGCCTTTCCCCAGTGCTCTGCAAGCTCTCCAGGACAACAGCAAATCTGGGGCTCTGTGCTTTCTTTCGTTCAGAACAAGTGTTACTGTTTTCTGCACAAAAGCGATTCTGCGAAGCAATGGGAACACTTCTGTTTCCCAGGCACAGAGAAGGTGCTAGCAGGGAATTCTCTGCCTGCTTTTCCCCAGTGCTCTGCAAGCTCTCCAGGACAACATAAAATCTGGGGCTCTGTGCTTTCTTTCGTTCTGAACAAGTGTTACTGTTTTCTGCACAAAAGCGATTCTGCGAAGCAATGTGAAGACTTCTGCTTCCCAGGCACAGAGAAGGTGCTAGCAGGGAATTCTCTGCCTGCCTTTCCCCAGTGCTCTGCAAGCTCTCCAGGACAACATAAAATCTGGTGCTCTGTGCTTTCTTTCGTTCTGAACAAGTGTTATTGGTTTCTGCACAAAAGCGATTCTGCGAAGCAATGGAAACACTTCTGCTTCCCAGGCACAGAGAAGGTGCTAGCAGGGAATTCTCTGCCTGCCTTTCCCCAGTGCTCTGCAAGCTCTCCAGGACAACATAAAATCTGGGGCTCTGTGCTTTCTTTCGTCTGAACAAGTGTTACTGTTTTCTGCACAAAAGCGATTCTGCGAAGTAATGTGAACAGGCACAGAGAAGGTGCTAGCAGGGAATTCTCTGCCTGCTTTTCCCCAGTACTCTGCAAGCTCTCCAGCACAACATAAAATATGGGGCTCTGTGCTTTCTTTCCTTCTGAACAAGTGTACTGTTTTCTGCACAAAAGCGATACTGCTAAGAAATCTGAACACTTCTGTTTCCCAGGCACAGAGAAGGTGCTAGCAGGGAATTCTCTGCCTGCCTTTACCCAGTGCTCTGCAAGCTCTCCAGGACAACAGCAAATCTGCGGCTCTGTGCTTTCTTTTGTTCTGAACAAGTGTTAGTGTTTTCTGCACAAAAGCGATTCTGCGAAGCAATGTGATGACTTCTGCTTCCCAGGCACAGAGAAGGTGCTAGCAGGGAATTCTCTGCCTGCCTTTCCCCAGTGCTCTGCAAGCTCTCCAGGACAACATAAAATCTGGGGCTCTGTGCTTTCTTTCGTTCTGAACAAGTGTTACTGTTTTCTGCACAAAAGCGATTCTGCGAAGCAATGTGAACACTTCTGCTTCCCAGGCACAGAGAAGGTGCTAGCAGGGAATTCTCTGCCTGCTTTTCCCCAGTGCTCTGCAAGCTCTCCAGGACAACATAAAATCTGGGGCTCTGTGCTTTCTTTCGTTCTGAACAAGTGTTACTGTTTTCTGCACAAAAGTGATTCTGCGAAGCAATGTGAACAGGCACAGAGAAGGTGCTAGCAGGGAATTCTCTGCCTGCCTTTCCCCAGTGCTCTGCAAGCTCTCCAGGACAACAGCAAATCTGGGGCTCTGTGCTTTCTTTCGTTCTGAACAAGTGTTACTGTTTTCTGCACAAAAGCGATTCTGCGAAGCAATGTGAACACTTCTGCTTCCCAGGCACATAGAAGGTGCTAGCAGGGAATTCTCTGCCTGCCTTTCCCCAGTGCTCTGCAAGCTCTCCAGGACAACATAGAATCTGGGGCTCTGTGCTTTCTTTTGTTCTGAACAAGTGTTAGTGTTTTCTGCACAAAAGCGATTCTGCGAAGCAATGTGAACACTTCTGCTTCCCAGGCACAGAGAAGGTGCTAGCAGGGAATTCTCTGCCTGCCTTTCCCCAGTGCTCTGCAAGCTCTCCAGGACAACATAAAATCTGGGGCTCTGTGCTTTCTTTCGTTCTGAACAAGTGTTACTGTTTTCTGCACAAAAGCGATTCTGCGAAGCAATGTGAACAGGCACAGAGAAGGTGCTAGCAGGGAATTCTCTGCCTGCCTTTCCCCAGTGCTCTGCAAGCTCTCCAGGACAACAGCAAATCTGGGGCTCTGTGCTTTATTTCGTTCTGAACAAGTGTTACTGTTTTCTGCACAAAAGCGATTCTGCGAAGCAATGGGAACACTTCTCTTTCCCAGGCACAGGGAAGGTGCTAGCAGGGAATTCTCTGCCTGCCTTTCCCCAGTGCTCTGCAAGCTCTCCAGGACAACATAAAATCTGGGGCTCTGTGCTTTCTTTCGTTCTGAACAAGTGTTACTGTTTTCTGCACAAAAGCGATTCTGCGAAGCAATGTGAACACTTCTGTTTCCCAGGCACAGAGAAGGTGCTAGCAGGGAATTCTCTGCCTGCCTTTCCCCAGTGCTCTGCAAGCTCTCCAGGACAACATAAAATCTGGGGCTCTGTGCTTTCTTTCCTTCTGAACAAGTGTTACTGTTTTCTGCACAAAAGCGATTCTGCGAAGCAATGTGAACACTTCTGTTTCCCAGGCACAGAGAAGGTGCTAGCAGGGAATTCTCTGCCTGCCTTTCCGCAGTGCTCTGCAAGCTCTCCAGGACAACATAAAATCTGGGGCTCTGTGCTTTCTTTCGTTCTGAACAAGTGTTACTGTTTTCTGCACAAAAGCGATTCTGCGAAGCAATGTGAACACTTCTGTTTCCCAGGCACAGAGAAGGTGCTAGCAGGGAATTCTCTGCCTGCCTTTCCCCAGTGCTCTGCAAGCTCTCCAGGACAACATAAAATCTGGGGCTCTGTGCTTTCTTTCGTCTGAACAAGTGTTACTGTTTTCTGCACAAAAGCGATTCTGCGAAGCAATGTGAAGACTTCTGCTTCCCAGGCACAGAGAAGGTGCTAGCAGGGAATTCTCTGCCTGCCTTTCCCCAGTGCTCTGCAAGCTCTCCAGGACAACATAGAATCTGGGGCTCTGTGCTTTCTTTTGTTCTGAACAAGTGTTAGTGTTTTCTGCACAAAAGCGATTCTGCGAAGCAATGTGAAGACTTCTGCTTCCCAGGCACAGAGAAGGTGCTAGCAGGGAATTCTCTGCCTGCCTTTCCCCAGTGCTCTGCAAGCTCTCCAGGACAACTTAAAATCTGGGGCTCTGTGCTTTCTTTCGTTCTGAACAAGTGTTACTGTTTTCTGCACAAAAGCGATTCTGCGAAGCAATGTGAACACTTCTGCTTCCCAGGCACATAGAAGGTGCTAGCAGGGAATTCTCTGCCTGCTTTTCCCCAGTGCTCTGCAAGCTCTCCAGGACAACATAAAATCTGGGGCTCTGTGCTTTCTTTCGTTCTGAACAAGTGTTACTGTTTTCTGCACAAAAGTGATTCTGCGAAGCAATGTGAACAGGCACAGAGAAGGTGCTAGCAGGGAATTCTCTGCCTGCCTTTCCCCAGTGCTCTGCAAGCTCTCCAGGACAACAGCAAATCTGGGGCTCTGTGCTTTCTTTCGTTCTGAACAAGTGTTACTGTTTTCTGCACAAAAGCGATTCTGCGAAGCAATGTGAAGACTTCTGCTTCCCAGGCACATAGAAGGTGCTAGCAGGGAATTCTCTGCCTGCCTTTCCCCAGTGCTCTGCAAGCTCTCCAGGACAACATAGAATCTGGGGCTCTGTGCTTTCTTTTGTTCTGAACAAGTGTTAGTGTTTTCTGCACAAAAGCGATTCTGCGAAGCAATGTGAACACTTCTGCTTCCCAGGCACAGAGAAGGTGCTAGCAGGGAATTCTCTGCCTGCCTTTCCCCAGTGCTCTGCAAGCTCTCCAGGACAACATAAAATCTGGGGCTCTGTGCTTTCTTTCGTTCTGAACAAGTGTTACTGTTTTCTGCACAAAAGCGATTCTGCGAAGCAATGGGAACAGGCACAGAGAAGGTGCTAGCAGGGAATTCTCTGCCTGCCTTTCCCCAGTGCTCTGCAAGCTCTCCAGGACAACATAAAATATGGGGCTCTGTGCTTTCTTTCGTTCAGAACAAGTGTTACTGTTTTCTGCACAAAAGCGATTCTGCGAAGCAATGGGAACACTTCTCTTTCCCAGGCACAGGGAAGGTGCTAGCAGGGAATTCTCTGCCTGCCTTTCCCCAGTGCTCTGCAAGCTCTCCAGGACAACATAAAATCTGGGGCTCTGTGCTTTCTTTCATTCTGAACAAGTGTTAGTGTTTTCTGCACAAAAGCGATTCTGCGAAGCAATGTGAACACTTCTGTTTCCCAGGCACAGAGAAGGTGCTAGCAGGGAATTCTCTGCCTGCCTTTCCCCAGTGCTCTGCAAGCTCTCCAGGACAACATAAAATCTGGGGCTCTGTGCTTTCTTTCGTTCTGAACAAGTGTTACTGTTTTCTGCACAAAAGCGATTCTGCGAAGCAATGTGAACACTTATGTTTCCCAGGCACAGAGAAGGTGCTAGCAGGGAATTCTCTGCCTGCCTTTCCCCAGTGCTCTGCAAGCTCTCCAGGACAACATAAAATCTGGGGCTCTGTGCTTTCTTTCGTCTGAACAAGTGTTACTGTTTTCTGCACAAAAGCGATTCTGCGAAGGAATGTGAACAGGCACAGAGAAGGTGCTAGCAGGGAATTCTCTGCCTGCCTTTCCCCAGTGCTCTGCAAGCTCTCCAGGACAACATAAAATCTGGGGCTCTGTGCTTTCTTTCGTCTGAACAAGTGTTACTGTTTTCTGCACAAAAGCGATTCTGCGAAGCAATGTGAAGACTTCTGCTTCCCAGGCACAGAGAAGGTGCTAGCAGGGAATTCTCTGCCTGCCTTTACCCAGTGCTCTGCAAGCTCTCCAGGACAACATAGAATCTGGGGCTCTGTGCTTTCTTTTGTTCTGAACAACTGTTAGTGTTTTCTGCACAAAAGCGATTCTGCGAAGCAATGTGAAGACTTCTGCTTCCCAGGCACAGAGAAGGTGCTAGCAGGGAATTCTCTGCCTGCCTTTCCCCAGTGCTCTGCAAGCTCTCCAGGACAACATAAAATCTGGGGCTCTGTGCTTTCTTTCGTTCTGAACAAGTGTTACTGTTTTCTGCACAAAAGCGATTCTGCGAAGCAATGTGAACACTTCTGCTTCCCAGGCACATAGAAGGTGCTAGCAGGGAATTCTCTGCCTGCTTTTCCCCAGTGCTCTGCAAGCTCTCCAGGACAACATAAAATCTGGGGCTCTGTGCTTTCTTTCGTTCTGAACAAGTGTTACTGTTTTCTGCACAAAAGCGATTCTGCGAAGCAATGTGAACAGGCACAGAGAAGGTGCTAGCAGGGAATTCTCTGCCTGCCTTTCCCCAGTGCTCTGCAAGCTCTCCAGGACAACATAAAATCTGGGGCTCTGTGCTTTCTTTCGTTCTGAACAAGTGTTACTGTTTTCTGCACAAAAGCGATTCTGCGAAGCAATGTGAAGACTTCTGCTTCCCAGGCACATAGAAGGTGCTAGCAGGGAATTCTCTGCCTGCTTTTCCCCAGTGCTCTGCAAGCTCTCCAGGACAACATAAAATCTGGGGCTCTGTGCTTTCTTTCGTTCTGAACAAGTGTTACTGTTTTCTGCACAAAAGCGATTCTGCGAAGCAATGGGAACAGGCACAGAGAAGGTGCTAGCAGGGAATTCTCTGCCTGCCTTTCCCCAGTGCTCTGCAAGCTCTCCAGGACAACATAAAATCTGGGGCTCTGTGCTTTCTTTTGTTCTGAACAAGTGTTACTGTTTTCTGCACAAAAGCGATTCTGCGAAGCAATGGGAACACTTCTGTTTCCCAGGCACAGAGAAGGTGCTAGCAGGGAATTCTCTGCCTGCTTTTCCCCAGTGCTCTGCAAGCTCTCCAGGACAACATAAAATCTGGGGCTCTGTGCTTTCTTTCGTTCTGAACAAGTGTTACTGTTTTCTGCACAAAAGCGATTCTGCGAAGCAATGTGAACACTTCTGCTTCCCAGGCACAGAGAAGGTGCTAGCAGGGAATTCTCTGCTTGCTTTTCCCCAGTGCTCTGCAAGCTCTCCAGGACAACATAAAATCTGGGGCTCTGTGCTTTCTTTCGTTCTGAACAAGTGTTATTGTTTTCTGCACAAAAGCGATTCTGCGAAGCAATGTGAACACTTCTTTTTCCCAGGCACAGAGAAGGTGCTAGCAGGGAATTCTCTGCCTGCCTTTCCCCAGTGCTCTGCAAGCTCTCCAGGACAACATAAAATCTGGGGCTCTGTGCTTTCTTTTGTTCTGAACAAGTGTTAGTGTTTTCTGCACAAAAGCGATTCTGCGAAGCAATGTGAAGACTTCTGCTTCCCAGGCACAGAGAAGGTGCTAGCAGGGAATTCTCTGCCTGCCTTTCCCCAGTGCTCTGCAAGCTCTCCAGGACAACATAAAATCTGGGGCTCTGTGCTTTCTTTCGTCGGAACAAGTGTTACTGTTTTCTGCACAAAAGCGATTCTGCGAAGGAATGTGAACAGGCACAGAGAAGGTGCTAGCAGGGAATTCTCTGCCTGCCTTTCCCCAGTGCTCTGCAAGCTCTCCAGGACAACATAAAATCTGGGGCTCTGTGCTTTCTTTCCTTCTGAACAAGTGTTACTGTTTTCTGCACAAAAGCGATTCTGCGAAGCAATGTGAACACTTCTGTTTCCCAGGCACAGAGAAGGTGCTAGCAGGGAATTCTCTGCCTGCCTTTCCGCAGTGCTCTGCAAGCTCTCCAGGACAACATAAAATCTGGGGCTCTGTGCTTTCTTTCGTTCTGAACAAGTGTTACTGTTTTCTGCACAAAAGCGATTCTGCGAAGCAATGTGAACACTTCTGTTTCCCAGGCACAGAGAAGGTGCTAGCAGGGAATTCTCTGCCTGCCTTTCCCCAGTGCTCTGCAAGCTCTCCAGGACAACATAAAATCTGGGGCTCTGTGCTTTCTTTCGTCTGAACAAGTGTTACTGTTTTCTGCACAAAAGCGATTCTGCGAAGCAATGTGAAGACTTCTGCTTCCCAGGCACAGAGAAGGTGCTAGCAGGGAATTCTCTGCCTGCCTTTCCCCAGTGCTCTGCAAGCTCTCCAGGACAACATAGAATCTGGGGCTCTGTGCTTTCTTTTGTTCTGAACAAGTGTTAGTGTTTTCTGCACAAAAGCGATTCTGCGAAGCAATGTGAAGACTTCTGCTTCCCAGGCACAGAGAAGGTGCTAGCAGGGAATTCTCTGCCTGCCTTTCCCCAGTGCTCTGCAAGCTCTCCAGGACAACATAAAATCTGGGGCTCTGTGCTTTCTTTCGTTCTGAACAAGTGTTACTGTTTTCTGCACAAAAGCGATTCTGCGAAGCAATGTGAACACTTCTGCTTCCCAGGCACATAGAAGGTGCTAGCAGGGAATTCTCTGCCTGCTTTTCCCCAGTGCTCTGCAAGCTCTCCAGGACAACATAAAATCTGGGGCTCTGTGCTTTCTTTCGTTCTGAACAAGTGTTACTGTTTTCTGCACAAAAGTGATTCTGCGAAGCAATGTGAACAGGCACAGAGAAGGTGCTAGCAGGGAATTCTCTGCCTGCCTTTCCCCAGTGCTCTGCAAGCTCTCCAGGACAACAGCAAATCTGGGGCTCTGTGCTTTCTTTCGTTCTGAACAAGTGTTACTGTTTTCTGCACAAAAGCGATTCTGCGAAGCAATGTGAAGACTTCTGCTTCCCAGGCACATAGAAGGTGCTAGCAGGGAATTCTCTGCCTGCCTTTCCCCAGTGCTCTGCAAGCTCTCCAGGACAACATAGAATCTGGGGCTCTGTGCTTTCTTTTGTTCTGAACAAGTGTTAGTGTTTTCTGCACAAAAGCGATTCTGCGAAGCAATGTGAACACTTCTGCTTCCCAGGCACAGAGAAGGTGCTAGCAGGGAATTCTCTGCCTGCCTTTCCCCAGTGCTCTGCAAGCTCTCCAGGACAACATAAAATCTGGGGCTCTGTGCTTTCTTTCGTTCTGAACAAGTGTTACTGTTTTCTGCACAAAAGCGATTCTGCGAAGCAATGGGAACAGGCACAGAGAAGGTGCTAGCAGGGAATTCTCTGCCTGCCTTTCCCCAGTGCTCTGCAAGCTCTCCAGGACAACATAAAATATGGGGCTCTGTGCTTTCTTTCGTTCAGAACAAGTGTTACTGTTTTCTGCACAAAAGCGATTCTGCGAAGCAATGGGAACACTTCTCTTTCCCAGGCACAGGGAAGGTGCTAGCAGGGAATTCTCTGCCTGCCTTTCCCCAGTGCTCTGCAAGCTCTCCAGGACAACATAAAATCTGGGGCTCTGTGCTTTCTTTCATTCTGAACAAGTGTTAGTGTTTTCTGCACAAAAGCGATTCTGCGAAGCAATGTGAACACTTCTGTTTCCCAGGCACAGAGAAGGTGCTAGCAGGGAATTCTCTGCCTGCCTTTCCCCAGTGCTCTGCAAGCTCTCCAGGACAACATAAAATCTGGGGCTCTGTGCTTTCTTTCGTTCTGAACAAGTGTTACTGTTTTCTGCACAAAAGCGATTCTGCGAAGCAATGTGAACACTTCTGTTTCCCAGGCACAGAGAAGGTGCTAGCAGGGAATTCTCTGCCTGCCTTTCCCCAGTGCTCTGCAAGCTCTCCAGGACAACATAAAATCTGGGGCTCTGTGCTTTCTTTCGTCTGAACAAGTGTTACTGTTTTCTGCACAAAAGCGATTCTGCGAAGGAATGTGAACAGGCACAGAGAAGGTGCTAGCAGGGAATTCTCTGCCTGCCTTTCCCCAGTGCTCTGCAAGCTCTCCAGGACAACATAAAATCTGGGGCTCTGTGCTTTCTTTCGTCTGAACAAGTGTTACTGTTTTCTGCACAAAAGCGATTCTGCGAAGCAATGTGAAGACTTCTGCTTCCCAGGCACAGAGAAGGTGCTAGCAGGGAATTCTCTGCCTGCCTTTACCCAGTGCTCTGCAAGCTCTCCAGGACAACATAGAATCTGGGGCTCTGTGCTTTCTTTTGTTCTGAACAAGTGTTAGTGTTTTCTGCACAAAAGCGATTCTGCGAAGCAATGTGAAGACTTCTGCTTCCCAGGCACAGAGAAGGTGCTAGCAGGGAATTCTCTGCCTGCCTTTCCCCAGTGCTCTGCAAGCTCTCCAGGACAACATAAAATCTGGGGCTCTGTGCTTTCTTTCGTTCTGAACAAGTGTTACTGTTTTCTGCACAAAAGCGATTCTGCGAAGCAATGTGAACACTTCTGCTTCCCAGGCACATAGAAGGTGCTAGCAGGGAATTCTCTGCCTGCTTTTCCCCAGTGCTCTGCAAGCTCTCCAGGACAACATAAAATCTGGGGCTCTGTGCTTTCTTTCGTTCTGAACAAGTGTTACTGTTTTCTGCACAAAAGCGATTCTGCGAAGCAATGTGAACAGGCACAGAGAAGGTGCTAGCAGGGAATTCTCTGCCTGCCTTTCCCCAGTGCTCTGCAAGCTCTCCAGGACAACATAAAATCTGGGGCTCTGTGCTTTCTTTCGTTCTGAACAAGTGTTACTGTTTTCTGCACAAAAGCGATTCTGCGAAGCAATGTGAAGACTTCTGCTTCCCAGGCACATAGAAGGTGCTAGCAGGGAATTCTCTGCCTGCTTTTCCCCAGTGCTCTGCAAGCTCTCCAGGACAACATAAAATCTGGGGCTCTGTGCTTTCTTTCGTTCTGAACAAGTGTTACTGTTTTCTGCACAAAAGCGATTCTGCGAAGCAATGGGAACAGGCACAGAGAAGGTGCTAGCAGGGAATTCTCTGCCTGCCTTTCCCCAGTGCTCTGCAAGCTCTCCAGGACAACATAAAATCTGGGGCTCTGTGCTTTCTTTTGTTCTGAACAAGTGTTACTGTTTTCTGCACAAAAGCGATTCTGCGAAGCAATGGGAACACTTCTGTTTCCCAGGCACAGAGAAGGTGCTAGCAGGGAATTCTCTGCCTGCTTTTCCCCAGTGCTCTGCAAGCTCTCCAGGACAACATAAAATCTGGGGCTCTGTGCTTTCTTTCGTTCTGAACAAGTGTTACTGTTTTCTGCACAAAAGCGATTCTGCGAAGCAATGTGAACACTTCTGCTTCCCAGGCACAGAGAAGGTGCTAGCAGGGAATTCTCTGCTTGCTTTTCCCCAGTGCTCTGCAAGCTCTCCAGGACAACATAAAATCTGGGGCTCTGTGCTTTCTTTCGTTCTGAACAAGTGTTATTGTTTTCTGCACAAAAGCGATTCTGCGAAGCAATGTGAACACTTCTTTTTCCCAGGCACAGAGAAGGTGCTAGCAGGGAATTCTCTGCCTGCCTTTCCCCAGTGCTCTGCAAGCTCTCCAGGACAACATAAAATCTGGGGCTCTGTGCTTTCTTTTGTTCTGAACAAGTGTTAGTGTTTTCTGCACAAAAGCGATTCTGCGAAGCAATGTGAAGACTTCTGCTTCCCAGGCACAGAGAAGGTGCTAGCAGGGAATTCTCTGCCTGCCTTTCCCCAGTGCTCTGCAAGCTCTCCAGGACAACATAAAATCTGGGGCTCTGTGCTTTCTTTCGTCGGAACAAGTGTTACTGTTTTCTGCACAAAAGCGATTCTGCGAAGGAATGTGAACAGGCACAGAGAAGGTGCTAGCAGGGAATTCTCTGCCTGCCTTTCCCCAGTGCTCTGCAAGCTCTCCAGGACAACATAAAATCTGGGGCTCTGTGCTTTCTTTCGTTCTGAACAAGTGTTACTGTTTTCTGCACAAAAGCGATTCTGCGAAGCAATGTCAACACTTCTGTTTCCCAGGCACCGAGAACGTGCTAGCAGGGAATTCTCTACCTGCTTTTCCCCAGTGCTCTGCAAGCTCTCCAGGACAACATAAAATCTGGGGCTCTGTGCTTTCTTTCGTTCTGAACAAGTGTTATTGTTTTCTGCACAAAAGCGATTCTGCGAAGCAATGTGAACACTTCTGCTTCCCAGGCACAGAGAAGGTGCTAGCAGGGAATTCTCTGCCTGTTTTTCCCCAGTGCTCTGCAAGCTCTCCAGGACAACAGCAAATCTGGGGCTCTGTGCTTTCTTTCGTTCTGAACAAGTGTTACTGTTTTCTGCACAAAAGCGATTCTGCGAAGCAATGGGAACACTTCTGCTTCCCAGGCACATAGAAGGTGCTAGCAGGGAATTCTCTGCCTGCCTTTCCCCAGTGCTCTGCAAGCTCTCCAGGACAACATAGAATCTGGGGCTCTGTGCTTTCTTTTGTTCTGAACAAGTGTTACTGTTTTCTGCACAAAAGCGATTCTGCGAAGCAATGTGAACACTTCTTTTTCCCAGGCACAGAGAAGGTGCTAGCAGGGAATTCTCTGCCTGCCTTTCCCCAGTGCTCTGCAAGCTCTCCAGGACAACATAAAATCTGGGGCTCTGTGCTTTCTTTCGTTCTGAACAAGTGTTACTGTTTTCTGCACAAAAGCGATTCTGGGAAGCAATGTGAACAGGCACAGAGAAGGTGCTAGCAGGGAATTCTCTGCCTGCCTTTCCCCAGTGCTCTGCAAGCTCTCCAGGACAACAGCAAATCTGCGGCTCTGTGCTTTCTTTCGTTCAGAACAAGTGTTACTGTTTTCTGCACAAAAGCGATTCTGCGAAGCAATGTGAACACTTCTCTTTCCCAGGCACAGGGAAGGTGCTAGCAGGGAATTCTCTGCTTGCTTTTCCCCAGTGCTCTGCAAGCTCTCCAGGACAACATAGAATCTGGGGCTCTGTGCTTTCTTTCCTTCTGAACAAGTGTTAATGTTTTCTGCACAAAAGCGATTCTGCCAAGCAATGTGAACACTTCTGCTTCCCAGGCACAGAGAAGGTGCTAGCAGGAAATTCTCTGCCTGCCTTTCCCCAGTGCTCTGCAAGCTCTCCAGGACAACATAAAATCTGGGGCTCTGTGCTTTCTTTTGTTCTGAACAAGTGTTACTGTTTTCTGCACAAAAGCGATTCTGCGAAGCAATGGGAACACTTCTGTTTCCCAGGCACAGAGAAGGTGCTAGCAGGGAATTCTCTGCCTGCTTTTCCCCAGTGCTCTGTAAGCTCTCCAGGACAACATAAAATCTGGGGCTCTGTGCTTTCTTTCCTTCTGAACAAGTGTTACTGTTTTCTGCACAAAAGCGATTCTGCGAAGCAATGTGAAGACTTCTGCTTCCCAGGCACAGAGAAGGTGCTAGCAGGGAATTCTCTGCCTGCCTTTCCCCAGTGCTCTGCAAGCTCTCCAGGACAACATAAAATCTGGTGCTCTGTGCTTTCTTTCGTTCTGAACAAGTGTTATTGGTTTCTGCACAAAAGCGATTCTGCGAAGCAATGTGAACACTTCTGCTTCCCAGGCACAGAGAAGGTGCTAGCAGGAAATTCTCTGCCTGCCTTTCCCCAGTGCTCTGCAAGCTCTCCAGGACAACATAAAATCTGGGGCTCTGTGCTTTCTTTCGTTCTGAACAAGTGTTATTGTTTTCTGCACAAAAGCGATTCTGCGAAGCAATGTGAACACTTCTGCTTCCCAGGCACAGAGAAGGTGCTAGCAGGGAATTCTCTGCCTGTTTTTCCCCAGTGCTCTGCAAGCTCTCCAGGACAACAGCAAATCTGGGGCTCTGTGCTTTCTTTCGTTCTGAACAAGTGTTACTGTTTTCTGCACAAAAGCGATTCTGCGAAGCAATGTGAACACTTCTGCTTCCCAGGCACATAGAAGGTGCTAGCAGGGAATTCTCTGCCTGCCTTTCCCCAGTGCTCTGCAAGCTCTCCAGGACAACATAGAATCTGGGGCTCTGTGCTTTCTTTTGTTCTGAACAAGTGTTAGTGTTTTCTGCACAAAAGCGATTCTGCGAAGCAATGTGAACACTTCTGCTTCCCAGGCACAGAGAAGGTGCTAGCAGGGAATTCTCTGCCTGCCTTTCCCCAGTGCTCTGCAAGCTCTCCAGGACAACATAAAATCTGGGGCTCTGTGCTTTCTTTCGTTCTGAACAAGTGTTACTGTTTTCTGCACAAAAGCGATTCTGCGAAGCAATGTGAACAGGCACAGAGAAGGTGCTAGCAGGGAATTCTCTGCCTGCCTTTCCCCAGTGCTCTGCAAGCTCTCCAGGACAACAGCAAATCTGCGGCTCTGTGCTTTCTTTCGTTCAGAACAAGTGTTACTGTTTTCTGCACAAAAGCGATTCTGCGAAGCAATGGGAACACTTCTCTTTCCCAGGCACAGGGAAGGTGCTAGCAGGGAATTCTCTGCTTGCTTTTCCCCAGTGCTCTGCAAGCTCTCCAGGACAACATAGAATCTGGGGCTCTGTGCTTTCTTTCGTTCTGAACAAGTGTTACTGTTTTCTGCACAAAAGCGATTCTGCCAAGCAATGTGAACACTTCTGCTTCCCAGGCACAGAGAAGGTGCTAGCAGGAAATTCTCTGCCTGCCTTTCCCCAGTGCTCTGCAAGCTCTCCAGGACAACATAAAATCTGGGGCTCTGTGCTTTCTTTCGTTCTGAACAAGTGTTACTGTTTTCTGCACAAAAGCGATTCTGCGAAGCAATGGGAACACTTCTGTTTCCCAGGCACAGAGAAGGTGCTAGCAGGGAATTCTCTGCCTGCTTTTCCCCAGTGCTCTGCAAGCTCTCCAGGACAACATAAAATCTGGGGCTCTGTGCTTTCTTTCGTTCTGAACAAGTGTTACTGTTTTCTGCACAAAAGCGATTCTGCGAAGCAATGTGAAGACTTCTGCTTCCCAGGCACAGAGAAGGTGCTAGCAGGGAATTCTCTGCCTGCCTTTCCCCAGTGCTCTGCAAGCTCTCCAGGACAACATAAAATCTGGGGCTCTGTGCTTTCTTTCGTTCTGAACAAGTGTTATTGGTTTCTGCACAAAAGCGATTCTGCGAAGCAATGGAAACACTTCTGCTTCCCAGGCACAGAGAAGGTGCTAGCAGGGAATTCTCTGCCTGCCTTTCCCCAGTGCTCTGCAAGCTCTCCAGGACAACATAAAATCTGGGGCTCTGTGCTTTCTTTCGTCTGAACAAGTGTTACTGTTTTCTGCACAAAAGCGATTCTGCGAAGTAATGTGAACAGGCACAGAGAAGGTGCTAGCAGGGAATTCTCTGCCTGCTTTTCCCCAGTACTCTGCAAGCTCTCCAGCACAACATAAAATATGGGGCTCTGTGCTTTCTTTCCTTCTGAACAAGTGTACTGTTTTCTGCACAAAAGCGATACTGCTAAGAAATCTGAACACTTCTGTTTCCCAGGCACAGAGAAGGTGCTAGCAGGGAATTCTCTGCCTGCTTTTCCCCAGTGCTCTGCAAGCTCTCCAGGACAACAGCAAATCTGGGGCTCTGTGCTTTCTTTCGTTCTGAACAAGTGTTACTGTTTTCTGCACAAAAGAGATTCTGCGGAGGAATGTGAACACTTCTGTTTCCCAGGCACAGAGAAGGTGCTAGCAGGGAATTCTCTGCCTGCTTTTCCCCAGTGCTCTGCAAGCTCTCCAGCACAACATAAAATCTGGGGCTCTGTGCTTTCTTTCGTTCTGAACAAGTGTTACTGTTTTCTGCACAAAAGCGATTCTGCGAAGCAATGTGAACAGGCACAGAGAAGGTGCTAGCAGGGAATTCTCTGCCTGCCTTTCCCCAGTGCTCTGCAAGCTCTCCAGCACAACATAAAATCTGGGGCTCTGTGCTTTCTTTCGTTCTGAACAAGTGTTACTGTTTTCTGCACAAAAGCGATTCTGCGAAGGAATGTGAACACTTCTGTTTCCCAGGCACAGAGAAGGTGCTAGCAGGGAATTCTCTGCCTGCTTTTCCCCAGTGCTCTGCAAGCTCTCCAGGACAACAGCAGATCTGGGGCTCTGTGCTTTCTTTCGTTCTGAACAAGTGTTACTGTTTTCTGCACAAAAGCGATTCTGCGAAGCAATGTGAACAGGCACAGAGAAGGTGCTAGCAGGAAATTCTCTGCCTGCCTTTCCCCAGTGCTCTGCAAGATCTCCAGGACAACATAGAATCTCGGGCTCTGTGCTTTCTTTTGTTCTGAACAAGTGTTAGTGTTTTCTGCACAAAAGCGATTCTGCGAAGCAATGTGAACACTTCTGCTTCCCAGGCACAGAGAAGGTGCTAGCAGGGAATTCTCTGCCTGCCTTTCCCCAGTGCTCTGCAAGCTCTCCAGGACAACATAAAATCTGGGGCTCTGTGCTTTCTTTCGTTCTGAACAAGTGTTACTGTTTTCTGCACAAAAGCGATTCTGCGAAGCAATGTGAACAGGCACAGAGAAGGTGCTAGCAGGGAATTCTCTGCCTGCCTTTCCCCAGTGCTCTGCAAGCTCTCCAGGACAACATAAAATCTGGGGCTCTGTGCTTTCTTTCGTTCTGAACAAGTGTTACTGTTTTCTGCACAAAAGCGATTCTGCGAAGCAATGTGAAGACTTCTGCTTCCCAGGCACAGAGAAGGTGCTAGCAGGGAATTCTCTGCCTGCCTTTCCCCAGTGCTCTGCAAGCTCTCCAGGACAACATCAAATCTGGGGCTCTGTGCTTTCTTTCGTTCTGAACAAGTGTTACTGTTTTCTGCACAAAAGCGATTCTGCGAAGCAATGTGAACACTTCTGCTTCCCAGGCACATAGAAGGTGCTAGCAGGGAATTCTCTGCCTGCTTTTCCCCAGTGCTCTGCAAGCTCTCCAGGACAACATAAAATCTGGGGCTCTGTGCTTTCTTTCGTTCTGAACAAGTGTTACTGTTTTCTGCACAAAAGCGATTCTGCGAAGCAATGGGAACAGGCACAGAGAAGGTGCTAGCAGGGAATTCTCTGCCTGCCTTTCCCCAGTGCTCTGCAAGCTCTCCAGGACAACATAAAATCTGGGGCTCTGTGCTTTCTTTCGTTCTGAACAAGTGTTACTGTTTTCTGCACAAAAGCGATTCTGCGAAGCAATGGGAACACTTCTGTTTCCCAGGCACAGAGAAGGTGCTAGCAGGGAATTCTCTGCCTGCTTTTCCCCAGTGCTCTGCAAGCTCTCCAGGACAACATAAAATCTGGGGCTCTGTGCTTTCTTTCGTTCTGAACAAGTGTTACTGTTTTCTGCACAAAAGCGATTCTGCGAAGCAATGTGAAGACTTCTGCTTCCCAGGCACAGAGAAGGTGCTAGCAGGGAATTCTCTGCTTGCTTTTCCCCAGTGCTCTGCAAGCTCTCCAGGACAACATAAAATCTGGGGCTCTGTGCTTTCTTTCGTTCTGAACAAGTGTTATTGTTTTCTGCACAAAAGCGATTCTGCGAAGCAATGTGAACACTTCTGTTTCCCAGGCACAGAGAAGGTGCTAGCAGGGAATTCTCTGCCTGCCTTTCCCCAGTGCTCTGCAAGCTCTCCAGGACAACATAAAATCTGGTGCTCTGTGCTTTCTTTCGTTCTGAACAAGTGTTATTGGTTTCTGCACAAAAGCGATTCTGCGAAGCAATGTGAACACTTCTGCTTCCCAGGCACAGAGAAGGTGCTAGCAGGGAATTCTCTGCCTGCCTTTCCCCAGTGCTCTGCAAGCTCTCCAGGACAACATAAAATCTGGGGCTCTGTGCTTTCTTTCGTCTGAACAAGTGTTACTGTTTTCTGCACAAAAGCGATTCTGCGAAGGAATGTGAACAGGCACAGAGAAGGTGCTAGCAGGGAATTCTCTGCCTGCCTTTCCCCAGTGCTCTGCAAGCTCTCCAGGACAACATAAAATCTGGGGCTCTGTGCTTTCTTTTGTTCTGAACAAGTGTTAGTGTTTTCTGCACAAAAGCGATTCTGCGAAGCAATGTGAACACTTCTGTTTCCCAGGCACAGAGAAGGTGCTAGCAGGGAATTCTCTGCCTGCTTTTCCCCAGTGCTCTGCAAGCTCTCCAGGACAACAGCAAATCTGGGGCTCTGTGCTTTCTTTCGTTCTGAACAAGTGTTACTGTTTTCTGCACAAAAGCGATTCTGCGAAGCAATGTGAAGACTTCTGCTTCCCAGGCACAGAGAAGGTGCTAGCAGGGAATTCTCTGCCTGCCTTTCCCCAGTGCTCTGCAAGCTCTCCAGGACAACAGCAAATCTGGGGCTCTGTGCTTTCTTTCGTTCTGAACAAGTGTTACTGTTTTCTGCACAAAAGCGATTCTGCGAAGGAATGTGAACACTTCTGTTTCCCAGGCACAGAGAAGGTGCTAGCAGGGAATTCTCTGCCTGCTTTTCCCCAGTGCTCTGCAAGCTCTCCAGGACAACATAGAATCTGGGGCTCTGTGCTTTCTTTTGTTCTGAACAAGTGTTAGTGTTTTCTGCACAAAAGCGATTCTGCGAAGCAATGTGAACACTTCTGCTTCCCAGGCACAGAGAAGGTGCTAGCAGGGAATTCTCTGCCTGCCTTTCCCCAGTGCTCTGCAAGCTCTCCAGGACAACATAAAATTTGGGGCTCTGTGCTTTCTTTCGTCTGAACAAGTGTTACTGTTTTCTGCACAAAAGCGATTCTGCGAAGCAATGTGAACAGGCACAGAGAAGGTGCTAGCAGGGAATTCTCTGCCTGCCTTTCCCCAGTGCTCTGCAAGCTCTCCAGGACAACATAAAATCTGGGGCTCTGTGCTTTCTTTCGTTCTGAACAAGTGTTACTGTTTTCTGCACAAAAGCGATTCTGCGAAGCAATGTGAAGACTTCTGCTTCCCAGGCACAGAGAAGGTGCTAGCAGGGAATTCTCTGCCTGCCTTTCCCCAGTGCTCTGCAAGCTCTCCAGGACAACATAAAATCTGGGGCTCTGTGCTTTCTTTCGTTCTGAACAAGTGTTACTGTTTTCTGCACAAAAGCGATTCTGCGAAGCAATGTGAACACTTCTGCTTCCCAGGCACAGAGAAGGTGCTAGCAGGGAATTCTCTGCCTGCCTTTCCCCAGTGCTCTGCAAGCTCTCCAGGACAACATAAAATCTGGGGCTCTGTGCTTTCTTTCGTTCTGAACAAGTGTTACTGTTTTCTGCACAAAAGCGATTCTGCGAAGCAATGGGAACACTTCTGCTTCCCAGGCACAGAGAAGGTGCTAGCAGGGAATTCTCTGCTTGCTTTTCCCCAGTGCTCTGCAAGCTCTCCAGGACAACATAAAATCTGGGGCTCTGTGCTTTCTTTCGTTCTGAACAAGTGTTATTGTTTTCTGCACAAAACCAATTCTGCGAAGCAATGTGAAGACTTCTGTTTCCCAGGCACAGAGAAGGTGCTAGCAGGGAATTCTCTGCCTGCCTTTCCCCAGTGCTCTGCAAGCTCTCGAGGACAACAGCAAATCTGGGGCTCTGTGCTTTCTTTCGTTCTGAACAAGTGTTACTGTTTTCTGCACAAAAGCGATTCTGCGAAGCAATGGGAACACTTCTGTTTCCCAGGCACCGAGAACGTGCTTCCAGGGAATTCTCTGCCTGCTTTTCCCCAGTGCTCTGCAAGCTCTCCAGGACAACATAAAATCTGGGGCTCTGTGCTTTCTTTCGTTCTGAACAAGTGTTACTGTTTTCTGCACAAAAGCGATTCTGCGAAGCAATGTGAAGACTTCTGCTTCCCAGGCACAGAGAAGGTGCTAGCAGGGAATTCTCTGCCTGCCTTTCCCCAGTGCTCTGCAAGCTCTCCAGGACAACATAAAATCTGGGGCTCTGTGCTTTCTTTCATTCTGAACAAGTGTTACTGTTTTCTGCACAAAAGCGATTCTGCGAAGCAATGGGAACACTTCTGCTTCCCAGGCACAGAGAAGGTGCTAGCAGGGAATTCTCTGCCTGCCTTTCCCCAGTGCTCTGCAAGCTCTCCAGGACAACATAGAATCTGGGGCTCTGTGCTTTCTTTCGTTCTGAACAAGTGTTACTGTTTTCTGCACAAAAGCGATTCTGCGAAGCAATGGGAACACTTCTGTTTCCCAGGCACAGAGAAGGTGCTAGCAGGGAATTCTCTGCCTGCTTTTCCCCAGTGCTCTGCAAGCTCTCCAGGACAACATAAAATCTGGGGCTCTGTGCTTTCTTTCGTTCAGAACAAGTGTTACTGTTTTCTGCACAAAAGCGATTCTGCGAAGCAATGTGAACACTTCTGTTTCCCAGGCACAGAGAAGGTGCTAGCAGGGAATTCTCTGCCTGCCTTTCCCCAGTGCTCTGCAAGCTCTCCAGGACAACATAAAATCTGGGGCTCTGTGCTTTCTTTCGTTCTGAACAAGTGTTACTGTTATCTGCACAAAAGCGATTCTGCGAAGCAATGTGAACAGGCACAGAGAAGGTGCTAGCAGGGAATTCTCTGCCTGCCTTTCCCCAGTGCTCTGCAAGCTCTCCAGGACAACAGCAAATCTGCGGCTCTGTGCTTTCTTTCGTTCAGAACAAGTGTTACTGTTTTCTGCACAAAAGCGATTCTGCGAAGCAATGGGAACACTTCTCTTTCCCAGGCACAGGGAAGGTGCTAGCAGGGAATTCTCTGCTTGCTTTTCCCCAGTGCTCTGCAAGCTCTCCAGGACAACATAGAATCTGGGGCTCTGTGCTTTCTTTCGTTCTGAACAAGTGTTACTGTTTTCTGCACAAAAGCGATTCTGCCAAGCAATGTGAACACTTCTGCTTCCCAGGCACAGAGAAGGTGCTAGCAGGAAATTCTCTGCCTGCCTTTCCCCAGTGCTCTGCAAGCTCTCCAGGACAACATAAAATCTGGGGCTCTGTGCTTTCTTTCGTTCTGAAAAAGTGTTACTGTTTTCTGCACAAAAGCGATTCTGCGAAGCAATGTGAAGACTTCTGCTTCCCAGGCACAGAGAAGGTGCTAGCAGGGAATTCTCTGCCTGCTTTTCCCCAGTGCTCTGCAAGCTCTCCAGGACAACATAAAATCTGGGGCTCTGTGCTTTCTTTCCTTCTGAACAAGTGTTACTGTTTTCTGCACAAAAGCGATTCTGCCAAGCAATGTGAAGACTTCTGCTTCCCAGGCACAGAGAAGGTGCTAGCAGGGAATTCTCTGCCTGCCTTTCCCCAGTGCTCTGCAAGCTCTCCAGGACAACATAAAATCTGGTGCTCTGTGCTTTCTTTCGTTCTGAACAAGTGTTATTGGTTTCTGCACAAAAGCGATTCTGCGAAGCAATGTGAACACTTCTGCTTCCCAGGCACAGAGAAGGTGCTAGCAGGGAATTCTCTGCCTGCCTTTCCCCAGTGCTCTGCAAGCTCTCCAGGACAACATAAAATCTGGGGCTCTGTGCTTTCTTTCGTCTGAACAAGTGTTACTGTTTTCTGCACAAAAGCGATTCTGCGAAGTAATGTGAACAGGCACAGAGAAGGTGCTAGCAGGGAATTCTCTGCCTGCCTTTCCCCAGTGCTCTGCAAGCTCTCCAGGACAACATAAAATCTGGGGCTCTGTGCTTTCTTTCGTTCTGAACAAGTGTTACTGTTTTCTGCACAAAAGCGATTCTGCGAAGCAATGTGAACACTTCTGTTTCCCAGGCACAGAGAAGGTGCTAGCAGGGAATTCTCTGCCTGCTTTTCCCCAGTACTCTGCAAGCTCTCCAGCACAACATAAAATATGGGGCTCTGTGCTTTCTTTCCTTCTGAACAAGTGTACTGTTTTCTGCACAAAAGCGATTCTGCTAAGAAATCTGAACACTTCTGTTTCCCAGGCACAGAGAAGGTGCTAGCAGGGAATTCTCTGCCTGCTTTTCCCCAGTGCTCTGTAAGCTCTCCAGGCCAACAGCAAATCTGGGGCTCTGTGCTTTCTTTCGTTCTGAACAAGTGTTACTGTTTTCTGCACAAAAGCGATTCTGCGAAGCAATGTGAAGACTTCTGCTTCCCAGGCACAGAGAAGGTGCTAGCAGGGAATTCTCTGCTTGCTTTTCCCCAGTGCTCTGCAAGTTCTCGAGGACAACATAAAATCTGGGGCTCTGTGCTTTCTTTCGTTCTGAACAAGTGTTACTGTTTTCTGCACAAAAGCGATTCTGCGAAGCAATGTGAACACTTCTGTTTCCCAGGCACAGAGAAGGTGCTAGCAGGGAATTCTCTGCCTGCTTATCCCCAGTGCTCTGTAAGCTCTCCAGGACAACATAAAATCTGGGGCTCTGTGCTTTCTTTCCTTCTGAACAAGTGTTACTGTTTTCTGCACAAAAGCGATTCTGCCAAGCAATGTGAAGACTTCTTCTTCCCAGGCACAGAGAAGGTGCTAGCAGGGAATTCTCTGCCTGCCTTTCCCCAGTGCTCTGCAAGCTCTCCAGGACAACATAAAATCTGGTGCTCTGTGCTTACTTTCGTTCTGAACAAGTGTTATTGGTTTCTGCACAAAAGCGATTCTGCGAAGCAATGTGAACACTTCTGCTTCCCAGGCACAGAGAAGGTGCTAGCAGGGAATTCTCTGCCTGCCTTTCCCCAGTGCTCTGCAAGCTCTCCAGGACAACATAAAATCTGGGGCTCTGTGCTTTCTTTCGTCTGAACAAGTGTTACTGTTTTCTGCACAAAAGCGATTCTGCGAAGTAATGTGAACAGGCACAGAGAAGGTGCTAGCAGGGAATTCTCTGCCTGCCTTTCCCCAGTGCTCTGCAAGCTCTCCAGGACAACATAAAATCTGGGGCTCTGTGCTTTCTTTCGTTCTGAACAAGTGTTACTGTTTTCTGCACAAAAGCGATTCTGCGAAGCAATGGGAACACTTCTGTTTCCCAGGCACAGAGAAGGTGCTAGCAGGGAATTCTCTGCCTGCTTTTCCCCAGTACTCTGCAAGCTCTCCAGCACTTCATAAAATATGGGGCTCTGTGCTTTCTTTCCTTCTGAACAAGTGTACTGTTTTCTGCACAAAAGCGATACTGCTAAGAAATCTGAACACTTCGGTTTCCCAGGCACAGAGAAGGTGCTAGCAGGGAATTCTCTGCCTGCTTTTCCCCAGTGCTCTGTAAGCTCTCCAGGACAACAGCAAATCTGGGGCTCTGTGCTTTCTTTCGTTCTGAACAAGTGTTACTGTTTTCTGCACAAAAGCGATTCTGCGAAGCAATGTGAAGACTTCTGCTTCCCAGGCACAGAGAAGGTGCTAGCAGGGAATTCTCTGCTTGCTTTTCCCCAGTGCTCTGCAAGTTCTCGAGGACAACATAAAATCTGGGGCTCTGTGCTTTCTTTCGTTCTGAACAAGTGTTACTGTTTTCTGCACAAAAGCGATTCTGCGAAGGAATGTGAACACTTCTGTTTCCCAGGCACAGAGAAGGTGCTAGCAGGGAATTCTCTGCCTGCTTTTCCCCAGTGCTCTGCAAGCTCTCCAGCACAACATAAAATCTGGGGCTCTGTGCTTTCTTTCGTTCTGAACAAGTGTTACTGTTTTCTGCACAAAAGCGATTCTGCGAAGGAATGTGAACAGGCACAGAGAAGGTGCTAGCAGGGAATTCTCTGCCTGCCTTTCCCCAGTGCTCTGCAAGCTCTCCAGCACAACATAAAATCTGGGGCTCTGTGCTTTCTTTCGTTCTGAACAAGTGTTACTGTTTTCTGCACAAAAGCGATTCTGCGAAGGAATGTGAACACTTCTGTTTCCCAGGCACCGAGAACGTGCTAGCAGGGAATTCTCTGCCTGCTTTTCCCCAGTGCTCTGCAAGCTCTCCAGGACAACAGCAGATCTGGGGCTCTGTGCTTTCTTTCGTTCTGAACAAGTGTTACTGTTTTCTGCACAAAAGCGATTCTGCGAAGCAATGGGAACACTTCTGTTTCCCAGGCACAGAGAAGGTGCTAGCAGGAAATTCTCTGCCTGCCTTTCCCCAGTGCTCTGCAAGATCTCCAGGACAACATAGAATCTCGGGCTCTGTGCTTTCTTTTGTTCTGAACAAGTGTTAGTATTTTCTGCACAAAAGCGATTCTGCGAAGCAATGTGAACACTTCTGCTTCCCAGGCACAGAGAAGGTGCTAGCAGGGAATTCTCTGCCTGCTTTTCCCCAGTGCTCTGCAAGCTCTCCAGGACAACATAAAATCTGGGGCTCTGTGCTTTCTTTCGTTCTGAACAAGTGTTAATGTTTTCTGCACAAAAGCGATTCTGCGAAGCAATGTGAACACTTCTGTTTCCCAGGCACAGAGAACGTGCTAGAACGGAATTCTCTGCTTGCTTTTCCCCAGTGCTCTGCAAGTTCTCGAGGACAACATAAAATCTGGGGCTCTGTGCTTTCTTTCGTTCTGAACTAGTGTTATTGTTTTCTGCATAAAAGCGATTCTGCGAAGCAATGTGAAGACTTCTGCTTCCCAGGCACAGAGAAGGTGCTAGCAGGGAATTCTCTGCCTGCTTTTCCCGAGTGCTCTGCAAGCTCTCCAGCACAACATAAAATCTGGGGCTCTGTGCTTTCTTTTGTTCTGAACAAGTGTTACTGTTTTCTGCACAAAAGCGATTCTGCGAAGCAATGTGAACACTTCTGCTTCCCAGGCACAGAGAAGGTGCTAGCAGGGAATTCTCTGCCTGCCTTTCCCCAGTGCTCTGCAAGCTCTCCAGGACAACATAGAATCTGGGGCTCTGTGCTTTCTTTTGTTCTGAACAAGTGTTAGTGTTTTCTGCACAAAAGCGATTCTGCGAAGCAATGTGAACACTTCTGCTTCCCAGGCACAGAGAAGGTGCTAGCAGGGAATTCTCTGCCTGCCTTTCCCCAGTGCTCTGCAAGCTCTCCAGGACAACATAAAATCTGGGGCTCTGTGCTTTCTTTCGTTCTGAACAAGTGTTACTGTTTTCTGCACAAAAGCGATTCTGCGAAGCAATGTGAACACTTCTGTTTCCCAGGCACAGAGAAGGTGCTAGCAGGGAATTCTCTGCCTGCTTTTCCCCAGTGCTCTGCAAGCTCTCCAGGACAACATAAAATCTGGGGCTCTGTGCTTTCTTTTGTTCTGAAAAAGTGTTACTGTTATCTGCACAAAAGCGATTCTGCCAAGCAATGTGAACAATTCTGCTTCCCAGGCACAGAGAAGGTGCTAGCAGGGAATTCTCTGCCTGCTTTTCCCCAGTGCTCTGCAAGCTCTCCAGCACAACATAAAATCTGGGGCTCTGTGCTTTCTTTCGTTCTGAACAAGTGTTACTGTTTTCTGCACAAAAGCGATTCTGCGAAGGAATGTGAACAGGCACAGAGAAGGTGCTAGCAGGGAATTCTCTGCCTGCCTTTCCCCAGTGCTCTGCAAGCTCTCCAGGACAACATAAAATCTGGGGCTCTGTGCTTTCTTTCGTTCTGAACAAGTGTTACTGTTTTCTGCACAAAAGCGATTCTGCGAAGCAATGTGAACAGGCACAGAGAAGGTGCTAGCAGGGAATTCTCTGCCTGCCTTTCCCCAGTGCTCTGCAAGCTCTCCAGGACAACATAAAATCTGGGGCTCTGTGCTTTCTTTCGTTCTGAACAAGTGTTACTGTTTTCTGCACAAAAGCGATTCTGCGAAGCAATGTGAAGACTTCTGCTTCCCAGGCACAGAGAAGGTGCTAGCAGGGAATTCTCTGCCTGCCTTTCCCCAGTGCTCTGCAAGCTCTCCAGGACAACATCAAATCTGGGGCTCTGTGCTTTCTTTCGTTCTGAACAAGTGTTACTGTTTTCTGCACAAAAGCGATTCTGCGAAGCAATGTGAACACTTCTGCTTCCCAGGCACATAGAAGGTGCTAGCAGGGAATTCTCTGCCTGCTTTTCCCCAGTGCTCTGCAAGCTCTCCAGGACAACATAAAATCTGGGGCTCTGTGCTTTCTTTTGTTCTGAACAAGTGTTAGTGTTTTCTGCACAAAAGCGATTCTGCGAAGCAATGGGAACAGGCACAGAGAAGGTGCTAGCAGGGAATTCTCTGCCTGCCTTTCCCCAGTGCTCTGCAAGCTCTCCAGGACAACATAAAATCTGGGGCTCTGTGCTTTCTTTCGTTCTGAACAAGTGTTACTGTTTTCTGCACAAAAGCGATTCTGCGAAGCAATGGGAACACTTCTGTTTCCCAGGCACAGAGAAGGTGCTAGCAGGGAATTCTCTGCCTGCTTTTCCCCAGTGCTCTGCAAGCTCTCCAGGACAACATAAAATCTGGGGCTCTGTGCTTTCTTTCGTTCTGAACAAGTGTTACTGTTTTCTGCACAAAAGCGATTCTGCGAAGCAATGTGAACACTTCTGCTTCCCAGGCACAGAGAAGGTGCTAGCAGGGAATTCTCTGCTTGCTTTTCCCCAGTGCTCTGCAAGCTCTCCAGGACAACATAAAATCTGGGGCTCTGTGCTTTCTTTCGTTCTGAACAAGTGTTATTGTTTTCTGCACAAAAGCGATTCTGCGAAGCAATGTGAACACTTCTGTTTCCCAGGCACAGAGAAGGTGCTAGCAGGGAATTCTCTGCCTGCCTTTCCCCAGTGCTCTGCAAGCTCTCCAGGACAACATAAAATCTGGTGCTCTGTGCTTTCTTTCGTTCTGAACAAGTGTTATTGGTTTCTGCACAAAAGCGATTCTGCGAAGCAATGTGAACACTTCTGCTTCCCAGGCACAGAGAAGGTGCTAGCAGGGAATTCTCTGCCTGCCTTTCCCCAGTGCTCTGCAAGCTCTCCAGGACAACATAAAATCTGGGGCTCTGTGCTTTCTTTCGTCTGAACAAGTGTTACTGTTTTCTGCACAAAAGCGATTCTGCGAAGGAATGTGAACAGGCACAGAGAAGGTGCTAGCAGGGAATTCTCTGCCTGCCTTTCCCCAGTGCTCTGCAAGCTCTCCAGGACAACATAAAATCTGGGGCTCTGTGCTTTCTTTTGTTCTGAACAAGTGTTAGTGTTTTCTGCACAAAAGCGATTCTGCGAAGCAATGTGAACAGTTCTGTTTCCCAGGCACAGAGAAGGTGCTAGCAGGGAATTCTCTGCCTGCTTTTCCCCAGTGCTCTGCAAGCTCTCCAGGACAACAGCAAATCTGGGGCTCTGTGCTTTCTTTCGTTCTGAACAAGTGTTACTGTTTTCTGCACAAAAGCGATTCTGCGAAGCAATGTGAAGACTTCTGCTTCCCAGGCACAGAGAAGGTGCTAGCAGGGAATTCTCTGCCTGCCTTTCCCCAGTGCTCTGCAAGCTCTCCAGGACAACATAAAATCTGGGGCTCTGTGCTTTCTTTCGTTCTGAACAAGTGTTACTGTTTTCTGCACAAAAGCGATTCTGCGAAGGAATGTGAACACTTCTGTTTCCCAGGCACAGAGAAGGTGCTAGCAGGGAATTCTCTGCCTGCCTTTCCCCAGTGCTCTGCAAGCTCTCCAGGACAACATAGAATCTGGGGCTCTGTGCTTTCTTTCGTTCTGAACAAGTGTTACTGTTTTCTGCACAAAAGCGATTCTGCGAAGCAATGGGAACACTTCTGTTTCCCAGGCACAGAGAAGGTGCTAGCAGGGAATTCTCTGCCTGCTTTTCCCCAGTGCTCTGCAAGCTCTCCAGGACAACATAAAATCTGGGGCTCTGTGCTTTCTTTCGTTCAGAACAAGTGTTACTGTTTTCTGCACAAAAGCGATTCTGCGAAGCAATGTGAACACTTCTGTTTCCCAGGCACAGAGAAGGTGCTAGCAGGGAATTCTCTGCCTGCCTTTCCCCAGTGCTCTGCAAGCTCTCCAGGACAACATAAAATCTGGGGCTCTGTGCTTTCTTTCGTTCTGAACAAGTGTTACTGTTATCTGCACAAAAGCGATTCTGCGAAGCAATGTGAACAGGCACAGAGAAGGTGCTAGCAGGGAATTCTCTGCCTGCCTTTCCCCAGTGCTCTGCAAGCTCTCCAGGACAACAGCAAATCTGCGGCTCTGTGCTTTCTTTCGTTCAGAACAAGTGTTACTGTTTTCTGCACAAAAGCGATTCTGCGAAGCAATGGGAACACTTCTCTTTCCCAGGCACAGGGAAGGTGCTAGCAGGGAATTCTCTGCTTGCTTTTCCCCAGTGCTCTGCAAGCTCTCCAGGACAACATAGAATCTGGGGCTCTGTGCTTTCTTTCGTTCTGAACAAGTGTTACTGTTTTCTGCACAAAAGCGATTCTGCCAAGCAATGTGAACACTTCTGCTTCCCAGGCACAGAGAAGGTGCTAGCAGGAAATTCTCTGCCTGCCTTTCCCCAGTGCTCTGCAAGCTCTCCAGGACAACATAAAATCTGGGGCTCTGTGCTTTCTTTCGTTCTGAAAAAGTGTTACTGTTTTCTGCACAAAAGCGATTCTGCGAAGCAATGTGAAGACTTCTGCTTCCCAGGCACAGAGAAGGTGCTAGCAGGGAATTCTCTGCCTGCTTTTCCCCAGTGCTCTGCAAGCTCTCCAGGACAACATAAAATCTGGGGCTCTGTGCTTTCTTTCCTTCTGAACAAGTGTTACTGTTTTCTGCACAAAAGCGATTCTGCCAAGCAATGTGAAGACTTCTGCTTCCCAGGCACAGAGAAGGTGCTAGCAGGGAATTCTCTGCCTGCCTTTCCCCAGTGCTCTGCAAGCTCTCCAGGACAACATAAAATCTGGTGCTCTGTGCTTTCTTTCGTTCTGAACAAGTGTTATTGGTTTCTGCACAAAAGCGATTCTGCGAAGCAATGTGAACACTTCTGCTTCCCAGGCACAGAGAAGGTGCTAGCAGGGAATTCTCTGCCTGCCTTTCCCCAGTGCTCTGCAAGCTCTCCAGGACAACATAAAATCTGGGGCTCTGTGCTTTCTTTCGTCTGAACAAGTGTTACTGTTTTCTGCACAAAAGCGATTCTGCGAAGTAATGTGAACAGGCACAGAGAAGGTGCTAGCAGGGAATTCTCTGCCTGCCTTTCCCCAGTGCTCTGCAAGCTCTCCAGGACAACATAAAATCTGGGGCTCTGTGCTTTCTTTCGTTCTGAACAAGTGTTACTGTTTTCTGCACAAAAGCGATTCTGCGAAGCAATGTGAACACTTCTGTTTCCCAGGCACAGAGAAGGTGCTAGCAGGGAATTCTCTGCCTGCTTTTCCCCAGTACTCTGCAAGCTCTCCAGCACAACATAAAATATGGGGCTCTGTGCTTTCTTTCCTTCTGAACAAGTGTACTGTTTTCTGCACAAAAGCGATTCTGCTAAGAAATCTGAACACTTCTGTTTCCCAGGCACAGAGAAGGTGCTAGCAGGGAATTCTCTGCCTGCTTTTCCCCAGTGCTCTGTAAGCTCTCCAGGCCAACAGCAAATCTGGGGCTCTGTGCTTTCTTTCGTTCTGAACAAGTGTTACTGTTTTCTGCACAAAAGCGATTCTGCGAAGCAATGTGAAGACTTCTGCTTCCCAGGCACAGAGAAGGTGCTAGCAGGGAATTCTCTGCTTGCTTTTCCCCAGTGCTCTGCAAGTTCTCGAGGACAACATAAAATCTGGGGCTCTGTGCTTTCTTTCGTTCTGAACAAGTGTTACTGTTTTCTGCACAAAAGCGATTCTGCGAAGCAATGTGAACACTTCTGTTTCCCAGGCACAGAGAAGGTGCTAGCAGGGAATTCTCTGCCTGCTTATCCCCAGTGCCCTGTAAGCTCTCCAGGACAACATAAAATCTGGGGCTCTGTGCTTTCTTTCCTTCTGAACAAGTGTTACTGTTTTCTGCACAAAAGCGATTCTGCCAAGCAATGTGAAGACTTCTTCTTCCCAGGCACAGAGAAGGTGCTAGCAGGGAATTCTCTGCCTGCCTTTCCCCAGTGCTCTGCAAGCTCTCCAGGACAACATAAAATCTGGTGCTCTGTGCTTACTTTCGTTCTGAACAAGTGTTATTGGTTTCTGCACAAAAGCGATTCTGCGAAGCAATGTGAACACTTCTGCTTCCCAGGCACAGAGAAGGTGCTAGCAGGGAATTCTCTGCCTGCCTTTCCCCAGTGCTCTGCAAGCTCTCCAGGACAACATAAAATCTGGGGCTCTGTGCTTTCTTTCGTCTGAACAAGTGTTACTGTTTTCTGCACAAAAGCGATTCTGCGAAGTAATGTGAACAGGCACAGAGAAGGTGCTAGCAGGGAATTCTCTGCCTGCCTTTCCCCAGTGCTCTGCAAGCTCTCCAGGACAACATAAAATCTGGGGCTCTGTGCTTTCTTTCGTTCTGAACAAGTGTTACTGTTTTCTGCACAAAAGCGATTCTGCGAAGCAATGTGAACACTTCTGTTTCCCAGGCACAGAGAAGGTGCTAGCAGGGAATTCTCTGCCTGCTTTTCCCCAGTACTCTGCAAGCTCTCCAGCACTTCATAAAATATGGGGCTCTGTGCTTTCTTTCCTTCTGAACAAGTGTACTGTTTTCTGCACAAAAGCGATACTGCTAAGAAATCTGAACACTTCGGTTTCCCAGGCACAGAGAAGGTGCTAGCAGGGAATTCTCTGCCTGCTTTTCCCCAGTGCTCTGTAAGCTCTCCAGGACAACAGCAAATCTGGGGCTCTGTGCTTTCTTTCGTTCTGAACAAGTGTTACTGTTTTCTGCACAAAAGCGATTCTGCGAAGCAATGTGAAGACTTCTGCTTCCCAGGCACAGAGAAGGTGCTAGCAGGGAATTCTCTGCTTGCTTTTCCCCAGTGCTCTGCAAGTTCTCGAGGACAACATAAAATCTGGGGCTCTGTGCTTTCTTTCGTTCTGAACAAGTGTTACTGTTTTCTGCACAAAAGCGATTCTGCGAAGGAATGTGAACACTTCTGTTTCCCAGGCACAGAGAAGGTGCTAGCAGGGAATTCTCTGCCTGCTTTTCCCCAGTGCTCTGCAAGCTCTCCAGCACAACATAAAATCTGGGGCTCTGTGCTTTCTTTCGTTCTGAACAAGTGTTACTGTTTTCTGCACAAAAGCGATTCTGCGAAGGAATGTGAACAGGCACAGAGAAGGTGCTAGCAGGGAATTCTCTGCCTGCCTTTCCCCAGTGCTCTGCAAGCTCTCCAGCACAACATAAAATCTGGGGCTCTGTGCTTTCTTTCGTTCTGAACAAGTGTTACTGTTTTCTGCACAAAAGCGATTCTGCGAAGGAATGTGAACACTTCTGTTTCCCAGGCACCGAGAACGTGCTAGCAGGGAATTCTCTGCCTGCTTTTCCCCAGTGCTCTGCAAGCTCTCCAGGACAACAGCAGATCTGGGGCTCTGTGCTTTCTTTCGTTCTGAACAAGTGTTACTGTTTTCTGCACAAAAGCGATTCTGCGAAGCAATGGGAACACTTCTGTTTCCCAGGCACAGAGAAGGTGCTAGCAGGAAATTCTCTGCCTGCCTTTCCCCAGTGCTCTGCAAGATCTCCAGGACAACATAGAATCTCGGGCTCTGTGCTTTCTTTTGTTCTGAACAAGTGTTAGTATTTTCTGCACAAAAGCGATTCTGCGAAGCAATGTGAACACTTCTGCTTCCCAGGCACAGAGAAGGTGCTAGCAGGGAATTCTCTGCCTGCTTTTCCCCAGTGCTCTGCAAGCTCTCCAGGACAACATAAAATCTGGGGCTCTGTGCTTTCTTTCGTTCTGAACAAGTGTTAATGTTTTCTGCACAAAAGCGATTCTGCGAAGCAATGTGAACACTTCTGTTTCCCAGGCACAGAGAACGTGCTAGAACGGAATTCTCTGCTTGCTTTTCCCCAGTGCTCTGCAAGTTCTCGAGGACAACATAAAATCTGGGGCTCTGTGCTTTCTTTCGTTCTGAACTAGTGTTATTGTTTTCTGCATAAAAGCGATTCTGCGAAGCAATGTGAAGACTTCTGCTTCCCAGGCACAGAGAAGGTGCTAGCAGGGAATTCTCTGCCTGCTTTTCCCGAGTGCTCTGCAAGCTCTCCAGCACAACATAAAATCTGGGGCTCTGTGCTTTCTTTTGTTCTGAACAAGTGTTACTGTTTTCTGCACAAAAGCGATTCTGCGAAGCAATGTGAACACTTCTGCTTCCCAGGCACAGAGAAGGTGCTAGCAGGGAATTCTCTGCCTGCCTTTCCCCAGTGCTCTGCAAGCTCTCCAGGACAACATAGAATCTGGGGCTCTGTGCTTTCTTTTGTTCTGAACAAGTGTTAGTGTTTTCTGCACAAAAGCGATTCTGCGAAGCAATGTGAACACTTCTGCTTCCCAGGCACAGAGAAGGTGCTAGCAGGGAAGTCTCTGCCTGCCTTTCCCCAGTGCTCTGCAAGCTCTCCAGGACAACATAAAATCTGGGGCTCTGTGCTTTCTTTCGTTCTGAACAAGTGTTACTGTTTTCTGCACAAAAGCGATTCTGCGAAGCAATGTGAACACTTCTGTTTCCCAGGCACAGAGAAGGTGCTAGCAGGGAATTCTCTGCCTGCTTTTCCCCAGTGCTCTGCAAGCTCTCCAGGACAACATAAAATCTGGGGCTCTGTGCTTTCTTTTGTTCTGAAAAAGTGTTACTGTTATCTGCACAAAAGCGATTCTGCCAAGCAATGTGAACAATTCTGCTTCCCAGGCACAGAGAAGGTGCTAGCAGGGAATTCTCTGCCTGCTTTTCCCCAGTGCTCTGCAAGCTCTCCAGCACAACATAAAATCTGGGGCTCTGTGCTTTCTTTCGTTCTGAACAAGTGTTACTGTTTTCTGCACAAAAGCGATTCTGCGAAGGAATGTGAACAGGCACAGAGAAGGTGCTAGCAGGGAATTCTCTGCCTGCCTTTCCCCAGTGCTCTGCAAGCTCTCCAGGACAACATAAAATCTGGGGCTCTGTGCTTTCTTTCGTTCTGAACAAGTGTTACTGTTTTCTGCACAAAAGCGATTCTGCGAAGCAATGTGAACAGGCACAGAGAAGGTGCTAGCAGGGAATTCTCTGCCTGCCTTTCCCCAGTGCTCTGCAAGCTCTCCAGGACAACATAAAATCTGGGGCTCTGTGCTTTCTTTCGTTCTGAACAAGTGTTACTGTTTTCTGCACAAAAGCGATTCTGCGAAGCAATGTGAAGACTTCTGCTTCCCAGGCACAGAGAAGGTGCTAGCAGGGAATTCTCTGCCTGCCTTTCCCCAGTGCTCTGCAAGCTCTCCAGGACAACATCAAATCTGGGGCTCTGTGCTTTCTTTCGTTCTGAACAAGTGTTACTGTTTTCTGCACAAAAGCGATTCTGCGAAGCAATGTGAACACTTCTGCTTCCCAGGCACATAGAAGGTGCTAGCAGGGAATTCTCTGCCTGCTTTTCCCCAGTGCTCTGCAAGCTCTCCAGGACAACATAAAATCTGGGGCTCTGTGCTTTCTTTCGTTCTGAACAAGTGTTACTGTTTTCTGCACAAAAGCGATTCTGCGAAGCAATGGGAACAGGCACAGAGAAGGTGCTAGCAGGGAATTCTCTGCCTGCTTTTCCCCAGTGCTCTGCAAGCTCTCCAGGACAACATAAAATCTGGGGCTCTGTGCTTTCTTTCGTTCTGAACAAGTGTTACTGTTTTCTGCACAAAAGCGATTCTGCGAAGCAATGTGAAGACTTCTGCTTCCCAGGCACAGAGAAGGTGCTAGCAGGGAATTCTCTGCTTGCTTTTCCCCAGTGCTCTGCAAGCTCTCCAGGACAACATAAAATCTGGGGCTCTGTGCTTTCTTTCGTTCTGAACAAGTGTTATTGTTTTCTGCACAAAAGCGATTCTGCGAAGCAATGTGAACACTTCTGTTTCCCAGGCACAGAGAAGGTGCTAGCAGGGAATTCTCTGCCTGCCTTTCCCCAGTGCTCTGCAAGCTCTCCAGGACAACATAAAATCTGGTGCTCTGTGCTTTCTTTCGTTCTGAACAAGTGTTATTGGTTTCTGCACAAAAGCGATTCTGCGAAGCAATGTGAACACTTCTGCTTCCCAGGCACAGAGAAGGTGCTAGCAGGGAATTCTCTGCCTGCCTTTCCCCAGTGCTCTGCAAGCTCTCCAGGACAACATAAAATCTGGGGCTCTGTGCTTTCTTTCGTCTGAACAAGTGTTACTGTTTTCTGCACAAAAGCGATTCTGCGAAGGAATGTGAACAGGCACAGAGAAGGTGCTAGCAGGGAATTCTCTGCCTGCCTTTCCCCAGTGCTCTGCAAGCTCTCCAGGACAACATAAAATCTGGGGCTCTGTGCTTTCTTTTGTTCTGAACAAGTGTTAGTGTTTTCTGCACAAAAGCGATTCTGCGAAGCAATGTGAACAGTTCTGTTTCCCAGGCACAGAGAAGGTGCTAGCAGGGAATTCTCTGCCTGCTTTTCCCCAGTGCTCTGCAAGCTCTCCAGGACAACAGCAAATCTGGGGCTCTGTGCTTTCTTTCGTTCTGAACAAGTGTTACTGTTTTCTGCACAAAAGCGATTCTGCGAAGCAATGTGAAGACTTCTGCTTCCCAGGCACAGAGAAGGTGCTAGCAGGGAATTCTCTGCCTGCCTTTCCCCAGTGCTCTGCAAGCTCTCCAGGACAACAGCAAATCTGGGGCTCTGTGCTTTCTTTCGTTCTGAACAAGTGTTACTGTTTTCTGCACAAAAGCGATTCTGCGAAGGAATGTGAACACTTCTGTTTCCCAGGCACAGAGAAGGTGCTAGCAGGGAATTCTCTGCCTGCTTTTCCCCAGTGCTCTGCAAGCTCTCCAGGACAACATAGAATCTCGGGCTCTGTGCTTTCTTTTGTTCTGAACAAGTGTTAGTGTTTTCTGCACAAAAGCGATTCTGCGAAGCAATGTGAACACTTCTGCTTCCCAGGCACAGAGAAGGTGCTAGCAGGGAATTCTCTGCCTGCCTTTCCCCAGTGCTCTGCAAGCTCTCCAGGACAACATAAAATTTGGGGCTCTGTGCTTTCTTTCGTCTGAACAAGTGTTACTGTTTTCTGCACAAAAGCGATTCTGCGAAGCAATGTGAACAGGCACAGAGAAGGTGCTAGCAGGGAATTCTCTGCCTGCCTTTCCCCAGTGCTCTGCAAGCTCTCCAGGACAACATAAAATCTGGGGCTCTGTGCTTTCTTTCGTTCTGAACAAGTGTTACTGTTTTCTGCACAAAAGCGATTCTGCGAAGCAATGTGAAGACTTCTGCTTCCCAGGCACAGAGAAGGTGCTAGCAGGGAATTCTCTGCCTGCCTTTCCCCAGTGCTCTGCAAGCTCTCCAGGACAACATAAAATCTGGGGCTCTGTGCTTTCTTTCGTTCTGAACAAGTGTTACTGTTTTCTGCACAAAAGCGATTCTGCGAAGCAATGTGAACACTTCTGCTTCCCAGGCACATAGAAGGTGCTAGCAGGGAATTCTCTGCCTGCCTTTCCCCAGTGCTCTGCAAGCTCTCCAGGACAACATAAAATCTGGGGCTCTGTGCTTTCTTTCGTTCTGAACAAGTGTTACTGTTTTCTGCACAAAAGCGATTCTGCGAAGCAATGTGAACACTTCTGCTTCCCAGGCACAGAGAAGGTGCTAGCAGGGAATTCTCTGCTTGCTTTTCCCCAGTGCTCTGCAAGCTCTCCAGGACAACATAAAATCTGGGGCTCTGTGCTTTCTTTCGTTCTGAACAAGTGTTATTGTTTTCTGCACAAAACCAATTCTGCGAAGCAATGTGAAGACTTCTGTTTCCCAGGCACAGAGAAGGTGCTAGCAGGGAATTCTCTGCCTGCCTTTCCCCAGTGCTCTGCAAGCTCTCCAGGACAACATAAAATCTGGGGCTCTGTGCTTTCTTTCCTTCTGAACAAGTGTTACTGTTTTCTGCACAAAAGCGATTCTGCCAAGCAATGGGAACACTTCTGTTTCCCAGGCACCGAGAACGTGCTTCCAGGGAATTCTCTGCCTGCTTTTCCCCAGTGCTCTGCAAGCTCTCCAGGACAACATAAAATCTGGGGCTCTGTGCTTTCTTTCGTTCTGAACAAGTGTTACTGTTTTCTGCACAAAAGCGATTCTGCGAAGCAATGTGAAGACTTCTGCTTCCCAGGCACAGAGAAGGTGCTAGCAGGGAATTCTCTGCCTGCCTTTCCCCAGTGCTCTGCAAGCTCTCCAGGACAACAGCAAATCTGGGGCTCTGTGCTTTCTTTCGTTCTGAACAAGTGTTACTGTTTTCTGCACAAAAGCGATTCTGCGAAGCAATGGGAACACTTCTGCTTCCCAGGCACAGAGAAGGTGCTAGCAGGGAATTCTCTGCCTGCCTTTCCCCAGTGCTCTGCAAGCTCTCCAGGACAACATAGAATCTGGGGCTCTGTGCTTTCTTTCGTTCTGAACAAGTGTTACTGTTTTCTGCACAAAAGCGATTCTGCGAAGCAATGGGAACACTTCTGTTTCCCAGGCACAGAGAAGGTGCTAGCAGGGAATTCTCTGCCTGCTTTTCCCCAGTGCTCTGCAAGCTCTCCAGGACAACATAAAATCTGGGGCTCTGTGCTTTCTTTCGTTCAGAACAAGTGTTACTGTTTTCTGCACAAAAGCGATTCTGCGAAGCAATGTGAACACTTCTGTTTCCCAGGCACAGAGAAGGTGCTAGCAGGGAATTCTCTGCCTGCCTTTCCCCAGTGCACTGCAAGCTCTCCAGGACAACATAAAATCTGGGGCTCTGTGCTTTCTTTCGTTCTGAACAAGTGTTACTGTTATCTGCACAAAAGCGATTCTGCGAAGCAATGTGAACAGGCACAGAGAAGGTGCTAGCAGGGAATTCTCTGCCTGCCTTTCCCCAGTGCTCTGCAAGCTCTCCAGGACAACAGCAAATCTGCGGCTCTGTGCTTTCTTTCGTTCAGAACAAGTGTTACTGTTTTCTGCACAAAAGCGATTCTGCGAAGCAATGGGAACACTTCTCTTTCCCAGGCACAGGGAAGGTGCTAGCAGGGAATTCTCTGCTTGCTTTTCCCCAGTGCTCTGCAAGCTCTCCAGGACAACATAGAATCTGGGGCTCTGTGCTTTCTTTCGTTCTGAACAAGTGTTACTGTTTTCTGCACAAAAGCGATTCTGCCAAGCAATGTGAACACTTCTGCTTCCCAGGCACAGAGAAGGTGCTAGCAGGAAATTCTCTGCCTGCCTTTCCCCAGTGCTCTGCAAGCTCTCCAGGACAACATAAAATCTGGGGCTCTGTGCTTTCTTTCGTTCTGAAAAAGTGTTACTGTTTTCTGCACAAAAGCGATTCTGCGAAGCAATGTGAAGACTTCTGCTTCCCAGGCACAGAGAAGGTGCTAGCAGGGAATTCTCTGCCTGCTTTTCCCCAGTGCTCTGTAAGCTCTCCAGGACAACATAAAATCTGGGGCTCTGTGCTTTCTTTCCTTCTGAACAAGTGTTACTGTTTTCTGCACAAAAGCGATTCTGCCAAGCAATGTGAAGACTTCTGCTTCCCAGGCACAGAGAAGGTGCTAGCAGGGAATTCTCTGCCTGCCTTTCCCCAGTGCTCTGCAAGCTCTCCAGGACAACATAAAATCTGGTGCTCTGTGCTTTCTTTCGTTCTGAACAAGTGTTATTGGTTTCTGCACAAAAGCGATTCTGCGAAGCAATGTGAACACTTCTGCTTCCCAGGCACAGAGAAGGTGCTAGCAGGGAATTCTCTGCCTGCCTTTCCCCAGTGCTCTGCAAGCTCTCCAGGACAACATAAAATCTGGGGCTCTGTGCTTTCTTTCGTCTGAACAAGTGTTACTGTTTTCTGCACAAAAGCGATTCTGCGAAGTAATGTGAACAGGCACAGAGAAGGTGCTAGCAGGGAATTCTCTGCCTGCCTTTCCCCAGTGCTCTGCAAGCTCTCCAGGACAACATAAAATCTGGGGCTCTGTGCTTTCTTTCGTTCTGAACAAGTGTTACTGTTTTCTGCACAAAAGCGATTCTGCGAAGCAATGTGAACACTTCTGTTTCCCAGGCACAGAGAAGGTGCTAGCAGGGAATTCTCTGCCTGCTTTTCCCCAGTACTCTGCAAGCTCTCCAGCACAACATAAAATATGGGGCTCTGTGCTTTCTTTCCTTCTGAACAAGTGTACTGTTTTCTGCACAAAAGCGATTCTGCTAAGAAATCTGAACACTTCTGTTTCCCAGGCACAGAGAAGGTGCTAGCAGGGAATTCTCTGCTTGCTTTTCCCCAGTGCTCTGCAAGTTCTCGAGGACAACATAAAATCTGGGTCTCTGTGCTTTCTTTCGTTCTGAACAAGTGTTACTGTTTTCTGCACAAAAGCGATTCTGCGAAGCAATGTGAACACTTCTGTTTCCCAGGCACAGAGAAGGTGCTAGCAGGGAATTCTCTGCCTGCTTATCCCCAGTTTTCTGTAAGCTCTCCAGGACAACATAAAATCTGGGGCTCTGTGCTTTCTTTCCTTCTGAACAAGTGTTACTGTTTTCTGCACAAAAGCGATTCTGCCAAGCAATGTGAAGACTTCTTCTTCCCAGGCACAGAGAAGGTGCTAGCAGGGAATTCTCTGCCTGCCTTTCCCCAGTGCTCTGCAAGCTCTCCAGGACAACATAAAATCTGGTGCTCTGTGCTTACTTTCGTTCTGAACAAGTGTTATTGGTTTCTGCACAAAAGCGATTCTGCGAAGCAATGTGAACACTTCTGCTTCCCAGGCACAGAGAAGGTGCTAGCAGGGAATTCTCTGCCTGCCTTTCCCCAGTGCTCTGCAAGCTCTCCAGGACAACATAAAATCTGGGGCTCTGTGCTTTCTTTCGTTCTGAACAAGTGTTACTGTTTTCTGCACAAAAGCGATTCTGCGAAGCAATGTGAACACTTCTGTTTCCCAGGCACAGAGAAGGTGCTAGCAGGGAATTCTCTGCCTGCTTTTCCCCAGTACTCTGCAAGCTCTCCAGCACTTCATAAAATATGGGGCTCTGTGCTTTCTTTCCTTCTGAACAAGTGTACTGTTTTCTGCACAAAAGCGATACTGCTAAGAAATCTGAACACTTCGGTTTCCCAGGCACAGAGAAGGTGCTAGCAGGGAATTCTCTGCCTGCTTTTCCCCAGTGCTCTGTAAGCTCTCCAGGACAACAGCAAATCTGGGGCTCTGTGCTTTCTTTCGTTCTGAACAAGTGTTACTGTTTTCTGCACAAAAGCGATTCTGCGAAGCAATGTGAAGACTTCTGCTTCCCAGGCACAGAGAAGGTGCTAGCAGGGAATTCTCTGCTTGCTTTTCCCCAGTGCTCTGCAAGTTCTCGAGGACAACATAAAATCTGGGGCTCTGTGCTTTCTTTCGTTCTGAACAAGTGTTACTGTTTTCTGCACAAAAGCGATTCTGCGAAGGAATGTGAACACTTCTGTTTCCCAGGCACAGAGAAGGTGCTAGCAGGGAATTCTCTGCCTGCTTTTCCCCAGTACTCTGCAAGCTCTCCAGCACAACATAAAATCTGGGGCTCTGTGCTTTCTTTCGTTCTGAACAAGTGTTACTGTTTTCTGCACAAAAGCGATTCTGCGAAGGAATGTGAACAGGCACAGAGAAGGTGCTAGCAGGGAATTCTCTGCCTGCCTTTCCCCAGTGCTCTGCAAGCTCTCCAGCACAACATAAAATCTGGGGCTCTGTGCTTTCTTTCGTTCTGAACAAGTGTTACTGTTTTCTGCACAAAAGCGATTCTGCGAAGGAATGTGAACACTTCTGTTTCCCAGGCACCGAGAACGTGCTAGCAGGGAATTCTCTGCCTGCTTTTCCCCAGTGCTCTGCAAGCTCTCCAGGACAACAGCAGATCTGGGGCTCTGTGCTTTCTTTCGTTCTGAACAAGTGTTACTGTTTTCTGCACAAAAGCGATTCTGCGAAGCAATGGGAACACTTCTGTTTCCCAGGCACAGAGAAGGTGCTAGCAGGAAATTCTCTGCCTGCCTTTCCCCAGTGCTCTGCAAGATCTCCAGGACAACATAGAATCTCGGGCTCTGTGCTTTCTTTTGTTCTGAACAAGTGTTAGTATTTTCTGCACAAAAGCGATTCTGCGAAGCAATGTGAACACTTCTGCTTCCCAGGCACAGAGAAGGTGCTAGCAGGGAATTCTCTGCCTGCCTTTCCCCAGTGCTCTGCAAGCTCTCCAGGACAACATAGAATCTGGGGCTCTGTGCTTTCTTTTGTTCTGAACAAGTGTTAGTGTTTTCTGCACAAAAGCGATTCTGCGAAGCAATGTGAACACTTCTGCTTCCCAGGCACAGAGAAGGTGCTAGCAGGGAATTCTCTGCCTGCCTTTCCCCAGTGCTCTGCAAGCTCTCCAGGACAACATAAAATCTGGGGCTCTGTGCTTTCTTTCGTTCTGAACAAGTGTTACTGTTTTCTGCACAAAAGCGATTCTGCGAAGCAATGTGAACACTTCTGTTTCCCAGGCACAGAGAAGGTGCTAGCAGGGAATTCTCTGCCTGCTTTTCCCCAGTGCTCTGCAAGCTCTCCAGGACAACATAAAATCTGGGGCTCTGTGCTTTCTTTTGTTCTGAAAAAGTGTTACTGTTATCTGCACAAAAGCGATTCTGCCAAGCAATGTGAACAATTCTGCTTCCCAGGCACAGAGAAGGTGCTAGCAGGGAATTCTCTGCCTGCTTTTCCCCAGTGCTCTGCAAGCTCTCCAGCACAACATAAAATCTGGGGCTCTGTGCTTTCTTTCGTTCTGAACAAGTGTTACTGTTTTCTGCACAAAAGCGATTCTGCGAAGGAATGTGAACAGGCACAGAGAAGGTGCTAGCAGGGAATTCTCTGCCTGCCTTTCCCCAGTGCTCTGCAAGCTCTCCAGGACAACATAAAATCTGGGGCTCTGTGCTTTCTTTCGTTCTGAACAAGTGTTACTGTTTTCTGCACAAAAGCGATTCTGCGAAGCAATGTGAACACTTCTGTTTCCCAGGCACCGAGAACGTGCTAGCAGGGAATTCTCTGCCTGCTTTTCCCCAGTGCTCTGCAAGCTCTCCAGGACAACAGCAGATCTGGGGCTCTGTGCTTTCTTTCGTTCTGAACAAGTGTTACTGTTTTCTGCACAAAAGCGATTCTGCGAAGCAATGGGAACACTTCTGTTTCCCAGGCACAGAGAAGGTGCTAGCAGGAAATTCTCTGCCTGCCTTTCCCCAGTGCTCTGCAAGATCTCCAGGACAACATAGAATCTCGGGCTCTGTGCTTTCTTTTGTTCTGAACAAGTGTTAGTATTTTTTGCACAAAAGCGATTCTGCGAAGCAATGTGAACACTTCTGCTTCCAAGGCACAGAGAAGGTGCTAGCAGGGAATTTTCTGCCTGCTTTTCCCCAGTGCTCTGCAAGCTCTCCAGGACAACATAAAATCTGGGGCTCTGTGCTTTCTTTCGTTCTGAACAAGTGTTAATGTTTTCTGCACAAAAGCGATTCTGCGAAGCAATGTGAACACTTCTGTTTCCCAGGCACAGAGAACGTGCTAGAACGGAATTCTCTGCTTGCTTTTCCCCAGTGCTCTGCAAGTTCTCGAGGACAACATAAAATCTGGGGCTCTGTGCTTTCTTTCGTTCTGAACTAGTGTTATTGTTTTCTGCACAAAAGCGATTCTGCGAAGCAATGTGAACACTTCTGCTTCCCAGGCACAGAGAAGGTGCTAGCAGGGAATTCTCTGCCTGCTTTTCCCGAGTGCTCTGCAAGCTCTCCAGCACAACATAAAATCTGGGGCTCTGTGCTTTCTTTTGTTCTGAACAAGTGTTACTGTTTTCTGCACAAAAGCGATTCTGCGAAGCAATGTGAACACTTCTGCTTCCCAGGCACAGAGAAGGTGCTAGCAGGGAATTCTCTGCCTGCCTTTCCCCAGTGCTCTGCAAGCTCTCCAGGACAACATAGAATCTGGGGCTCTGTGCTTTCTTTTGTTCTGAACAAGTGTTAGTGTTTTCTGCACAAAAGCGATTCTGCGAAGCAATGTGAACACTTCTGCTTCCCAGGCACAGAGAAGGTGCTAGCAGGGAATTCTCTGCCTGCCTTTCCCCAGTGCTCTGCAAGCTCTCCAGGACAACATAAAATCTGGGGCTCTGTGCTTTCTTTCGTTCTGAACAAGTGTTACTGTTTTCTGCACAAAAGCGATTCTGCGAAGCAATGTGAACACTTCTGTTTCCCAGGCACAGAGAAGGTGCTAGCAGGGAATTCTCTGCCTGCTTTTCCCCAGTGCTCTGCAAGCTCTCCAGGACAACATAAAATCTGGGGCTCTGTGCTTTCTTTCGGTCTGAACAAGTGTTACTGTTTTCTGCACAAAAGCGATTCTGCGAAGCAATGGGAACACTTCTCTTTCCCAGGCACAGAGAAGGTGCTAGCAGGGAATTCTCTGCCTGCCTTTCCCCAGTGCTCTGCAAGCTCTCCAGGACAACACAAAATCTGGGGCTCTGTGCTTTCTTTCGTTCTGAACAAGTGTTAATGTTTTCTGCACAAAAGCGATTCTGCGAAGCAATGTGAACACTTCTGTTTCCAAGGCACAGAGAACGTGCTAGAACGGAATTCTCTGCTTGCTTTTCCCCAGTGCTCTGCAAGTTCTCGAGGACAACATAAAATCTGGGGCTCTGTGCTTTCTTTCGTTCTGAACTAGTGTTATTGTTTTCTGCACAAAAGCGATTCTGCGAAGCAATGTGAAGACTTCTGCTTCCCAGGCACAGAGAAGGTGCTAGCAGGGAATTCTCTGCCTGCTTTTCCCGAGTGCTCTGCAAGCTCTCCAGCACAACATAAAATCTGGGGCTCTGTGCTTTCTTTTGTTCTGAACAAGTGTTACTGTTTTCTGCACAAAAGCGATTCTGCGAAGCAATGTGAACACTTCTGCTTCCCAGGCACAGAGAAGGTGCTAGCAGGGAATTCTCTGCCTGCCTTTCCGCAGTGCTCTGCAAGCTCTCCAGGACAACATAGAATCTGGGGCTCTGTGCTTTCTTTTGTTCTGAACAAGTGTTAGTGTTTTCTGCACAAAAGCGATTCTGCGAAGCAATGTGAACACTTCTGCTTCCCAGGCACAGAGAAGGTGCTAGCAGGGAATTCTCTGCCTGCCTTTCCCCAGTGCTCTGCAAGCTCTCCAGGACAACATAAAATCTGGGGCTCTGTGCTTTCTTTCGTTCTGAACAAGTGTTACTGTTTTCTGCACAAAAGCGATTCTGCGAAGCAATGTGAACACTTCTGTTTCCCAGGCACAGAGAAGGTGCTAGCAGGGAATTCTCTGCCTGCTTTTCCCCAGTGCTCTGCAAGCTCTCCAGGACAACATAAAATCTGGGGCTCTGTGCTTTCTTTTGTTCTGAAAAAGTGTTACTGTTATCTGCACAAAAGCGATTCTGCCAAGCAATGTGAACAATTCTGCTTCCCAGGCACAGAGAAGGTGCTAGCAGGGAATTCTCTGCCTGCCTTTCCCCAGTGCTCTGCAAGCTCTCCAGGACAACATAGAATCTGGGGCTCTCTGCTTTCTTTCCTTCTGAACAAGTGTTACTGTTTTCTGCACAAAAGCGATTCTGTGAAGCAATGTGAAGACTTCTGCTTCCCAGGCACAGAGAAGGTGCTGGCAGGGAATTCTCTGCCTGCCTTTCCCCAGTGCTCTGCAAGCTCTCCAGGACAACATAAAATCTGGGGCTCTGTGCTTTCTTTCGGTCTGAACAAGTGTTACTGTTTTCTGCACAAAAGCGATTCTGCGAAGCAATGTGAACAGGCACAGAGAAGGTGCTAGCAGGGAATTCTCTGCCTGCCTTTCCCCAGTGCTCTGCAAGCTCTCCAGGACAACAGCAAATCTGCGGCTCTGTGCTATCTTTCGTTCTGAACAAGTGTTACTGTTTTCTGCACAAAAGCGATTCTGCGAAGGAATGTGAACAGGCACAGAGAAGGTGCTAGCAGGGAATTCTCTGCCTGCCTTTCCGCAGTGCTCTGCAAGCTCTCCAGGACAACATAAAATCTGGGGCTCTGTGCTTTCTTTCGTCTGAACAAGTGTTACTGTTTTCTGCACAAAAGCGATTCTGCGAAGCAATGTGAACAGGCACAAAGAAGGTGCTAGCAGGGAATTCTCTGCCTGCCTTTCCCCAGTGCTCTGCAAGCTCTCCAGGACAACATAAAATCTGGGGCTCTGTGCTTTCTTTCGTTCTGAACAAGTGTTAGTGTTTTCTGCACAAAAGCGATTCTGCGAAGCAATGTGAACAGGCACAGAGAAGGTGCTAGCAGGGAATTCTCTGCCTGCCTTTCCCCAGTGCTCTGCAAGCTCTCCAGGACAACAGCAAATCTGCGGCTCTGTGCTATCTTTCGTTCTGAACAAGTGTTACTGTTTTCTGCACAAAAGCGATTCTGCGAAGGAATGTGAACAGGCACAGAGAAGGTGCTAGCAGGGAATTCTCTGCCTGCCTTTCCGCAGTGCTCTGCAAGCTCTCCAGGACAACATAAAATCTGGGGCTCTGTGCTTTCTTTCGTCTGAACAAGTGTTACTGTTTTCTGCACAAAAGCGATTCTGCGAAGCAATGTGAACAGGCACAAAGAAGGTGCTAGCAGGGAATTCTCTGCCTGCTTTTCCCGAGTGCTCTGCAAGCTCTCCAGCACAACATAAAATCTGGGGCTCTGTGCTTTCTTTTGTTCTGAACAAGTGTTACTGTTTTCTGCACAAATGCGATTCTGCGAAGCAATGGGAACACTTCTGCTTCCCAGGCACAGAGAAGGTGCTAGCAGGGAATTCTCTGCCTGCCTTTCCCCAGTGCTCTGCAAGCTCTCCAGGACAACATAGAATCTGGGGCTCTGTGCTTTCTTTTGTTCTGAACAAGTGTTAGCGTTTTCTGCACAAAAGCGATTCTGCGAAGCAATGTGAACACTTCTGCTTCCCAGGCACAGAGAAGGTGCTAGCAGGGAATTCTCTGCCTGCCTTTCCCCAGTGCTCTGCAAGCTCTCCAGGACAACATAAAATCTGGGGCTCTGTGCTTTCTTTCGTTCTGAACAAGTGTTACTGTTTTCTGCACAAAAGCGATTCTGCGAAGCAATGTGAACACTTCTGCTTCCCAGGCACAGAGAAGGTGCTAGCAGGGAATTCTCTGCCTGCTTTTCCCCAGTGCTCTGCAAGCTCTCCAGGACAACATAAAATCTGGGGCTCTGTGCTTTCTTTTGTTCTGAAAAAGTGTTACTGTTATCTGCACAAAAGCGATTCTGCCAAGCAAAGTGAACACTTCTGCTTCCCAGGCACAGAGAAGGTGCTAGCAGGAAATTCTCTGCCTGCCTTTCCCCAGTGCTCTGCAAGCTCTCCAGGACAACATAGAATCTGGGGCTCTGTGCTTTCTTTTGTTCTGAACAAGTGTTAGTGTTTTCTGCACAAAAGCGATTCTGTGAAGCAATGTGAAGACTTCTGCTTCCCAGGCACAGAGAAGGTGCTAGCAGGGAATTCTCTGCCTGCCTTTCCCCAGTGCTCTGCAAGCTCTCCAGGACAACATAAAATCTGGGGCTCTGTGCTTTCTTTCGGTCTGAACAAGTGTTACTGTTTTCTGCACAAAAGCGATTCTGCGAAGCAATGGGAACACTTCTCTTTCCCAGGCACAGAGAAGGTGCTAGCAGGGAATTCTCTGCCTGCTTTTCCCCAGTGCTCTGCAAGCTCTCCAGGACAACACAAAATCTGGGGCTCTGTGCTTTCTTTCGTTCTGAACAAGTGTTACTGTTTTCTGCACAAAAGCGATTCTGCGAAGGAATGTGAACAGGCACAGAGAAGGTGCTAGCAGGGAATTCTCTGCCTGCCTTTCCCCAGTGCTCTGCAAGCTCTCCAGGACAACATAAAATCTGGGGCTCTGTGCTTTCTTTCGTTCTGAACAAGTGTTACTGTTTTCTGCACAAAAGCGATTCTGCGAAGCAATGTGAACAGGCACAGAGAAGGTGCTAGCAGGGAATTCTCTGCCTGCCTTTCCCCAGTGCTCTGCAAGCTCTCCAGGACAACTTAAAATCTGGGGCTCTGTGCTTTCTTTTGTTCTGAACAAGTGTTACTGTTTTCTGCACAAAAGCGATTCTGCGAAGCAATTTGAAGACTTCTGCTTCCCAGGCACAGAGAAGGTGCTAGCAGGGAATTCTCTGCCTGCTTTTCCCCAGTGCTCTGTAAGCTCTCCAGGACAACAGCAAATCTGGGGCTCTGTGCTTTCTTTCGTTCTGAACAAGTGTTACTGTTTTCTGCAGAAAAGTGATTCTGCGAAGCAATGTGAACACTTCTGCTTCCCAGTCACATAGAAGGTGCTAGCAGGGAATTCTCTGCCTGCCTTTCCCCAGTGCTCTGCAAGCTCTCCAGGACAACATAAAATCTGGTGCTCTGTGCTTTCTTTCGTCTGAACAAGTGTTACTGTTTTCTGCACAAAAGCGATTCTGCGAAGCAATGTGAACAGGCACAGAGAAGGTGCTAGCAGGGAATTCTCTGCTTGCTTTTCCTCAGTGCTCTGCAAGCTCTCCAGGACAACATAGAATCTGGGGCTCTGTGCTTTCTTTCGTTCTGAACAAGTGTTACTGTTTTCTGCACAAAAGCGATTCTGCGAAGCAATGGGAACACTTCTGCTTCCCAGGCACAGAGAAGGTGCTAGCAGGGAATTCTCTGCCTGCTTTTCCCCAGTGCTCTGCAAGCTCTCCAGGACAACATAAAATCTGGGGCTCTGTGCTTTCTTTCGTTCTGAACAAGTGTTACTGTTTTCTGCACAAAAGCGATTCTGCGAAGCAATGTGAAGACTTCTGCTTCCCAGGCACAGAGAAGGTGCTAGCAGGGAATTCTCTGCCTGCCTTTCCCCAGTGCTCTGCAAGCTCTCCAGGACAACATAAAATCTGGGGCTCTGTGCTTTCTTTCGTTCTGAACAAGTGTTATTGTTTTCTGCACAAAAGCGATTCTGCGAAGCAATGTGAACAGGCACAGAGAAGGTGCTAGCAGGGAATTCTCTGCCTGCCTTTCCCCAGTGCTCTGCAAGCTCTCCAGGACAACATAAAATCTGGGGCTCTGTGCTTTCTTTCGTTCTGAACAAGTGTTACTGTTTTCTGCACAAAAGCGATTCTGCGAAGGAATGTGAACAGGCACAGAGAAGGTGCTAGCAGGGAATTCTCTGCCTGCCTTTCCCCAGTGCTCTGCAAGCTCTCCAGGACAACATAAAATCTGGGGCTCTGTGCTTTCTTTCGTCTGAACAAGTGTTACTGTTTTCTGCACAAAAGCGATTCTGCGAAGCAATGTGAACAGGCACAAAGAAGGTGCTAGCAGGGAATTCTCTGCCTGCCTTTCCCCAGTGCACTGCAAGCTCTCCAGGACAACATAAAATCTGGGGCTCTGTGCTTTCTTTCGTTCTGAACAAGTGTTACTGTTTTCTGCACAAAAGCGATTCTGCGAAGCAATGTGAACACTTCTGCTTCCCAGGCACAGAGAGGTGCTAGCAGGGATTCTCTGCCTGCCTTTCCCCAGTGCTCTGCAAGCTCTCCAGGACAACGTAGAATCTGGGGCTCTGTGCTTTCTTTCGTTCTGAACAACTGTTACTGTTTTCTGCACAAAAGCGATTCTGCGAAGCAATGTGAACAAGCACAGAGAAGGTGCTAGCAGGGAATTCTCTGCCTGCCTTTCCCCAGTGCTCTGCAAGCTCTCCAGGACAACATAAAATCTGCGGCTCTGTGCTTTCTTTTGTTCTGAACAAGTGTTACTGTTTTCTGCAGAAAAGTGATTCTGCGAAGCAATGTGAACACTTCTGCTTCCCAGTCACATAGAAGGTGCTAGCAGGGAATTCTCTGCCTGCCTTTCCGCAGTGCTCTGCAAGCTCTCCAGGACAACATAAAATCTGGGGCTCTGTGCTTTCTTTCGTCTGAACAAGTGTTACTGTTTTCTGCACAAAAGCGATTCTGCGAAGCAATGTGAACAGGCACAGAGAAGGTGCTAGCAGGGAATTCTCTGCTTGCTTTTCCTCAGTGCTCTGCAAGCTCTCCAGGACAACATAGAATCTGGGGCTCTGTGCTTTCTTTCGTTCTGAACAAGTGTTACTGTTTTCTGCACAAAAGCGATTCTGCGAAGCAATGGGAACACTTCTGTTTCCCAGGCACAGAGAAGGTGCTAGCAGGGAATTCTCTGCCTGCTTTTCCCCAGTGCTCTGCAAGCTCTCCAGGACAACATAAAATCTGGGGCTCTGTGCTTTCTTTCGTTCTGAACAAGTGTTATTGTTTTCTGCACAAAAGCGATTCTGCGAAGCAATGTGAACAGGCACAGAGAAGGTGCTAGCAGGGAATTCTCTGCCTGCCTTTCCCCAGTGCTCTGCAAGCTCTCCAGGACAACAGCAAATCTGCGGCTCTGTGCTATCTTTCGTTCTGAACAAGTGTTACTGTTTTCTGCACAAAAGCGATTCTGCGAAGGAATGTGAACAGGCACAGAGAAGGTGCTAGCAGGGAATTCTCTGCCTGCCTTTCCGCAGTGCTCTGCAAGCTCTCCAGGACAACATAAAATCTGGGGCTCTGTGCTTTCTTTCGTCTGAACAAGTGTTACTGTTTTCTGCACAAAAGCGATTCTGCGAAGTAATGTGAACAGGCACAAAGAAGGTGCTAGCAGGGAATTCTCTGCCTGCCTTTCCCCAGTGCTCTGCAAGCTCTCCAGGACAACATAAAATCTGGGGCTCTGTGCTTTCTTTCGTTCTGAACAAGTGTTATTGTTTTCTGCACAAAAGCGATTCTGCGAAGCAATGTGAACAGGCACAGAGAAGGTGCTAGCAGGGAATTCTCTGCCTGCCTTTCCCCAGTGCTCTGCAAGCTCTCCAGGACAACAGCAAATCTGCGGCTCTGTGCTATCTTTCGTTCTGAACAAGTGTTACTGTTTTCTGCACAAAAGCGATTCTGCGAAGGAATGTGAACAGGCACAGAGAAGGTGCTAGCAGGGAATTCTCTGCCTGCCTTTCCGCAGTGCTCTGCAAGCTCTCCAGGACAACATAAAATCTGGGGCTCTGTGCTTTCTTTCGTCTGAACAAGTGTTACTGTTTTCTGCACAAAAGCGATTCTGCGAAGCAATGTGAACAGGCACAAAGAAGGTGCTAGCAGGGAATTCTCTGCCTGCCTTTCCCCAGTGCTCTGCAAGCTCTCCAGGACAACATAAAATCTGGGGCTCTGTGCTTTCTTTCGTTCTGAACAAGTGTTATTGGTTTCTGCACAAAAGCGATTCTGCGAAGCAATGTGAACACTTCTGCTTCCCAGGCACAGAGAAGGTGCTAGCAGGGAATTCTCTGCCTGCCTTTCCCCAGTGCTCTGCAAGCTCTCCAGGACAACATAAAATCTGGGGCTCTGTGCTTTCTTTCGTCTGAACAAGTGTTACTGTTTTCTGCACAAAAGCGATTCTGCGAAGTAATGTGAACAGGCACAGAGAAGGTGCTAGCAGGGAATTCTCTGCCTGCCTTTCCCCAGTGCTCTGCAAGCTCTCCAGGACAACATAAAATCTGGGGCTCTGTGCTTTCTTTCGTTCTGAACAAGTGTTACTGTTTTCTGCACAAAAGCGATTCTGCGAAGCAATGTGAACACTTCTGTTTCCCAGGCACAGAGAAGGTGCTAGCAGGGAATTCTCTGCCTGCTTTTCCCCAGTACTCTGCAAGCTCTCCAGCACAACATAAAATATGGGGCTCTCTGCTTTCTTTCCTTCTGAACAAGTGTACTGTTTTCTGCACAAAAGCGATACTGCTAAGAAATCTGAACACTTCTGTTTCCCAGGCACAGAGAAGGTGCTAGCAGGGAATTCTCTGCCTGCTTTTCCCCAGTGCTCTGTAAGCTCTCCAGGACAACAGCAAATCTGGGGCTCTGTGCTTTCTTTCGTTCTGAACAAGTGTTACTGTTTTCTGCACAAAAGCGATTCTGCGAAGCAATGTGAAGACTTCTGCTTCCCAGGCACAGAGAAGGTGCTAGCAGGGAATTCTCTGCCTGCTTTTCCCCAGTGCTCTGCAAGCTCTCCAGCACAACATAAAATCTGGGGCTCTGTGCTTTCTTTCGTTCTGAACAAGTGTTACTGTTTTCTGCACAAAAGCGATTCTGCGAAGCAATGTGAACAGGCACAGAGAAGGTGCTAGCAGGGAATTCTCTGCCTGCCTTTCCCCAGTGCTCTGCAAGCTCTCCAGGACAACATAAAATCTGGGGCTCTGTGCTTTCTTTCCTTCTGAACAAGTGTTACTGTTTTCTGCACAAAAGCGATTCTGCGAAGGAATGTGAACACTTCTGTTTCCCAGGCACCGAGAACGTGCTAGCAGGGAATTCTCTGCCTGCCTTTCCCCAGTGCTCTGCAAGCTCTCCAGGACAACAGCAGATCTGGGACTCTGTGCTTTCTTTCGTTCTGAACAAGTGTTACTGTTTTCTGCACAAAAGCGATTCTGCGAAGCAATGTGAACAGGCACAGAGAAGGTGCTAGCAGGAAATTCTCTGCCTGTCTTTCCCCAGTGCTCTGCAAGCTCTCCAGGACAACATAAAATCTGGGGCTCTGTGCTTTCTTTCGTTCTGAACAAGTGTTACTGTTTTCTGCACAAAAGCGATTCTGCGAAGCAATGTGAACACTTCTGTTTCCCAGGCACAGAGAAGGTGCTAGCAGGAAATTCTCTGCCTGCCTTTCCCCAGTGCTCTGCAAGATCTCCAGGACAACATAGAATCTCGGGCTCTGTGCTTTCTTTTGTTCTGAACAAGTGTTAGTGTTTTCTGCACAAAAGCGATTCTGCGAAGCAATGTGAACACTTCTGCTTCCCAGGCACAGAGAAGGTGCTAGCAGGAAATTCTCTGCCTGCCTTTCCCCAGTGCTCTGCAAGCTCTCCAGGACAACATAAAATCTGGGGCTCTGTGCTTTCTTTCGTCTGAACAAGTGTTACTGTTTTCTGCACAAAAGCGATTCTGCGAAGCAATGTGAAGACTTCTGCTTCCCAGGCACAGAGAAGGTGCTAGCAGGGAATTCTCTGCCTGCTTTTCCCGAGTGCTCTGCAAGCTCTCCAGCACAACATAAAATCTGGGGCTCTGTGCTTTCTTTTGTTCTGAACAAGTGTTACTGTTTTCTGCACAAAAGCGATTCTGCGAAGCAATGTGAACACTTCTGCTTCCCAGGCACAGAGAAGGTGCTAGCAGGGAATTCTCTGCCTGCCTTTCCCCAGTGCTCTGCAAGCTCTCCAGGACAACATAGAATCTGGGGCTCTGTGCTTTCTTTTGTTCTGAACAAGTGTTAGTGTTTTCTGCACAAAAGCGATTCTGCGAAGCAATGTGAACACTTCTGCTTCCCAGGCACAGAGAAGGTGCTAGCAGGGAATTCTCTGCCTGCCTTTCCCCAGTGCTCTGCAAGCTCTCCAGGACAACATAAAATCTGGGGCTCTGTGCTTTCTTTCGTTCTGAACAAGTGTTACTGTTTTCTGCACAAAAGCGATTCTGCGAAGCAATGTGAACACTTCTGTTTCCCAGGCACAGAGAAGGTGCTAGCAGGGAATTCTCTGCCTGCTTTTCCCCAGTGCTCTGCAAGCTCTCCAGGACAACATAAAATCTGGGGCTCTGTGCTTTCTTTTGTTCTGAAAAAGTGTTACTGTTATCTGCACAAAAGCGATTCTGCCAAGCAATGTGAACAATTCTGCTTCCCAGGCACAGAGAAGGTGCTAGCAGGAAATTCTCTGCCTGCCTTTCCCCAGTGCTCTGCAAGCTCTCCAGGACAACATAGAATCTGGGGCTCTGTGCTTTCTTTTGTTCTGAACAAGTGTTAGTGTTTTCTGCACAAAAGCGATTCTGTGAAGCAATGTGAAGACTTCTGCTTCCCAGGCACAGAGAAGGTGCTAGCAGGGAATTCTCTGCCTGCCTTTCCCCAGTGCTCTGCAAGCTCTCCAGGACAACATAAAATCTGGGGCTCTGTGCTTTCTTTCGGTCTGAACAAGTGTTACTGTTTTCTGCACAAAAGCGATTCTGCGAAGCAATGGGAACACTTCTCTTTCCCAGGCACAGAGAAGGTGCTAGCAGGGAATTCTCTGCCTGCTTTTCCCCAGTGCTCTGCAAGCTCTCCAGGACAACACAAAATCTGGGGCTCTGTGCTTTCTTTCGTTCTGAACAAGTGTTACTGTTTTCTGCACAAAAGCGATTCTGCGAAGGAATGTGAACAGGCACAGAGAAGGTGCTAGCAGGGAATTCTCTGCCTGCCTTTCCCCAGTGCTCTGCAAGCTCTCCAGGACAACTTAAAATCTGGGGCTCTGTGCTTTCTTTTGTTCTGAACAAGTGTTACTGTTTTCTGCACAAAAGCGATTCTGCGAAGGAATGTGAACACTTCTGTTTCCCAGGCACAGAGAAGGTGCTAGCAGGGAATTCTCTGCCTGCCTTTCCCCAGTGCTCTGCAAGCTCTCCAGGACAACATAAAATCTGGGGCTCTGTGCTTTCTTTCGTTCTGAACAAGTGTTACTGTTTTCTGCACAAAAGCGATTCTGCGAAGCAATGTGAAGACTTCTGTTTCCCAGGCACAGAGAAGGTGCTAGCAGGGAATTCTCTGCCTGCTTTTCCCCAGTGCTCTGCAAGCTCTCCAGGACAACAGCAAATCTGGGGCTCTGTGCTTTCTTTCGTTCTGAACAAGTGTTACTGTTTTCTGCAGAAAAGTGATTCTGCGAAGCAATGTGAACACTTCTGCTTCCCAGTCACATAGAAGGTGCTAGCAGGGAATTCTCTGCCTGCCTTTCCCCAGTGCTCTGCAAGCTCTCCAGGACAACATAAAATCTGGTGCTCTGTGCTTTCTTTCGTCTGAACAAGTGTTACTGTTTTCTGCACAAAAGCGATTCTGCGAAGCAATGTGAACAGGCACAGAGAAGGTGCTAGCAGGGAATTCTCTGCTTGCTTTTCCTCAGTGCTCTGCAAGCTCTCCAGGACAACATAGAATCTGGGGCTCTGTGCTTTCTTTCGTTCTGAACAAGTGTTACTGTTTTCTGCACAAAAGCGATTCTGCGAAGCAATGGGAACACTTCTGCTTCCCAGGCACAGAGAAGGTGCTAGCAGGGAATTCTCTGCCTGCTTTTCCCCAGTGCTCTGCAAGCTCTCCAGGACAACATAAAATCTGGGGCTCTGTGCTTTCTTTCGTTCTGAACAAGTGTTACTGTTTTCTGCACAAAAGCGATTCTGCGAAGCAATGTGAAGACTTCTGCTTCCCAGGCACAGAGAAGGTGCTAGCAGGGAATTCTCTGCCTGCCTTTCCCCAGTGCTCTGCAAGCTCTCCAGGACAACATAAAATCTGGGGCTCTGTGCTTTCTTTCGTTCTGAACAAGTGTTATTGTTTTCTGCACAAAAGCGATTCTGCGAAGCAATGTGAACAGGCACAGAGAAGGTGCTAGCAGGGAATTCTCTGCCTGCCTTTCCCCAGTGCTCTGCAAGCTCTCCAGGACAACAGCAAATCTGGGGCTCTGTGCTTTCTTTCCTTCTGAACAAGTGTTATTGTTTTCTGCACAAAAGCGATTCTGCGAAGGAATGTGAACAGGCACAGAGAAGGTGCTAGCAGGGAATTCTCTGCCTGCCTTTCCCCAGTGCTCTGCAAGCTCTCCAGGACAACATAAAATCTGGGGCTCTGTGCTTTCTTTCGTCTGAACAAGTGTTACTGTTTTCTGCACAAAAGCGATTCTGCGAAGCAATGTGAACAGGCACAAAGAAGGTGCTAGCAGGGAATTCTCTGCCTGCCTTTCCCCAGTGCACTGCAAGCTCTCCAGGACAACATAAAATCTGGGGCTCTGTGCTTTCTTTCGTTCTGAACAAGTGTTACTGTTTTCTGCACAAAAGCGATTCTGCGAAGCAATGTGAAGACTTCTGCTTCCCAGGCACAGAGAGGTGCTAGCAGGGATTCTCTGCCTGCCTTTCCCCAGTGCTCTGCAAGCTCTCCAGGACAACGTAGAATCTGGGGCTCTGTGCTTTCTTTCGTTCTGAACAACTGTTACTGTTTTCTGCACAAAAGCGATTCTGCGAAGCAATGTGAACAAGCACAGAGAAGGTGCTAGCAGGGAATTCTCTGCCTGCCTTTCCCCAGTGCTCTGCAAGCTCTCCAGGACAACAGCAAATCCGGGGCTTTGTTCTTTCTTTTGTTCTGAACAAGTGTTACTGTTTTCTGCACAAAAGCTATTCTGCGAAGCAATGTGAACACTTCTGCTTCCCAGGCACAGAGAAGGTGCTAGCAGGGAATTCTCTGCCTGCCTTTCCGCAGTGCTCTGCAAGCTCTCCAGGTCAACGGAGAATCTGGGGCTCTGTGCTTTCTTTCGTTCTGAACAAGTGTTACTGTTTTCTGCACAAAAGCGATTCTGCGAAGCAATGTGAACACTTCTGCTTCCCAGGCACATAGAAGGTGCTAGCAGGGAATTCTCTGCCTGCCTTTCCCCAGTGCACTGCAAGCTCTCCAGGACAACATAAAATCTGGGGCTCTGTGCTTTCTTTCGTTCTGAACAAGTGTTACTGTTTTCTGCACAAAAGCGATTCTGCGAAGCAATGGGAAAACTTCTGCTTCCCAGGCACAGAGAAGGTGCTAGCAGGGATTCTCTGCCTGCCTTTCCCCAGTGCTCTGCAAGCTCTCCAGGACAACATAAAATCTGGGGCTCTGTGCTTTCTTTCGTTCTGAACAAGTGTTACTGTTTTCTGCACAAAAGCGATTCTGCCAAGCAATGTGAACACTTCTGCTTCCCAGGCACAGAGAAGGTGCTAGCAGGGAATTCTCTGCCTGCCTTTCCCCAGTGCTCTGCAAGCTCTCCAGGACAACATAAAATCTGGGGCTCTGTGCTTTCTTTCCTTCTGAACAAGTGTTACTGTTTTCTGCACAAAAGCGATTCTGCGAAGGAATGTGAACACTTCTGCTTCCCAGGCACAGAGAAGGTGCTAGCAGGGAATTCTCTGCCTGCCTTTCCGCAGTGCTCTGCAAGCTCTCCAGGACAACATAAAATCTGGGGCTCTGTGCTTTCTTTCCTTCTGAACAAGTGTTACTGTTTTCTGCACAAAAGCGATTCTGCGAAGCAATGTGAACAGGCACAGAGAAGGTGCTAGCAGGGAATTCTCTGCCTGCCTTTCCCCAGTGCTCTGCAAGCTCTCCAGGACAACAGCAAATCTGGGGCTCTGTGCTTTCTTTTGTTCTGAACAAGTGTTACTGTTTTCTGCACAAAAGCGATTCTGCGAAGCAATGTGAACACTTCTGCTTCCCATGCACAGAGAAGGTGCTAGCAGGGAATTCTCTGCCTGCCTTTCCCCAGTGCTCTGCAAGCTCTCCAGGACAATGGAGAATCTGGGGCTCTGTGCTTTCTTTCGTTCTGAACAAGTGTTACTGTTTTCTGCACAAAAGCGATTCTGCGAAGCAATGTGAACACTTCTGCTTCCCAGGCACAGAGAAGGTGCTAGCAGGGAATTCTCTGCCTGCCTTTCCGCAGTGCTCTGCAAGCTCTCCAGGTCAACGGAGAATCTGGGGCTCTGTGCTTTCTTTCGTTCTGAACAAGTGTTACTGTTTTCTGCACAAAAGCGATTCTGCGAAGCAATGTGAACACTTCTGCTTCCCAGGCACATAGAAGGTGCTAGCAGGGAATTCTCTGCCTGCCTTTCCCCAGTGCACTGCAAGCTCTCCAGGACAACATAAAATCTGGGGCTCTGTGCTTTCTTTCGTTCTGAACAAGTGTTACTGTTTTCTGCACAAAAGCGATTCTGCCAAGCAATGTGAACACTTCTGCTTCCCAGGCACAGAGAAGGTGCTAGCAGGGAATTCTCTGCCTGCCTTTCCCCAGTGCTCTGCAAGCTCTCCAGGACAACATAAAATCTGGGGCTCTGTGCTTTCTTTCCTTCTGAACAAGTGTTACTGTTTTCTGCACAAAAGCGATTCTGCGAAGGAATGTGAACACTTCTGCTTCCCAGGCACAGAGAAGGTGCTAGCAGGGAATTCTCTGCCTGCCTTTCCGCAGTGCTCTGCAAGCTCTCCAGGACAACATAAAATCTGGGGCTCTGTGCTTTCTTTCCTTCTGAACAAGTGTTACTGTTTTCTGCACAAAAGCGATTCTGCGAAGCAATGTGAACAGGCACAGAGAAGGTGCTAGCAGGGAATTCTCTGCCTGCCTTTCCCCAGTGCTCTGCAAGCTCTCCAGGACAACAGCAAATCTGGGGCTCTGTGCTTTCTTTTGTTCTGAACAAGTGTTACTGTTTTCTGCACAAAAGCGATTCTGCGAAGCAATGTGAACACTTCTGCTTCCCATGCACAGAGAAGGTGCTAGCAGGGAATTCTCTGCCTGCCTTTCCCCAGTGCTCTGCAAGCTCTCCAGGACAATGGAGAATCTGGGGCTCTGTGCTTTCTTTCGTTCTGAACAAGTGTTACTGTTTTCTGCACAAAAGCGATTCTGCGAAGCAATGTGAACACTTCTGCTTCCCAGGCACATAGAAGGTGCTAGCAGGGAATTCTCTGCCTGCCTTTCCCCAGTGCACTGCAAGCTCTCCAGGACAACATAAAATCTGGGGCTCTGTGCTTTCTTTCGTTCTGAACAAGTGTTACTGTTTTCTGCACAAAAGCGATTCTGCGAAGCAATGGGAAAACTTCTGCTTCCCAGGCACAGAGAAGGTGCTAGCAGGGATTCTCTGCCTGCCTTTCCCCAGTGCTCTGCAAGCTCTCCAGGACAACATAAAATCTGGGGCTCTGTGCTTTCTTTCGTTCTGAACAAGTGTTACTGTTTTCTGCACAAAAGCGATTCTGCCAAGCAATGTGAACACTTCTGCTTCCCAGGCACAGAGAAGGTGCTAGCAGGGAATTCTCTGCCTGCTTTTCCCCAGTGCTCTGCAAGCTCTCCAGGACAACAGCAAATCTGGGGCTCTGTGCTTTCTTTCGTTCTGAACAAGTGTTACTGTTTTCTGCACAAAAGCGATTCTGCGAAGCAATGTGAACAGGCACAGAGAAGGTGCTAGCAGGGAATTCTCTGCCTGCCTTTCCCCAGTGCTCTGCAAGCTCTCCAGGACAACATAAAATCTGGGGCTCTGTGCTTTCTTTCGTTCTGAACAAGTGTTACTGTTTTCTGCACAAAAGCGATTCTGCGAAGCAATGTGAACACTTCTGCTTCCCAGGCACAGAGAAGGTGCTAGCAGGGAATTCTCTGCCTGCCTTTCCGCAGTGCTCTGCAAGCTCTCCAGGACAACATAAAATCTGGGGCTCTGTGCTTTCTTTCCTTCTGAACAAGTGTTACTGTTTTCTGCACAAAAGCGATTCTGCGAAGCAATGTGAACAGGCACAGAGAAGGTGCTAGCAGGGAATTCTCTGCCTGCCTTTCCCCAGTGCTCTGCAAGCTCTCCAGGACAACATAAAATCTGGGGCTCTGTGCTTTCTTTCGTTCTGAACAAGTGTTACTGTTTTCTGCACAAAAGCGATTCTGCGAAGGAATGTGAACACTTCTGCTTCCCAGGCACAGAGAAGGTGCTAGCAGGGAATTCTCTGCCTGCCTTTCCCCAGTGCTCTGCAAGCTCTCCAGGACAACATAAAATCTGGGGCTCTGTGCTTTCTTCCGTTCTGAACAAGTGTTACTGTTTTCTGCACAAAAGCGATTCTGCGAAGCAATGTGAACAGGCACAGAGAAGGTGCTAGCAGGGAATTCTCTGCCTGCTTTTTCCCAGTGCTCTGCAAGCTCTCCAGGACAACAGCAAATCTGGGGCTCTGTGCTTTCTTTCGTTCTGAACAAGTGTTACTGTTTTCTGCACAAAAGCGATTCTGCGAAGCAATGTGAACAGGCACAGAGAAGGTGCTAGCAGGGAATTCTCTGCCTGCCTTTCCCCAGTGCTCTGCAAGCTCTCCAGGACAACATAAAATCTGGGGCTCTGTGCTTTCTTTCCTTCTGAACAAGTGTTACTGTTTTCTGCACAAAAGCGATTCTGCGAAGCAATGTGAACACTTCTGCTTCCCAGGCACAGAGAAGGTGCTAGCAGGGAATTCTCTGCCTGCCTTTCCCCAGTGCTCTGCAAGCTCTCCAGGACAACATAAAATCTGGGGCTCTGTGCTTTCTTTCCTTCTGAACAAGTGTTAGTGTTTTCTGCACAAAAGCGATTCTGCGAAGCAATGTGAACAGGCACAGAGAAGGTGCTAGCAGGGAATTCTCTGCCTGCCTTTCCCCAGTGCTCTGCAAGCTCTCCAGGACAACATAAAATCTGGGGCTCTGTGCTTTCTTTCGTTCTGAACAAGTGTTACTGTTTTCTGCACAAAAGCGATTCTGCGAAGCAATGTGAACACTTCTGCTTCCCAGGCACAGAGATGGTGCTAGCAGGGAATACTCTGCCTGCCTTTCCCCAGTGCTCTGCAAGCTCTCCAGGACAACATAAAATCTGGGGCTCTGTGCTTTCTTTCGTTCTGAACAAGTGTTACTGTTTTCTGCACAAAAGCGATTCTGCGAAGCAATGTGAACACTTCTGCTTCCCAGGCACAGAGAAGGTGCTAGCAGGGAATTCTCTGCCTGCCTTTCCGCAGTGCTCTGCAAGCTCTCCAGGACAACGTAGAATCTGGGGCTCTGTGCTTTCTTTCGTTCTGAACAAGTGTTACTGTTTTCTGCACAAAAGCGATTCTGCGAAGCAATGTGAACAGGCACAGAGAAGGTGCTAGCAGGGAATTCTCTGCCTGCCTTTCCCCAGTGCACTGCAAGCTCTCCAGGACAACATAAAATCTGGGGCTCTGTGCTTTCTTTCGTTCTGAACAAGTGTTACTGTTTTCTGCACAAAAGCGATTCTGCGAAGCAATGTGAACACTTCTGCTTCCCAGGCACAGAGAAGGTGCTAGCAGGGATTCTCTGCCTGCCTTTCCCCAGTGCTCTGCAAGCTCTCCAGGACAACATAAAATCTGGGGCTCTGTGCTTTCTTTCGTTCTGAACAAGTGTTACTGTTTTCTGCACAAAAGCGATTCTGCGAAGCAATGTGAACACTTCTGCTTCCCAGGCACAGAGAAGGTGCTAGCAGGGAATTCTCTGCCTGCCTTTCCCCAGTGCTCTGCAAGCTCTCCAGGACAACATAAAATCTGGGGCTCTGTGCTTTCTTTCCTTCTGAACAAGTGTTACTGTTTTCTGCACAAAAGCGATTCTGCGAAGCAATGTGAACAGGCACAGAGAAGGTGCTAGCAGGGAATTCTCTGCCTGCCTTTCCCCAGTGCTCTGCAAGCTCTCCAGGACAGCATAAAATCTGGGGCTCTGTGCTTTCTTTCGTTCTGAACAAGTGTTACTGTTTTCTGCACAAAAGCGATTCTGCGAAGCAATGTGAACACTTCTGCTTCCCAGGCACAGAGAAGGTGCTAGCAGGGAATTCTCTGCCTGCCTTTCCCCAGTGCTCTGCAAGCTCTCCAGGACAACATAAAATCTGGGGCTCTGTGCTTTCTTTCCTTCTGAACAAGTGTTACTGTTTTCTGCACAAAAGCGATTCTGCGAAGCAATGTGAACAGGCACAGAGAAGGTGCTAGCAGGGAATTCTCTGCCTGCCTTTCCCCAGTGCTCTGCAAGCTCTCCAGGACAACAGCAAATCTGGGGCTCTGTGCTTTCTTTTGTTCTGAACAAGTGTTACTGTTTTCTGCACAAAAGCGATTCTGCGAAGCAATGTGAACACTTCTGTTTCCCAGGCACAGAGAAGGTGCTAGCAGGGAATACTCTGCCTGCCTTTCCCCAGTGCTCTGCAAGCTCTCCAGGACAACATAAAATCTGGGACTCTGTGCTTTCTTTCATTCTGAACAAGTGTTACTGTTTTCTGCACAAAAGCGATTCTGCGAAGCAATGTGAACACTTCTGCTTCCCAGGCACAGAGAAGGTGCTAGCAGGGAATTCTCTGCCTGCCTTTCCCCAGTGCTCTGCAAGCTCTCCAGGACAACGTAGAATCTGGGGCTCTGTGCTTTCTTTCCTTCTGAACAAGTGTTACTGTTTTCTGCACAAAAGCGATTCTGCGAAGCAATGTGAACAGGCACAGAGAAGGTGCTAGCAGGGAATTCTCTGCCTGCCTTTCCCCAGTGCTCTGCAAGCTCTCCAGGACAACATAAAATCTGGGGCTCTGTGCTTTCTTTCGTTCTGAACAAGTGTTACTGTTTTCTGCACAAAAGCGATTCTGCGAAGCAATGGGAAAACTTCTGCTTCCCAGGCACAGAGAAGGTGCTAGCAGGGATTCTCTGCCTGCCTTTCCGCAGTGCTCTGCAAGCTCTCCAGGACAACATAAAATCTGGGGCTCTGTGCTTTCTTTCGTTCTGAACAAGTGTTACTGTTTTCTGCACAAAAGCGATTCTGCCAAGCAATGTGAACACTTCTGCTTCCCAGGCACAGAGAAGGTGCTAGCAGGGAATTCTCTGCCTGCTTTTCCCCAGTGCTCTGCAAGCTCTCCAGGACAACAGCAAATCTGGGGCTCTGTGCTTTCTTTCGTTCTGAACAAGTGTTACTGTTTTCTGCACAAAAGCGATTCTGCGAAGCAATGTGAACAGGCACAGAGAAGGTGCTAGCAGGGAATTCTCTGCCTGCCTTTCCCCAGTGCTCTGCAAGCTCTCCAGGACAACATAAAATCTGGGGCTCTGTGCTTTCTTTCCTTCTGAACAAGTGTTACTGTTTTCTGCACAAAAGCGATTCTGCGAAGGAATGTGAACACTTCTGCTTCCCAGGCACAGAGAAGGTGCTAGCAGGGAATTCTCTGCCTGCCTTTCCGCAGTGCTCTGCAAGCTCTCCAGGACAACATAAAATCTGGGGCTCTGTGCTTTCTTTCCTTCTGAACAAGTGTTACTGTTTTCTGCACAAAAGCGATTCTGCGAAGCAATGTGAACAGGCACAGAGAAGGTGCTAGCAGGGAATTCTCTGCCTGCCTTTCCCCAGTGCTCTGCAAGCTCTCCAGGACAACATAAAATCTGGGGCTCTGTGCTTTCTTTCCTTCTGAACAAGTGTTACTGTTTTCTGCACAAAAGCGATTCTGCGAAGCAATGTGAACACTTCTGCTTCCCAGGCACAGAGAAGGTGCTAGCAGGGAATTCTCTGCCTGCCTTTCCCCAGTGCTCTGCAAGCTCTCCAGGACAACGGAGAATCTGGGGCTCTGTGCTTTCTTTCGTTCTGAACAAGTGTTACTGTTTTCTGCACAAAAGCGATTCTGCGAAGCAATGTGAACACTTCTGCTTCCCAGGCACATAGAAGGTGCTAGCAGGGAATTCTCTGCCTGCCTTTCCCCAGTGCACTGCAAGCTCTCCAGGACAACATAAAATCTGGGGCTCTGTGCTTTCTTTCGTTCTGAACAAGTGTTACTGTTTTCTGCAGAAAAGCGATTCTGCGAAGCAATGGGAAAACTTCTGCTTCCCAGGCACAGAGAAGGTGCTAGCAGGGATTCTCTGCCTGCCTTTCCCCAGTGCTCTGCAAGCTCTCCAGGACAACATAAAATCTGGGGCTCTGTGCTTTATTTCGTTCTGAACAAGTGTTACTGTTTTCTGCACAAAAGCGATTCTGCGAAGCAATGTGAACACTTCTGCTTCCCAGGCACAGAGAAGGTGCTAGCAGGGAATTCTCTGCCTGCCTTTCCCCAGTGCTCTGCAAGCTCTCCAGGACAACGTAGAATCTGGGGCTCTGTGCTTTCTTTCGTTCTGAACAAGTGTTACTGTTTTCTGCACAAAAGCGATTCTGCGAAGCAATGTGAACACTTCTGCTTCCCAGGCACAGAGAAGGTGCTAGCAGGGAATTCTCTGCCTGCCTTTCCCCAGTGCTCTGCAAGCTCTCCAGGACAACATAAAATCTGGGACTCTGTGCTTTCTTTCCTTCTGAACAAGTGTTACTGTTTTCTGCACAAAAGCGATTCTGCGAAGCAATGTGAACAGGCACAGAGAAGGTGCTAGCAGGGAATTCTCTGCCTGCCTTTCCCCAGTGCTCTGCAAGCTCTCCAGGACAACATAAAATCTGGGGCTCTGTGCTTTCTTTCGTTCTGAACAAGTGTTACTGTTTTCTGCACAAAAGCGATTCTGCGAAGCAATGGGAAAACTTCTGCTTCCCAGGCACAGAGAAGGTGCTAGCAGGGATTCTCTGCCTGCCTTTCCGCAGTGCTCTGCAAGCTCTCCAGGACAACATAAAATCTGGGGCTCTGTGCTTTCTTTTGTTCTGAACAAGTGTTACTGTTTTCTGCACAAAAGCGATTCTGCCAAGCAATGTGAACACTTCTGCTTCCCAGGCACAGAGAAGGTGCTAGCAGGGAATTCTCTGCCTGCTTTTCCCCAGTGCTCTGCAAGCTCTCCAGGACAACAGCAAATCTGGGGCTCTGTGCTTTCTTTCGTTCTGAACAAGTGTTACTGTTTTCTGCACAAAAGCGATTCTGCGAAGCAATGTGAACAGGCACAGAGAAGGTGCTAGCAGGGAATTCTCTGCCTGCCTTTCCCCAGTGCTCTGCAAGCTCTCCAGGACAACATAAAATCTGGGGCTCTGTGCTTTCTTTCCTTCTGAACAAGTGTTACTGTTTTCTGCACAAAAGCGATTCTGCGAAGGAATGTGAACACTTCTGCTTCCCAGGCACAGAGAAGGTGCTATCAGGGAATTCTCTGCCTGCCTTTCCGCAGTGCTCTGCAAGCTCTCCAGGACAACATAAAATCTGGGGCTCTGTGCTTTCTTTCCTTCTGAACAAGTGTTACTGTTTTCTGCACAAAAGCGATTCTGCGAAGCAATGTGAACAGGCACAGAGAAGGTGCTAGCAGGGAATTCTCTGCCTGCCTTTCCCCAGTGCTCTGCAAGCTCTCCAGGACAACATAAAATCTGGGGCTCTGTGCTTTCTTTCGTTCTGAACAAGTGTTACTGTTTTCTGCACAAAAGCGATTCTGCGAAGCAATGTGAACACTTCTGCTTCCCAGGCACAGAGAAGGTGCTAGCAGGGAATTCTCTGCCTGCCTTTCCCCAGTGCTCTGCAAGTTCTCCAGGACAACATAAAATCTGGGGCTCTGTGCTTTCGTTTCTTCTGAACAAGTGTTAGTGTTTTCTGCACAAAAGCTATTCTGCGAAGCAATGTGAACACTTCTGCTTCCCAGGCACAGAGAAGGTGCTAGCAGGGAATTCTCTGCCTGCCTTTCCGCAGTGCTCTGCAAGCTCTCCAGGACAACGGAGAATCTGGGGCTCTGTGCTTTCTTTCGTTCTGAACAAGTGTTACTGTTTTCTGCACAAAAGCGATTCTGCGAAGCAATGTGAACAGGCACAGAGAAGGTGCTAGCAGGGAATTCTCTGCCTGCCTTTCCCCAGTGCTCTGCAAGCTCTCCAGGACAACATAAAATCTGGGGCTCTGTGCTTTCTTTCGTTCGGAACAAGTGTTACTGTTTTCTGCACAAAAGCGATTCTGCGAAGCAATGTGAACAGGCACAGAGAAGGTGCTAGCAGGGAATTCTCTGCCTGCCTTTCCCCAGTGCTCTGCAAGCTCTCCAGGACAACATAAAATCTGGGGCTCTGTGCTTTCTTTCCTTCTGAACAAGTGTTACTGTTTTCTGCACAAAAGCGATTCTGCGAAGGAATGTGAACACTTCTGCTTCCCAGGCACAGAGAAGGTGCTAGCAGGGAATTCTCTGCCTGCCTTTCCGCAGTGCTCTGCAAGCTCTCCAGGACAACATAAAATCTGGGGCTCTGTGCTTTCTTTCGTTCTGAACAAGTGTTACTGTTTTCTGCACAAAAGCGATTCTGCCAAGCAATGTGAACACTTCTGCTTCCCAGGCACAGAGAAGGTGCTAGCAGGGAATTCTCTGCCTGCTTTTCCCCAGTGCTCTGCAAGCTCTCCAGGACCACATAAAATCTGGGGCTCTGTGCTTTCTTTCGTTCGGAACAAGTGTTAGTGTTTTCTGCACAAAAGCGATTCTGCGAAGCAATGTGAACAGGCACAGAGAAGGTGCTAGCAGGGAATTCTCTGCCTGCCTTTCCCCAGTGCTCTGCAAGCTCTCCAGGACAACATAAAATCTGGGGCTCTGTGCTTTCTTTCCTTCTGAACAAGTGTTACTGTTTTCTGCACAAAAGCGATTCTGCGAAGGAATGTGAACACTTCTGCTTCCCAGGCACAGAGAAGGTGCTAGCAGGGAATTCTCTGCCTGCCTTTCCGCAGTGCTCTGCAAGCTCTCCAGGACAACATAAAATCTGGGGCTCTGTGCTTTCTTTCCTTCTGAATAGTGTTACTGTTTTCTGCACAAAAGCGATTCTGCGAAGCAATGTGAACAGGCACAGAGAAGGTGCTAGCAGGGAATTCTCTGCCTGCCTTTCCGCAGTGCTCTGCAAGCTCTCCAGGACAACATAAAATCTGGGGCTCTGTGCTTTCTTTCCTTCTGAACAAGTGTTACTGTTTTCTGCACAAAAGCGATTCTGCGAAGCAATGGGAAAACTTCTGCTTCCCAGGCACAGAGAAGGTGCTAGCAGGGATTCTCTGCCTGCCTTTCCGCAGTGCTCTGCAAGCTCTCCAGGACAACATAAAATCTGGGGCTCTGTGCTTTCTTTCGTTCTGAACAAGTGTTACTGTTTTCTGCACAAAAGCGATTCTGCCAAGCAATGTGAACACTTCTGCTTCCCAGGCACAGAGAAGGTGCTAGCAGGGAATTCTCTGCCTGCTTTTCCCCAGTGCTCTGCAAGCTCTCCAGGACAACATAAAATCTGGGGCTCTGTGCTTTCTTTCGTTCGGAACAAGTGTTAGTGTTTTCTGCACAAAAGCGATTCTGCGAAGCAATGTGAACAGGCACAGAGAAGGTGCTAGCAGGGAATTCTCTGCCTGCCTTTCCCCAGTGCTCTGCAAGCTCTCCAGGACAACATAAAATCTGGGGCTCTGTGCTTTCTTTCCTTCTGAACAAGTGTTACTGTTTTCTGCACAAAAGCGATTCTGCGAAGCAATGTGAACACTTCTGCTTCCCAGGCACAGAGAAGGTGCTAGCAGGGAATTCTCTGCCTGCCTTTCCGCAGTGCTCTGCAAGCTCTCCAGGACAACATAAAATCTGGGGCTCTGTGCTTTCTTTCCTTCTGAACAAGTGTTACTGTTTTCTGCACAAAAGCGATTCTGCGAAGCAATGTGAACAGGCACAGAGAAGGTGCTAGCAGGGAATTCTCTGCCTGCCTTTCCCCAGTGCTCTGCAAGCTCTCCAGGACAACATAAAATCTGGGGCTCTGTGCTTTCTTTCCTTCTGAACAAGTGTTACTGTTTTCTGCACAAAAGCGATTCTGCGAAGGAATGTGAACACTTCTGCTTCCCAGGCACAGAGAAGGTGCTAGCAGGGAATTCTCTGCCTGCCTTTCCGCAGTGCTCTGCAAGCTCTCCAGGACAACATAAAATCTGGGGCTCTGTGCTTTCTTTCCTTCTGAACAAGTGTTACTGTTTTCTGCACAAAAGCGATTCTGCGAAGCAATATGAACAGGCACAGAGAAGGTGCTAGCAGGGAATTCTCTGCCTGCCTTTCCCCAGTGCTCTGCAAGCTCTCCATGACAACAGCAAATCTGGGGCTCTGTGCTTTCTTTCGTTCTGAACAAGTGTTAGTGTTTTCTGCACAAAAGCTATTCTGCGAAGCAATGTGAACACTTCTGCTTCCCAGGCACAGAGAAGGTGCTAGCAGGGAATTCTCTGCCTGCCTTTCCCCGGTGCTCTGCAAGCTCTCCAGGACAACATAAAATCTGGGGCTCTGTGCTTTCTTTTGTTCTGAACAAGTGTTAGTGTTTTCTGCACAAAAGCTATTCTGCGAAGCAATGTGAACACTTCTGCTTCCCAGGCACAGAGAAGGTGCTAGCAGGGAATTCTCTGCCTGCCTTTCCCCAGTGCTCTGCAAGCTCTCCAGGACAACGGAGAATCTGGGGCTCTGTGCTTTCTTTCGTTCTGAACAAGTGTTACTGTTTTCTGCACAAAAGCGATTCTGCGAAGCAATGGGAACACTTCTGCTTCCCAGGCACATAGAAAGTGCTAGCAGGGAATTCTCTGTGTGCCTTTCCCCAGTGCACTGCAAGCTCTCCAGGACAACATAAAATCTGGGGCTCTGTGCTTTCTTTCGTTCTGAACAAGTGTTACTGTTTTCTGCACAAAAGCGATTCTGCGAAGCAATGGGAAAACTTCTGCTTCCCAGGCACAGAGAAGGTGCTAGCAGGGATTCTCTGCCTGCCTTTCCCCAGTGCTCTGCAAGCTCTCCAGGACAACATAAAATCTGGGGCTCTGTGCTTTATTTCGTTCTGAACAAGTGTTACTGTTTTCTGCACAAAAGCGATTCTGCGAAGCAATGTGAACACTTCTGCTTCCCAGGCACAGAGAAGGTGCTAGCAGGGAATTCTCTGCCTGCCTTTCCCCAGTGCTCTGCAAGCTCTCCAGGACAACAGCAAATCTGGGGCTCTGTGCTTTCTTTCGTTCTGAACAAGTGTTACTGTTTTCTGCACAAAAGCGATTCTGCGAAGCAATGTGAACAGGCACAGAGAAGGTGCTAGCAGGGAATTCTCTGCCTGCCTTTCCCCAGTGCTCTGCAAGCTCTCCAGGACAACATAAAATCTGGGGCTCTGTGCTTTCTTTCCTTCTGAACAAGTGTTACTGTTTTCTGCACAAAAGCGATTCTGCGAAGGAATGTGAAGACTTCTGCTTCCCAGGCACAGAGAAGGTGCTAGCAGGGAATTCTCTGCCTGCCTTTCCCCAGTGCTCTGCAAGCTCTCCAGGACAACATAAAATCTGGGGCTCTGTGCTTTCTTTCGTTCTGAACAAGTGTTACTGTTTTCTGCACAAAAGCGATTCTGCGAAGCAATGGGAAAACTTCTGCTTCCCAGGCACAGAGAAGGTGCTAGCAGGGATTCTCTGCCTGCCTTTCCGCAGTGCTCTGCAAGCTCTCCAGGACAACATAAAATCTGGGGCTCTGTGCTTTCTTTCGTTCTGAACAAGTGTTACTGTTTTCTGCACAAAAGCGATTCTGCCAAGCAATGTGAACACTTCTGCTTCCCAGGCACAGAGAAGGTGCTAGCAGGGAATTCTCTGCCTGCTTTTCCCCAGTGCTCTGCAAGCTCTCCAGGACAACAGCAAATCTGGGGCTCTGTGCTTTCTTTCGTTCTGAACAAGTGTTACTGTTTTCTGCACAAAAGCGATTCTGCGAACCAATGTGAACAGGCACAGAGAAGGTGCTAGCAGGGAATTCTCTGCCTGCCTTTCCCCAGTGCTCTGCAAGCTCTCCAGGACAACAGCAAATCTGGGGCTCTGTGCTTTCTTTCGTTCGGAACAAGTGTTAGTGTTTTCTGCACAAAAGCGATTCTGCGAAGCAATGTGAACAGGCACAGAGAAGGTGCTAGCAGGGAATTCTCTGCCTGCCTTTCCCCAGTGCTCTGCAAGCTCTCCAGGACAACATAAAATCTGGGGCTCTGTGCTTTCTTTCCTTCTGAACAAGTGTTACTGTTTTCTGCACAAAAGCGATTCTGCGAAGGAATGTGAACACTTCTGCTTCCCAGGCACAGAGAAGGTGCTAGCAGGGAATTCTCTGCCTGCCTTTCCGCAGTGCTCTGCAAGCTCTCCAGGACAACATAAAATCTGGGGCTCTGTGCTTTCTTTCCTTCTGAACAAGTGTTACTGTTTTCTGCACAAAAGCGATTCTGCGAAGCAATGTGAACAGGCACAGAGAAGGTGCTAGCAGGGAATTCTCTGCCTGCCTTTCCGCAGTGCTCTGCAAGCTCTCCAGGACAACATAAAATCTGGGGCTCTGTGCTTTCTTTCCTTCTGAACAAGTGTTACTGTTTTCTGCACAAAAGCGATTCTGCGAAGGAATGTGAACAGGCACAGAGAAGGTGCTAGCAGGGAATTCTCTGCCTGCCTTTCCCCAGTGCTCTGCAAGCTCTCCATGACAACAGCAAATCTGGGGCTCTGTGCTTTCTTTCGTTCTGAACAAGTGTTAGTGTTTTCTGCACAAAAGCTATTCTGCGAAGCAATGTGAACACTTCTGCTTCCCAGGCACAGAGAAGGTGCTAGCAGGGAATTCTCTGCCTGCCTTTCCCCGGTGCTCTGCAAGCTCTCCAGGACAACATAAAATCTGGGGCTCTGTGCTTTCTTTCGTTCTGAACAAGTGTTAGTGTTTTCTGCACAAAAGCTATTCTGCGAAGCAATGTGAACACTTCTGCTTCCCAGGCACAGAGAAGGTGCTAGCAGGGAATTCTCTGCCTGCCTTTCCCCAGTGCTCTGCAAGCTCTCCAGGACAACGGAGAATCTGGGGCTCTGTGCTTTCTTTCGTTCTGAACAAGTGTTACTGTTTTCTGCACAAAAGCGATTCTGCGAAGCAATGTGAACAGGCACAGAGAAGGTGCTAGCAGGGAATTCTCTGCCTGCCTTTCCCCAGTGCTCTGCAAGCTCTCCAGGACAACATAAAATCTGGGGCTCTGTGCTTTCTTTCCTTCTGAACAAGTGTTACTGTTTTCTGCACAAAAGCGATTCTGCGAAGGAATGTGAAGACTTCTGCTTCCCAGGCACAGAGAAGGTGCTAGCAGGGAATTCTCTGCCTGCCTTTCCCCAGTGCTCTGCAAGCTCTCCAGGACAACATAAAATCTGGGGCTCTGTGCTTTCTTTCGTTCTGAACAAGTGTTACTGTTTTCTGCACAAAAGCGATTCTGCCAAGCAATGTGAACACTTCTGCTTCCCAGGCACAGAGAAGGTGCTAGCAGGGAATTCTCTGCCTGCTTTTCCCCAGTGCTCTGCAAGCTCTCCAGGACAACAGCAAATCTGGGGCTCTGTGCTTTCTTTCGTTCTGAACAAGTGTTACTGTTTTCTGCACAAAAGCGATTCTGCGAAGCAATGTGAACAGGCACAGAGAAGGTGCTAGCAGGGAATTCTCTGCCTGCCTTTCCCCAGTGCTCTGCAAGCTCTCCAGGACAACATAAAATCTGGGGCTCTGTGCTTTCTTTCCTTCTGAACAAGTGTTACTGTTTTCTGCACAAAAGCGATTCTGCGAAGGAATGTGAACACTTCTGCTTCCCAGGCACAGAGAAGGTGCTAGCAGGGAATTCTCTGCCTGCCTTTCCGCAGTGCTCTGCAAGCTCTCCAGGACAACATAAAATCTGGGGCTCTGTGCTTTCTTTCCTTCTGAACAAGTGTTACTGTTTTCTGCACAAAAGCGATTCTGCGAAGCAATGTGAACAGGCACAGAGAAGGTGCTAGCAGGGAATTCTCTGCCTGCCTTTCCCCAGTGCTCTGCAAGCTCTCCAGGACAACATAAAATCTGGGGCTCTGTGCTTTCTTTCGTTCTGAACAAGTGTTACTGTTTTCTGCACAAAAGCGATTCTGCCAAGCAATGTGAACACTTCTGCTTCCCAGGCACAGAGAAGGTGCTAGCAGGGAATTCTCTGCCTGCTTTTCCCCAGTGCTCTGCAAGCTCTCCAGGACCACATAAAATCTGGGGCTCTGTGCTTTCTTTCGTTCGGAACAAGTGTTAGTGTTTTCTGCACAAAAGCGATTCTGCGAAGCAATGTGAACAGGCACAGAGAAGGTGCTAGCAGGGAATTCTCTGCCTGCCTTTCCCCAGTGCTCTGCAAGCTCTCCAGGACAACATAAAATCTGGGGCTCTGTGCTTTCTTTCCTTCTGAACAAGTGTTACTGTTTTCTGCACAAAAGCGATTCTGCGAAGGAATGTGAACACTTCTGCTTCCCAGGCACAGAGAAGGTGCTAGCAGGGAATTCTCTGCCTGCCTTTCCGCAGTGCTCTGCAAGCTCTCCAGGACAACATAAAATCTGGGGCTCTGTGCTTTCTTTCCTTCTGAATAGTGTTACTGTTTTCTGCACAAAAGCGATTCTGCGAAGCAATGTGAACAGGCACAGAGAAGGTGCTAGCAGGGAATTCTCTGCCTGCCTTTCCGCAGTGCTCTGCAAGCTCTCCAGGACAACATAAAATCTGGGGCTCTGTGCTTTCTTTCCTTCTGAACAAGTGTTACTGTTTTCTGCACAAAAGCGATTCTGCGAAGCAATGGGAAAACTTCTGCTTCCCAGGCACAGAGAAGGTGCTAGCAGGGATTCTCTGCCTGCCTTTCCGCAGTGCTCTGCAAGCTCTCCAGGACAACATAAAATCTGGGGCTCTGTGCTTTCTTTCGTTCTGAACAAGTGTTACTGTTTTCTGCACAAAAGCGATTCTGCCAAGCAATGTGAACACTTCTGCTTCCCAGGCACAGAGAAGGTGCTAGCAGGGAATTCTCTGCCTGCTTTTCCCCAGTGCTCTGCAAGCTCTCCAGGACAACATAAAATCTGGGGCTCTGTGCTTTCTTTCGTTCGGAACAAGTGTTAGTGTTTTCTGCACAAAAGCGATTCTGCGAAGCAATGTGAACAGGCACAGAGAAGGTGCTAGCAGGGAATTCTCTGCCTGCCTTTCCCCAGTGCTCTGCAAGCTCTCCAGGACAACATAAAATCTGGGGCTCTGTGCTTTCTTTCCTTCTGAACAAGTGTTACTGTTTTCTGCACAAAAGCGATTCTGCGAAGCAATGTGAACACTTCTGCTTCCCAGGCACAGAGAAGGTGCTAGCAGGGAATTCTCTGCCTGCCTTTCCGCAGTGCTCTGCAAGCTCTCCAGGACAACATAAAATCTGGGGCTCTGTGCTTTCTTTCCTTCTGAACAAGTGTTACTGTTTTCTGCACAAAAGCGATTCTGCGAAGCAATGTGAACAGGCACAGAGAAGGTGCTAGCAGGGAATTCTCTGCCTGCCTTTCCCCAGTGCTCTGCAAGCTCTCCAGGACAACATAAAATCTGGGGCTCTGTGCTTTCTTTCCTTCTGAACAAGTGTTACTGTTTTCTGCACAAAAGCGATTCTGCGAAGGAATGTGAACACTTCTGCTTCCCAGGCACAGAGAAGGTGCTAGCAGGGAATTCTCTGCCTGCCTTTCCGCAGTGCTCTGCAAGCTCTCCAGGACAACATAAAATCTGGGGCTCTGTGCTTTCTTTCCTTCTGAACAAGTGTTACTGTTTTCTGCACAAAAGCGATTCTGCGAAGCAATATGAACAGGCACAGAGAAGGTGCTAGCAGGGAATTCTCTGCCTGCCTTTCCCCAGTGCTCTGCAAGCTCTCCATGACAACAGCAAATCTGGGGCTCTGTGCTTTCTTTCGTTCTGAACAAGTGTTAGTGTTTTCTGCACAAAAGCTATTCTGCGAAGCAATGTGAACACTTCTGCTTCCCAGGCACAGAGAAGGTGCTAGCAGGGAATTCTCTGCCTGCCTTTCCCCGGTGCTCTGCAAGCTCTCCAGGACAACATAAAATCTGGGGCTCTGTGCTTTCTTTTGTTCTGAACAAGTGTTAGTGTTTTCTGCACAAAAGCTATTCTGCGAAGCAATGTGAACACTTCTGCTTCCCAGGCACAGAGAAGGTGCTAGCAGGGAATTCTCTGCCTGCCTTTCCCCAGTGCTCTGCAAGCTCTCCAGGACAACGGAGAATCTGGGGCTCTGTGCTTTCTTTCGTTCTGAACAAGTGTTACTGTTTTCTGCACAAAAGCGATTCTGCGAAGCAATGGGAACACTTCTGCTTCCCAGGCACATAGAAAGTGCTAGCAGGGAATTCTCTGTGTGCCTTTCCCCAGTGCACTGCAAGCTCTCCAGGACAACATAAAATCTGGGGCTCTGTGCTTTCTTTCGTTCTGAACAAGTGTTACTGTTTTCTGCACAAAAGCGATTCTGCGAAGCAATGGGAAAACTTCTGCTTCCCAGGCACAGAGAAGGTGCTAGCAGGGATTCTCTGCCTGCCTTTCCCCAGTGCTCTGCAAGCTCTCCAGGACAACATAAAATCTGGGGCTCTGTGCTTTATTTCGTTCTGAACAAGTGTTACTGTTTTCTGCACAAAAGCGATTCTGCGAAGCAATGTGAACACTTCTGCTTCCCAGGCACAGAGAAGGTGCTAGCAGGGAATTCTCTGCCTGCCTTTCCCCAGTGCTCTGCAAGCTCTCCAGGACAACAGCAAATCTGGGGCTCTGTGCTTTCTTTCGTTCTGAACAAGTGTTACTGTTTTCTGCACAAAAGCGATTCTGCGAAGCAATGTGAACAGGCACAGAGAAGGTGCTAGCAGGGAATTCTCTGCCTGCCTTTCCCCAGTGCTCTGCAAGCTCTCCAGGACAACATAAAATCTGGGGCTCTGTGCTTTCTTTCCTTCTGAACAAGTGTTACTGTTTTCTGCACAAAAGCGATTCTGCGAAGGAATGTGAAGACTTCTGCTTCCCAGGCACAGAGAAGGTGCTAGCAGGGAATTCTCTGCCTGCCTTTCCCCAGTGCTCTGCAAGCTCTCCAGGACAACATAAAATCTGGGGCTCTGTGCTTTCTTTCGTTCTGAACAAGTGTTACTGTTTTCTGCACAAAAGCGATTCTGCGAAGCAATGGGAAAACTTCTGCTTCCCAGGCACAGAGAAGGTGCTAGCAGGGATTCTCTGCCTGCCTTTCCGCAGTGCTCTGCAAGCTCTCCAGGACAACATAAAATCTGGGGCTCTGTGCTTTCTTTCGTTCTGAACAAGTGTTACTGTTTTCTGCACAAAAGCGATTCTGCCAAGCAATGTGAACACTTCTGCTTCCCAGGCACAGAGAAGGTGCTAGCAGGGAATTCTCTGCCTGCTTTTCCCCAGTGCTCTGCAAGCTCTCCAGGACAACAGCAAATCTGGGGCTCTGTGCTTTCTTTCGTTCTGAACAAGTGTTACTGTTTTCTGCACAAAAGCGATTCTGCGAACCAATGTGAACAGGCACAGAGAAGGTGCTAGCAGGGAATTCTCTGCCTGCCTTTCCCCAGTGCTCTGCAAGCTCTCCAGGACAACAGCAAATCTGGGGCTCTGTGCTTTCTTTCGTTCGGAACAAGTGTTAGTGTTTTCTGCACAAAAGCGATTCTGCGAAGCAATGTGAACAGGCACAGAGAAGGTGCTAGCAGGGAATTCTCTGCCTGCCTTTCCCCAGTGCTCTGCAAGCTCTCCAGGACAACATAAAATCTGGGGCTCTGTGCTTTCTTTCCTTCTGAACAAGTGTTACTGTTTTCTGCACAAAAGCGATTCTGCGAAGGAATGTGAACACTTCTGCTTCCCAGGCACAGAGAAGGTGCTAGCAGGGAATTCTCTGCCTGCCTTTCCGCAGTGCTCTGCAAGCTCTCCAGGACAACATAAAATCTGGGGCTCTGTGCTTTCTTTCCTTCTGAACAAGTGTTACTGTTTTCTGCACAAAAGCGATTCTGCGAAGCAATGTGAACAGGCACAGAGAAGGTGCTAGCAGGGAATTCTCTGCCTGCCTTTCCGCAGTGCTCTGCAAGCTCTCCAGGACAACATAAAATCTGGGGCTCTGTGCTTTCTTTCCTTCTGAACAAGTGTTACTGTTTTCTGCACAAAAGCGATTCTGCGAAGGAATGTGAACAGGCACAGAGAAGGTGCTAGCAGGGAATTCTCTGCCTGCCTTTCCCCAGTGCTCTGCAAGCTCTCCATGACAACAGCAAATCTGGGGCTCTGTGCTTTCTTTCGTTCTGAACAAGTGTTAGTGTTTTCTGCACAAAAGCTATTCTGCGAAGCAATGTGAACACTTCTGCTTCCCAGGCACAGAGAAGGTGCTAGCAGGGAATTCTCTGCCTGCCTTTCCCCGGTGCTCTGCAAGCTCTCCAGGACAACATAAAATCTGGGGCTCTGTGCTTTCTTTCGTTCTGAACAAGTGTTAGTGTTTTCTGCACAAAAGCTATTCTGCGAAGCAATGTGAACACTTCTGCTTCCCAGGCACAGAGAAGGTGCTAGCAGGGAATTCTCTGCCTGCCTTTCCCCAGTGCTCTGCAAGCTCTCCAGGACAACGGAGAATCTGGGGCTCTGTGCTTTCTTTCGTTCTGAACAAGTGTTACTGTTTTCTGCACAAAAGCGATTCTGCGAAGCAATGTGAACAGGCACAGAGAAGGTGCTAGCAGGGAATTCTCTGCCTGCCTTTCCCCAGTGCTCTGCAAGCTCTCCAGGACAACATAAAATCTGGGGCTCTGTGCTTTCTTTCCTTCTGAACAAGTGTTACTGTTTTCTGCACAAAAGCGATTCTGCGAAGGAATGTGAAGACTTCTGCTTCCCAGGCACAGAGAAGGTGCTAGCAGGGAATTCTCTGCCTGCCTTTCCCCAGTGCTCTGCAAGCTCTCCAGGACAACATAAAATCTGGGGCTCTGTGCTTTCTTTCGTTCTGAACAAGTGTTACTGTTTTCTGCACAAAAGCGATTCTGCCAAGCAATGTGAACACTTCTGCTTCCCAGGCACAGAGAAGGTGCTAGCAGGGAATTCTCTGCCTGCTTTTCCCCAGTGCTCTGCAAGCTCTCCAGGACAACAGCAAATCTGGGGCTCTGTGCTTTCTTTCGTTCTGAACAAGTGTTACTGTTTTCTGCACAAAAGCGATTCTGCGAAGCAATGTGAACAGGCACAGAGAAGGTGCTAGCAGGGAATTCTCTGCCTGCCTTTCCCCAGTGCTCTGCAAGCTCTCCAGGACAACATAAAATCTGGGGCTCTGTGCTTTCTTTCCTTCTGAACAAGTGTTACTGTTTTCTGCACAAAAGCGATTCTGCGAAGGAATGTGAACACTTCTGCTTCCCAGGCACAGAGAAGGTGCTAGCAGGGAATTCTCTGCCTGCCTTTCCGCAGTGCTCTGCAAGCTCTCCAGGACAACATAAAATCTGGGGCTCTGTGCTTTCTTTCCTTCTGAACAAGTGTTACTGTTTTCTGCACAAAAGCGATTCTGCGAAGCAATGTGAACAGGCACAGAGAAGGTGCTAGCAGGGAATTCTCTGCCTGCCTTTCCCCAGTGCTCTGCAAGCTCTCCAGGACAACATAAAATCTGGGGCTCTGTGCTTTCTTTCGTTCTGAACAAGTGTTACTGTTTTCTGCACAAAAGCGATTCTGCGAAGCAATGTGAACACTTCTGCTTCCCAGGCACAGAGAAGGTGCTAGCAGGGAATTCTCTGCCTGCCTTTCCCCAGTGCTCTGCAAGTTCTCCAGGACAACATAAAATCTGGGGCTCTGTGCTTTCGTTTGTTCTGAACAAGTGTTAGTGTTTTCTGCACAAAAGCTATTCTGCGAAGCAATGTGAACACTTCTGCTTCCCAGGCACAGAGAAGGTGCTAGCAGGGAATTCTCTGCCTGCCTTTCCCCAGTGCTCTGCAAGCTCTCCAGGACAACGGAGAATCTGGGGCTCTGTGCTTTCTTTCGTTCTGAACAAGTGTTACTGTTTTCTGCACAAAAGCGATTCTGCGAAGCAATGTGAACAGGCACAGAGAAGGTGCTAGCAGGGAATTCTCTGCCTGCCTTTCCCCAGTGCTCTGCAAGCTCTCCAGGACAACATAAAATCTGGGGCTCTGTGCTTTCTTTCGTTCTGAACAAGTGTTACTGTTTTCTGCACAAAAGCGATTCTGCGAAGCAATGTGAACAGGCACAGAGAAGGTGCTAGCAGGGAATTCTCTGCCTGCCTTTCCCCAGTGCTCTGCAAGCTCTCCAGGACAACATAAAATCTGGGGCTCTGTGCTTTCTTTCGTTCTGAACAAGTGTTACTGTTTTCTGCACAAAAGCGATTCTGCGAAGGAATGTGAACACTTCTGCTTCCCAGGCACAGAGAAGGTGCTAGCAGGGAATTCTCTGCCTGCCTTTCCGCAGTGCTCTGCAAGCTCTCCAGGACAACATAAAATCTGGGGCTCTGTGCTTTCTTTCCTTCTGAACAAGTGTTACTGTTTTCTGCACAAAAGCGATTCTGCGAAGCAATGGGAAAACTTCTGCTTCCCAGGCACAGAGAAGGTGCTAGCAGGGATTCTCTGCCTGCCTTTCCCCAGTGCTCTGCAAGCTCTCCAGGACAACAGCAAATCTGGGGCTCTGTGCTTTCTTTTGTTCTGAACAAGTGTTACTGTTTTCTGCACAAAAGCGATTCTGCCAAGCAATGTGAACACTTCTGCTTCCCAGGCACAGAGAAGGTGCTAGCAGGGAATTCTCTGCCTGCTTTTCCCCAGTGCTCTGCAAGCTCTCCAGGACAACAGCAAATCTGGGGCTCTGTGCTTTCTTTCGTTCGGAACAAGTGTTAGTGTTTTCTGCACAAAAGCGATTCTGCGAAGCAATGTGAACAGGCACAGAGAAGGTGCTAGCAGGGAATTCTCTGCCTGCCTTTCCCCAGTGCTCTGCAAGCTCTCCAGGACAACATAAAATCTGGGGCTCTGTGCTTTCTTTCCTTCTGAACAAGTGTTACTGTTTTCTGCACAAAAGCGATTCTGCGAAGGAATGTGAACACTTCTGCTTCCCAGGCACAGAGAAGGTGCTAGCAGGGAATTCTCTGCCTGCCTTTCCGCAGTGCTCTGCAAGCTCTCCAGGACAACATAAAATCTGGGGCTCTGTGCTTTCTTTCCTTCTGAACAAGTGTTACTGTTTTCTGCACAAAAGCGATTCTGCGAAGCAATGTGAACAGGCACAGAGAAGGTGCTAGCAGGGAATTCTCTGCCTGCCTTTCCCCAGTGCTCTGCAAGCTCTCCATGACAACAGCAAATCTGGGGCTCTGTGCTTTCTTTCGTTCTGAACAAGTGTTAGTGTTTTCTGCACAAAAGCTATTCTGCGAAGCAATGTGAACACTTCTGCTTCCCAGGCACAGAGAAGGTGCTAGCAGGGAATTCTCTGCCTGCCTTTCCCCGGTGCTCTGCAAGCTCTCCAGGACAACATAAAATCTGGGGCTCTGTGCTTTCTTTTGTTCTGAACAAGTGTTAGTGTTTTCTGCACAAAAGCTATTCTGCGAAGCAATGTGAACACTTCTGCTTCCCAGGCACAGAGAAGGTGCTAGCAGGGAATTCTCTGCCTGCCTTTCCCCAGTGCTCTGCAAGCTCTCCAGGACAACGGAGAATCTGGGGCTCTGTGCTTTCTTTCGTTCTGAACAAGTGTTACTGTTTTCTGCACAAAAGCGATTCTGCGAAGCAATGGGAACACTTCTGCTTCCCAGGCACATAGAAAGTGCTAGCAGGGAATTCTCTGCCTGCCTTTCCCCAGTGCACTGCAAGCTCTCCAGGACAACATAAAATCTGGGGCTCTGTGCTTTCTTTCGTTCTGAACAAGTGTTACTGTTTTCTGCACAAAAGCGATTCTGCGAAGCAATGGGAAAACTTCTGCTTCCCAGGCACAGAGAAGGTGCTAGCAGGGATTCTCTGCCTGCCTTTCCCCAGTGCTCTGCAAGCTCTCCAGGACAACATAAAATCTGGGGCTCTGTGCTTTATTTCGTTCTGAACAAGTGTTACTGTTTTCTGCACAAAAGCGATTCTGCGAAGCAATGTGAACAGTTCTGCTTCCCAGGCACAGAGAAGGTGCTAGCAGGGAATTCTCTGCCTGCCTTTCCCCAGTGCTCTGCAAGCTCTCCAGGACAACAGCAAATCTGGGGCTCTGTGCTTTCTTTCGTTCTGAACAAGTGTTACTGTTTTCTGCACAAAAGCGATTCTGCGAAGCAATGTGAACAGGCACAGAGAAAGTGCTAGCAGGGAATTCTCTGCCTGCCTTTCCCCAGTGCTCTGCAAGCTCTCCAGGACAACATAAAATCTGGGGCTCTGTGCTTTCTTTCCTTCTGAACAAGTGTTACTGTTTTCTGCACAAAAGCGATTCTGCGAAGGAATGTGAAGACTTCTGCTTCCCAGGCACAGAGAAGGTGCTAGCAGGGAATTCTCTGCCTGCCTTTCCGCAGTGCTCTGCAAGCTCTCCAGGACAACATAAAATCTGGGGCTCTGTGCTTTCTTTCCTTCTGAACAAGTGTTACTGTTTTCTGCACAAAAGCGATTCTGCGAAGCAATGGGAAAACTTCTGCTTCCCAGGCACAGAGAAGGTGCTAGCAGGGATTCTCTGCCTGCCTTTCCCCAGTGCTCTGCAAGCTCTCCAGGACAACATAAAATCTGGGGCTCTGTGCTTTCTTTCCTTCTGAACAAGTGTTACTGTTTTCTGCACAAAAGCGATTCTGCCAAGCAATGTGAACACTTCTGCTTCCCAGGCACAGAGAAGGTGCTAGCAGGGAATTCTCTGCCTGCTTTTCCCCAGTGCTCTGCAAGCTCTCCAGGACAACATAAAATCTGGGGCTCTGTGCTTTCTTTCGTTCTGAACAAGTGTTACTGTTTTCTGCACAAAAGCGATTCTGCGAAGGAATGTGAACAGGCACAGAGAAGGTGCTAGCAGGGAATTCTCTGCCTGCCTTTCCGCAGTGCTCTGCAAGCTCTCCAGGACAACAGCAAATCTGGGGCTCTGTGCTTTCTTTCGTTCGGAACAAGTGTTAGTGTTTTCTGCACAAAAGCGATTCTGCGAAGCAATGTGAACAGGCACAGAGAAGGTGCTAGCAGGGAATTCTCTGCCTGCCTTTCCCCAGTGCTCTGCAAGCTCTCCAGGACAACATAAAATCTGGGGCTCTGTGCTTTCTTTCCTTCTGAACAAGTGTTACTGTTTTCTGCACAAAAGCGATTCTGCGAAGGAATGTGAACACTTCTGCTTCCCAGGCACAGAGAAGGTGCTAGCAGGGAATTCTCTGCCTGCCTTTCCGCAGTGCTCTGCAAGCTCTCCAGGACAACATAAAATCTGGGGCTCTGTGCTTTCTTTCCTTCTGAACAAGTGTTACTGTTTTCTGCACAAAAGCGATTCTGCGAAGCAATGTGAACAGGCACAGAGAAGGTGCTAGCAGGGAATTCTCTGCCTACCTTTCCCCAGTGCTCTGCAAGCTCTCCAGGACAACATAAAATCTGGGGCTCTCTGCTTTCTTTCCTTCTGAACAAGTGTTACTGTTTTCTGCACAAAAGCGATTCTGCGAAGGAATGTGAACACTTCTGCTTCCCAGGCACAGAGAAGGTGCTAGCAGGGAATTCTCTGCCTGCCTTTCCGCAGTGCTCTGCAAGCTCTCCAGGACAACATAAAATCTGGGGCTCTGTGCTTTCTTTTGTTCTGAACAAGTGTTACTGTTTTCTGCACAAAAGCGATTCTGCGAAGCAATATGAACAGGCACAGAGAAGGTGCTAGCAGGGAATTCTCTGCCTGCCTTTCCCCAGTGCTCTGCAAGCTCTCCATGACAACAGCAAATCTGGGGCTCTGTGCTTTCTTTCGTTCTGAACAAGTGTTAGTGTTTTCTGCACAAAAGCTATTCTGCGAAGCAATGTGAACACTTCTGCTTCCCAGGCACAGAGAAGGTGCTAGCAGGGAATTCTCTGCCTGCCTTTCCCCGGTGCTCTGCAAGCTCTCCAGGACAACATAAAATCTGGGGCTCTGTGCTTTCTTTTGTTCTGAACAAGTGTTAGTGTTTTCTGCACAAAAGCTATTCTGCGAAGCAATGTGAACACTTCTGCTTCCCAGGCACAGAGAAGGTGCTAGCAGGGAATTCTCTGCCTGCCTTTCCCCAGTGCTCTGCAAGCTCTCCAGGACAACGGAGAATCTGGGGCTCTGTGCTTTCTTTCGTTCTGAACAAGTGTTACTGTTTTCTGCACAAAAGCGATTCTGCGAAGCAATGGGAACACTTCTGCTTCCCAGGCACAGAGAAGGTGCTAGCAGGGAATTCTCTGCCTGCCTATCCCCAGTGCACTGCAAGCTCTCCAGGACAACATAAAATCTGGGGCTCTGTGCTTTCTTTCGTTCTGAACAAGTGTTACTGTTTTCTGCACAAAAGCGATTCTGCGAAGCAATGGGAAAACTTCTGCTTCCCAGGCACAGAGAAGGTGCTAGCAGGGATTCTCTGCCTGCCTTTCCCCAGTGCTCTGCAAGCTCTCCAGGACAACATAAAATCTGGGGCTCTGTGCTTTCTTTCCTTCTGAACAAGTGTTACTGTTTTCTGCACAAAAGCGATTCTGCGAAGCAATGTGAACACTTCTGCTTCCCAGGCACAGAGAAGGTGCTAGCAGGGAATTCTCTGCCTGCCTTTCCCCAGTGCTCTGCAAGCTCTCCAGGACAACATAAAATCTGGGGCTCTGTGCTTTCTTTCCTTCTGAACAAGTGTTACTGTTTTCTGCACAAAAGCGATTCTGCGAAGCAATGTGAACAGGCACAGAGAAGGTGCTAGCAGGGAATTCTCTGCCTGCCTTTCCCCAGTGCTCTGCAAGCTCTCCAGGACAACATAAAATCTGGGGCTCTGTGCTTTCTTTCCTTCTGAACAAGTGTTACTGTTTTCTGCACAAAAGCGATTCTGCGAAGGAATGTGAAGACTTCTGCTTCCCAGGCACAGAGAAGGTGCTAGCAGGGAATTCTCTGCCTGCCTTTCCCCAGTGCTCTGCAAGCTCTCCAGGACAACATAAAATCTGGGGCTCTGTGCTTTCTTTCCTTCTGAACAAGTGTTACTGTTTTCTGCACAAAAGCGATTCTGCGAAGCAATGGGAAAACTTCTGCTTCCCAGGCACAGAGAAGGTGCTAGCAGGGATTCTCTGCCTGCCTTTCCCCAGTGCTCTGCAAGCTCTCCAGGACAACAGCAAATCTGGGGCTCTGTGCTTTCTTTCGTTCTGAACAAGTGTTACTGTTTTCTGCACAAAAGCGATTCTGCGAAGCAATGTGAACAGGCACAGAGAAGGTGCTAGCAGGGAATTCTCTGCCTGCCTTTCCCCAGTGCTCTGCAAGCTCTCCAGGACAACATAAAATCTGGGGCTCTGTGCTTTCTTTCCTTCTGAACAAGTGTTACTGTTTTCTGCACAAAAGCGATTCTGCGAAGGAATGTGAAGACTTCTGCTTCCCAGGCACAGAGAAGGTGCTAGCAGGGAATTCTCTGCCTGCCTTTCCCCAGTGCTCTGCAAGCTCTCCAGGACAACATAAAATCTGGGGCTCTGTGCTTTCTTTCCTTCTGAACAAGTGTTACTGTTTTCTGCACAAAAGCGATTCTGCGAAGCAATGGGAAAACTTCTGCTTCCCAGGCACAGAGAAGGTGCTAGCAGGGATTCTCTGCCTGCCTTTCCCCAGTGCTCTGCAAGCTCTCCAGGACAACAGCAAATCTGGGGCTCTGTGCTTTCTTTCGTTCTGAACAAGTGTTACTGTTTTCTGCACAAAAGCGATTCTGCGAAGCAATGTGAACAGGCACAGAGAAGGTGCTAGCAGGGAATTCTCTGCCTGCCTTTCCCCAGTGCTCTGCAAGCTCTCCAGGACAACATAAAATCTGGGGCTCTGTGCTTTCTTTCGTTCTGAACAAGTGTTACTGTTTTCTGCACAAAAGCGATTCTGCGAAGCAATGTGAACACTTCTGCTTCCCAGGCACAGAGAAGGTGCTAGCAGGGAATTCTCTGCCTGCCTTTCCCCAGTGCTCTGCAAGCTCTCCAGGACAACATAAAATCTGGGGCTCTGTGCTTTCTTTCGTTCTGAACAAGTGTTACTGTTTTCTGCAAAAAAGCGATTCTGCGAAGCAATGTGAACAGGCACAGAGAAGGTGCTAGCAGGGAATTCTCTGCCTGCTTTTCCCCAGTGCTCTGCAAGCTCTCCAGGACAGCATAAAATCTGGGGCTCTGTGCTTTCTTTCGTTCTGAACAAGTGTTACTGTTTTCTGCACAAAAGCGATTCTGCGAAGCAATGTGAACACTTCTGCTTCCCAGGCACAGAGAAGGTGCTAGCAGGGAATTCTCTGCCTGCCTTTCCCCAGTGCTCTGCAAGCTCTCCAGGACAACGGAGAATCTGGGGCTCTGTGCTTTCTTTCGTTCTGAACAAGTGTTACTGTTTTCTGCACAAAAGCGATTCTGCGAAGCAATGTGAACACTTCTGCTTCCCAGGCACATAGAAGGTGCTAGCAGGGAATTCTCTGCCTGCCTTTCCCCAGTGCACTGCAAGCTCTCCAGGACAACATAAAATCTGGGGCTCTGTGCTTTCTTTCGTTCTGAACAAGTGTTACTGTTTTCTGCACAAAAGCGATTCTGCGAAGCAATGGGAAAACTTCTGCTTCCCAGGCACAGAGAAGGTGCTAGCAGGGATTCTCTGCCTGCCTTTCCCCAGTGCTCTGCAAGCTCTCCAGGACAACATAAAATCTGGGGCTCTGTGCTTTATTTCGTTCTGAACAAGTGTTACTGTTTTCTGCACAAAAGCGATTCTGCGAAGCAATGTGAACACTTCTGCTTCCCAGGCACAGAGAAGGTGCTAGCAGGGAATTCTCTGCCTGCCTTTCCCCAGTGCTCTGCAAGCTCTCCAGGACAACAGCAAATCTGGGGCTCTGTGCTTTCTTTCGTTCTGAACAAGTGTTACTGTTTTCTGCACAAAAGCGATTCTGCGAAGCAATGTGAACAGGCACAGAGAAGGTGCTAGCAGGGAATTCTCTGCCTGCCTTTCCCCAGTGCTCTGCAAGCTCTCCAGGACAACATAAAATCTGGGGCTCTGTGCTTTCTTTCCTTCTGAACAAGTGTTACTGTTTTCTGCACAAAAGCGATTCTGCGAAGCAATGTGAACACTTCTGCTTCCCAGGCACAGAGAAGGTGCTAGCAGGGAATTCTCTGCCTGCCTTTCCCCAGTGCTCTGCAAGCTCTCCAGGACAACATAAAATCTGGGGCTCTGTGCTTTCTTTCCTTCTGAACAAGTGTTACTGTTTTCTGCACAAAAGCGATTCTGCGAAGCAATGGGAAAACTTCTGCTTCCCAGGCACAGAGAAGGTGCTAGCAGGGATTCTCTGCCTGCCTTTCCCCAGTGCTCTGCAAGCTCTCCAGGACAACAGCAAATCTGGGGCTCTGTGCTTTCTTTCGTTCTGAACAAGTGTTACTGTTTTCTGCACAAAAGCGATTCTGCGAAGCAATGTGAACAGGCACAGAGAAGGTGCTAGCAGGGAATTCTCTGCCTGCCTTTCCCCAGTGCTCTGCAAGCTCTCCAGGACAACATAAAATCTGGGGCTCTGTGCTTTCTTTCCTTCTGAACAAGTGTTACTGTTTTCTGCACAAAAGCGATTCTGCGAAGCAATGTGAACAGGCACAGAGAAGGTGCTAGCAGGGAATTCTCTGCCTGCTTTTCCCCAGTGCTCTGCAAGCTCTCCAGGACAGCATAAAATCTGGGGCTCTGTGCTTTCTTTCGTTCTGAACAAGTGTTACTGTTTTCTGCACAAAAGCGATTCTGCGAAGCAATGTGAACACTTCTGCTTCCCAGGCACAGAGAAGGTGCTAGCAGGGAATTCTCTGCCTGCCTTTCCCCAGTGCTCTGCAAGCTCTCCAGGACAACGGAGAATCTGGGGCTCTGTGCTTTCTTTCGTTCTGAACAAGTGTTACTGTTTTCTGCACAAAAGCGATTCTGCGAAGCAATGGGAAAACTTCTGCTTCCCAGGCACAGAGAAGGTGCTAGCAGGGATTCTCTGCCTGCCTTTCCCCAGTGCTCTGCAAGCTCTCCAGGACAACATAAAATCTGGGGCTCTGTGCTTTATTTCGTTCTGAACAAGTGTTACTGTTTTCTGCACAAAAGCGATTCTGCGAAGCAATGTGAACACTTCTGCTTCCCAGGCACAGAGAAGGTGCTAGCAGGGAATTCTCTGCCTGCCTTTCCCCAGTGCTCTGCAAGCTCTCCAGGACAACAGCAAATCTGGGGCTCTGTGCTTTCTTTCGTTCTGAACAAGTGTTACTGTTTTCTGCACAAAAGCGATTCTGCGAACCAATGTGAACAGGCACAGAGAAGGTGCTAGCAGGGAATTCTCTGCCTGCCTTTCCCCAGTGCTCTGCAAGCTCTCCAGGACAACATAAAATCTGGGGCTCTGTGCTTTCTTTCCTTCTGAACAAGTGTTACTGTTTTCTGCACAAAAGCGATTCTGCGAAGGAATGTGAAGACTTCTGCTTCCCAGGCACAGAGAAGGTGCTAGCAGGGAATTCTCTGCCTGCCTTTCCGCAGTGCTCTGCAAGCTCTCCAGGACAACATAAAATCTGGGGCTCTGTGCTTTCTTTCCTTCTGAACAAGTGTTACTGTTTTCTGCACAAAAGCGATTCTGCGAAGCAATGTGAACAGGCACAGAGAAGGTGCTAGCAGGGAATTCTCTGCCTGCCTTTCCGCAGTGCTCTGCAAGCTCTCCAGGACAACATAAAATCTGGGGCTCTGTGCTTTCTTTCGTTCTGAACAAGTGTTACTGTTTTCTGCACAAAAGCGATTCTGCGAAGCAATGTGAACACTTCTGCTTCCCAGGCACAGAGAAGGTGCTAGCAGGGAATTCTCTGTGTGCCTTTCCCCAGTGCTCTGCCAGCTCTCCAGGACAACATAAAATCTGGGGCTCTGTGCTTTCTTCCGTTCTGAACAAGTGTTACTGTTTTCTGCACAAAAGCGATTCTGCGAAGCAATGTGAACAGGCACAGAGAAGGTGCTAGCAGGGAATTCTCTGCCTGCCTTTCCCCAGTGCTCTGCAAGCTCTCCAGGACAACAGCAAATCTGGGGCTCTGTGCTTTCTTTCGTTCTGAACAAGTGTTACTGTTTTCTGCACAAAAGCGATTCTGCGAAGCAATGTGAACACTTCTGCTTCCCAGGCACAGAGAAGGTGCTAGCAGGGAATTCTCTGCCTGCCTTTCCGCAGTGCTCTGCAAGCTCTCCAGGACAACATAAAATCTGGGGCTCTGTGTTTTCTTTCCTTCTGAACAAGTGTTACTGTTTTCTGCACAAAAGCGATTCTGCGAAGCAATGTGAACAGGCACAGAGAAGGTGCTAGCAGGGAATTCTCTGCCTGCCTTTCCCCAGTGCTCTGCAAGCTCTCCAGGACAACATAAAATCTGGGGCTCTGTGCTTTCTTTCGTTCTGAACAAGTGTTACTGTTTTCTGCACAAAAGCGATTCTGCGAAGCAATGGGAAAACTTCTGCTTCCCAGGCACAGAGAAGGTGCTAGCAGGGATTCTCTGCCTGCCTTTCCCCAGTGCTCTGCAAGCTCTCCAGGACAACATAAAATCTGGGGCTCTGTGCTTTCTTTCCTTCTGAACAAGTGTTACTGTTTTCTGCACAAAAGCGATTCTGCGAAGCAATGTGAACACTTCTGCTTCCCAGGCACAGAGAAGGTGCTAGCAGGGAATTCTCTGCCTGCCTTTCCCCAGTGCTCTGCAAGCTCTCCAGGACAACAGCAAATCTGGGGCTCTGTGCTTTCTTTCGTTCTGAACAAGTGTTACTGTTTTCTGCACAAAAGCGATTCTGCGAAGCAATGTGAACAGGCACAGAGAAGGTGCTAGCAGGGAATTCTCTGCCTGCCTTTCCCCAGTGCTCTGCAAGCTCTCCAGGACAACATAAAATCTGGGGCTCTGTGCTTTCTTTCCTTCTGAACAAGTGTTACTGTTTTCTGCACAAAAGCGATTCTGCGAAGCAATGTGAAGACTTCTGCTTCCCAGGCACAGAGAAGGTGCTAGCAGGGAATTCTCTGCCTGCCTTTCCGCAGTGCTCTGCAAGCTCTCCAGGACAACATAAAATCTGGGGCTCTGTGCTTTCTTTCCTTCTGAACAAGTGTTACTGTTTTCTGCACAAAAGCGATTCTGCGAAGCAATGTGAACAGGCACAGAGAAGGTGCTAGCAGGGAATTCTCTGCCTGCCTTTCCCCAGTGCTCTGCAAGCTCTCCAGGACAACATAAAATCTGGGGCTCTGTGCTTTCTTTCGTTCTGAACAAGTGTTACTGTTTTCTGCACAAAAGCGATTCTGCGAAGCAATGTGAACACTTCTGCTTCCCAGGCACAGAGAAGGTGCTAGCAGGGAATTCTCTGCCTGCCTTTCCCCAGTGCTCTGCAAGCTCTCCAGGACAACATAAAATCTGGGGCTCTGTGCTTTCTTTTGTTCTGAACAAGTGTTACTGTTTTCTGCACAAAAGCGATTCTGCGAAGCAATATGAACAGGCACAGAGAAGGTGCTAGCAGGGAATTCTCTGCCTGCCTTTCCCCAGTGCTCTGCAAGCTCTCCATGACAACAGCAAATCTGGGGCTCTGTGCTTTCTTTCGTTCTGAACAAGTGTTAGTGTTTTCTGCACAAAAGCTATTCTGCGAAGCAATGTGAACACTTCTGCTTCCCAGGCACAGAGAAGGTGCTAGCAGGGAATTCTCTGCCTGCCTTTCCCCAGTGCTCTGCCAGCTCTCCAGGACAACATAAAATCTGGGGCTCTGTGCTTTCTTCCGTTCTGAACAAGTGTTACTGTTTTCTGCACAAAAGCGATTCTGCGAAGCAATGTGAACAGGCACAGAGAAGGTGCTAGCAGGGAATTCTCTGCCTGCCTTTCCCCAGTGCTCTGCAAGCTCTCCAGGACAACATAAAATCTGGGGCTCTGTGCTTTCTTTCCTTCTGAACAAGTGTTACTGTTTTCTGCACAAAAGCGATTCTGCGAAGCAATGTGAAGACTTCTGCTTCCCAGGCACAGAGAAGGTGCTAGCAGGGAATTCTCTGCCTGCCTTTCCGCAGTGCTCTGCAAGCTCTCCAGGACAACATAAAATCTGGGGCTCTGTGCTTTCTTTCCTTCTGAACAAGTGTTACTGTTTTCTGCACAAAAGCGATTCTGCGAAGCAATGTGAACAGGCACAGAGAAGGTGCTAGCAGGGAATTCTCTGCCTGCCTTTCCCCAGTGCTCTGCAAGCTCTCCAGGACAACATAAAATCTGGGGCTCTGTGCTTTCTTTCGTTCTGAACAAGTGTTACTGTTTTCTGCACAAAAGCGATTCTGCGAAGCAATGTGAACACTTCTGCTTCCCAGGCACAGAGAAGGTGCTAGCAGGGAATTCTCTGCCTGCCTTTCCGCAGTGCTCTGCAAGCTCTCCAGGACAACATAAAATCTGGGGCTCTGTGCTTTCTTTTGTTCTGAACAAGTGTTACTGTTTTCTGCACAAAAGCGATTCTGCGAAGCAATATGAACAGGCACAGAGAAGGTGCTAGCAGGGAATTCTCTGCCTGCCTTTCCCCAGTGCTCTGCAAGCTCTCCATGACAACAGCAAATCTGGGGCTCTGTGCTTTCTTTCGTTCTGAACAAGTGTTAGTGTTTTCTGCACAAAAGCTATTCTGCGAAGCAATGTGAACACTTCTGCTTCCCAGGCACAGAGAAGGTGCTAGCAGGGAATTCTCTGCCTGCCTTTCCCCGGTGCTCTGCAAGCTCTCCAGGACAACATAAAATCTGGGGCTCTGTGCTTTCTTTTGTTCTGAACAAGTGTTAGTGTTTTCTGCACAAAAGCTATTCTGCGAAGCAATGTGAACACTTCTGCTTCCCAGGCACAGAGAAGGTGCTAGCAGGGAATTCTCTGCCTGCCTTTCCCCAGTGCTCTGCAAGCTCTCCAGGACAACATAAAATCTGGGGCTCTGTGCTTTCATTCGTTCTGAACAAGTGTTACTGTTTTCTGCACAAAAGCGATTCTGCGAAGCAATGTGAACAGGCACAGAGAAGGTGCTAGCAGGGAATTCTCTGCCTGCTTTTCCCCAGTGCTCTGCAAGCTCTCCAGGACAGCATAAAATCTGGGGCTCTGTGCTTTCTTTCGTTCTGAACAAGTGTTACTGTTTTCTGCACAAAAGCGATTCTGCGAAGCAATGTGAACACTTCTGCTTCCCAGGCACAGAGAAGGTGCTAGCAGGGAATTCTCTGCCTGCCTTTCCCCAGTGCTCTGCAAGCTCTCCAGGACAACGGAGAATCTGGGGCTCTGTGCTTTCTTTCGTTCTGAACAAGTGTTACTGTTTTCTGCACAAAAGCGATTCTGCGAAGCAATGGGAAAACTTCTGCTTCCCAGGCACAGAGAAGGTGCTAGCAGGGATTCTCTGCCTGCCTTTCCCCAGTGCTCTGCAAGCTCTCCAGGACAACATAAAATCTGGGGCTCTGTGCTTTATTTCGTTCTGAACAAGTGTTACTGTTTTCTGCACAAAAGCGATTCTGCGAAGCAATGTGAACACTTCTGCTTCCCAGGCACAGAGAAGGTGCTAGCAGGGAATTCTCTGCCTGCCTTTCCCCAGTGCTCTGCAAGCTCTCCAGGACAACAGCAAATCTGGGGCTCTGTGCTTTCTTTCGTTCTGAACAAGTGTTACTGTTTTCTGCACAAAAGCGATTCTGCGAAGCAATGTGAACAGGCACAGAGAAGGTGCTAGCAGGGAATTCTCTGCCTGCCTTTCCCCAGTGCTCTGCAAGCTCTCCAGGACAACATAAAATCTGGGGCTCTGTGCTTTCTTTCCTTCTGAACAAGTGTTACTGTTTTCTGCACAAAAGCGATTCTGCGAAGGAATGTGAAGACTTCTGCTTCCCAGGCACAGAGAAGGTGCTAGCAGGGAATTCTCTGCCTGCCTTTCCGCAGTGCTCTGCAAGCTCTCCAGGACAACATAAAATCTGGGGCTCTGTGCTTTCTTTCCTTCTGAACAAGTGTTACTGTTTTCTGCACAAAAGCGATTCTGCGAAGCAATGTGAACAGGCACAGAGAAGGTGCTAGCAGGGAATTCTCTGCCTGCCTTTCCGCAGTGCTCTGCAAGCTCTCCAGGACAACATAAAATCTGGGGCTCTGTGCTTTCTTTCGTTCTGAACAAGTGTTACTGTTTTCTGCACAAAAGCGATTCTGCGAAGCAATGTGAACACTTCTGCTTCCCAGGCACAGAGAAGGTGCTAGCAGGGAATTCTCTGTGTGCCTTTCCCCAGTGCTCTGCCAGCTCTCCAGGACAACATAAAATCTGGGGCTCTGTGCTTTCTTCCGTTCTGAACAAGTGTTACTGTTTTCTGCACAAAAGCGATTCTGCGAAGCAATGTGAACAGGCACAGAGAAGGTGCTAGCAGGGAATTCTCTGCCTGCCTTTCCCCAGTGCTCTGCAAGCTCTCCAGGACAACAGCAAATCTGGGGCTCTGTGCTTTCTTTCGTTCTGAACAAGTGTTACTGTTTTCTGCACAAAAGCGATTCTGCGAAGCAATGTGAACACTTCTGCTTCCCAGGCACAGAGAAGGTGCTAGCAGGGAATTCTCTGCCTGCCTTTCCGCAGTGCTCTGCAAGCTCTCCAGGACAACATAAAATCTGGGGCTCTGTGTTTTCTTTCCTTCTGAACAAGTGTTACTGTTTTCTGCACAAAAGCGATTCTGCGAAGCAATGTGAACAGGCACAGAGAAGGTGCTAGCAGGGAATTCTCTGCCTGCCTTTCCCCAGTGCTCTGCAAGCTCTCCAGGACAACATAAAATCTGGGGCTCTGTGCTTTCTTTCGTTCTGAACAAGTGTTACTGTTTTCTGCACAAAAGCGATTCTGCGAAGCAATGGGAAAACTTCTGCTTCCCAGGCACAGAGAAGGTGCTAGCAGGGATTCTCTGCCTGCCTTTCCCCAGTGCTCTGCAAGCTCTCCAGGACAACATAAAATCTGGGGCTCTGTGCTTTCTTTCCTTCTGAACAAGTGTTACTGTTTTCTGCACAAAAGCGATTCTGCGAAGCAATGTGAACACTTCTGCTTCCCAGGCACAGAGAAGGTGCTAGCAGGGAATTCTCTGCCTGCCTTTCCCCAGTGCTCTGCAAGCTCTCCAGGACAACAGCAAATCTGGGGCTCTGTGCTTTCTTTCGTTCTGAACAAGTGTTACTGTTTTCTGCACAAAAGCGATTCTGCGAAGCAATGTGAACAGGCACAGAGAAGGTGCTAGCAGGGAATTCTCTGCCTGCCTTTCCCCAGTGCTCTGCAAGCTCTCCAGGACAACATAAAATCTGGGGCTCTGTGCTTTCTTTCCTTCTGAACAAGTGTTACTGTTTTCTGCACAAAAGCGATTCTGCGAAGCAATGTGAAGACTTCTGCTTCCCAGGCACAGAGAAGGTGCTAGCAGGGAATTCTCTGCCTGCCTTTCCGCAGTGCTCTGCAAGCTCTCCAGGACAACATAAAATCTGGGGCTCTGTGCTTTCTTTCCTTCTGAACAAGTGTTACTGTTTTCTGCACAAAAGCGATTCTGCGAAGCAATGTGAACAGGCACAGAGAAGGTGCTAGCAGGGAATTCTCTGCCTGCCTTTCCCCAGTGCTCTGCAAGCTCTCCAGGACAACATAAAATCTGGGGCTCTGTGCTTTCTTTCGTTCTGAACAAGTGTTACTGTTTTCTGCACAAAAGCGATTCTGCGAAGCAATTTGAAGACTTCTGCTTCCCAGGCACAGAGAAGGTGCTAGCAGGGAATTCTCTGCCTGCCTTTCCCCAGTGCTCTGCAAGCTCTCCAGGACAACAGCAAATCTGGGGCTCTGTGCTTTCTTTCGTTCTGAACAAGTGTTACTGTTTTCTGCACAAAAGCGATTCTGCGAAGCAATGTGAACAGGCACAGAGAAGGTGCTAGCAGGGAATTCTCTGCCTGCCTTTCCCCAGTGCTCTGCAAGCTCTCCAGGACAACATAAAATCTGGGGCTCTGTGCTTTCTTTCCTTCTGAACAAGTGTTACTGTTTTCTGCACAAAAGCGATTCTGCGAAGCAATGTGAAGACTTCTGCTTCCCAGGCACAGAGAAGGTGCTAGCAGGGAATTCTCTGCCTGCCTTTCCGCAGTGCTCTGCAAGCTCTCCAGGACAACATAAAATCTGGGGCTCTGTGCTTTCTTTCCTTCTGAACAAGTGTTACTGTTTTCTGCACAAAAGCGATTCTGCGAAGCAATGTGAACAGGCACAGAGAAGGTGCTAGCAGGGAATTCTCTGCCTGCCTTTCCCCAGTGCTCTGCAAGCTCTCCAGGACAACATAAAATCTGGGGCTCTGTGCTTTCTTTCGTTCTGAACAAGTGTTACTGTTTTCTGCACAAAAGCGATTCTGCGAAGCAATTTGAAGACTTCTGCTTCCCAGGCACAGAGAAGGTGCTAGCAGGGAATTCTCTGCCTGCCTTTCCGCAGTGCTCTGCAAGCTCTCCAGGACAACATAAAATCTGGGGCTCTGTGTTTTCTTTCCTTCTGAACAAGTGTTACTGTTTTCTGCACAAAAGCGATTCTGCGAAGCAATGTGAACAGGCACAGAGAAGGTGCTAGCAGGGAATTCTCTGCCTGCCTTTCCCCAGTGCTCTGCAAGCTCTCCAGGACAACATAAAATCTGGGGCTCTGTGCTTTCTTTCGTTCTGAACAAGTGTTACTGTTTTCTGCACAAAAGCGATTCTGCGAAGCAATGGGAAAACTTCTGCTTCCCAGGCACAGAGAAGGTGCTAGCAGGGATTCTCTGCCTGCCTTTCCCCAGTGCTCTGCAAGCTCTCCAGGACAACATAAAATCTGGGGCTCTGTGCTTTCTTTCCTTCTGAACAAGTGTTACTGTTTTCTGCACAAAAGCGATTCTGCGAAGCAATGTGAACACTTCTGCTTCCCAGGCACAGAGAAGGTGCTAGCAGGGAATTCTCTGCCTGCCTTTCCCCAGTGCTCTGCAAGCTCTCCAGGACAACAGCAAATCTGGGGCTCTGTGCTTTCTTTCGTTCTGAACAAGTGTTACTGTTTTCTGCACAAAAGCGATTCTGCGAAGCAATGTGAACAGGCACAGAGAAGGTGCTAGCAGGGAATTCTCTGCCTGCCTTTCCCCAGTGCTCTGCAAGCTCTCCAGGACAACATAAAATCTGGGGCTCTGTGCTTTCTTTCCTTCTGAACAAGTGTTACTGTTTTCTGCACAAAAGCGATTCTGCGAAGCAATGTGAAGACTTCTGCTTCCCAGGCACAGAGAAGGTGCTAGCAGGGAATTCTCTGCCTGCCTTTCCGCAGTGCTCTGCAAGCTCTCCAGGACAACATAAAATCTGGGGCTCTGTGCTTTCTTTCCTTCTGAACAAGTGTTACTGTTTTCTGCACAAAAGCGATTCTGCGAAGCAATGTGAACAGGCACAGAGAAGGTGCTAGCAGGGAATTCTCTGCCTGCCTTTCCCCAGTGCTCTGCAAGCTCTCCAGGACAACATAAAATCTGGGGCTCTGTGCTTTCTTTCGTTCTGAACAAGTGTTACTGTTTTCTGCACAAAAGCGATTCTGCGAAGCAATGTGAACACTTCTGCTTCCCAGGCACAGAGAAGGTGCTAGCAGGGAATTCTCTGCCTGCCTTTCCGCAGTGCTCTGCAAGCTCTCCAGGACAACATAAAATCTGGGGCTCTGTGCTTTCTTTTGTTCTGAACAAGTGTTACTGTTTTCTGCACAAAAGCGATTCTGCGAAGCAATATGAACAGGCACAGAGAAGGTGCTAGCAGGGAATTCTCTGCCTGCCTTTCCCCAGTGCTCTGCAAGCTCTCCATGACAACAGCAAATCTGGGGCTCTGTGCTTTCTTTCGTTCTGAACAAGTGTTATTGTTTTCTGCACAAAAGCTATTCTGCGAAGCAATGTGAACACTTCTGCTTCCCAGGCACAGAGAAGGTGCTAGCAGGGAATTCTCTGCCTGCCTTTCCCCGGTGCTCTGCAAGCTCTCCAGGACAACATAAAATCTGGGGCTCTGTGCTTTCTTTTGTTCTGAACAAGTGTTAGTGTTTTCTGCACAAAAGCTATTCTGCGAAGCAATGTGAACACTTCTGCTTCCCAGGCACAGAGAAGGTGCTAGCAGGGAATTCTCTGCCTGCCTTTCCCCAGTGCTCTGCAAGCTCTCCAGGACAACATAAAATCTGGGGCTCTGTGCTTTCATTCGTTCTGAACAAGTGTTACTGTTTTCTGCACAAAAGCGATTCTGCGAAGCAATGTGAACAGGCACAGAGAAGGTGCTAGCAGGGAATTCTCTGCCTGCTTTTCCCCAGTGCTCTGCAAGCTCTCCAGGACAGCATAAAATCTGGGGCTCTGTGCTTTCTTTCGTTCTGAACAAGTGTTACTGTTTTCTGCACAAAAGCGATTCTGCGAAGCAATGTGAACACTTCTGCTTCCCAGGCACAGAGAAGGTGCTAGCAGGGAATTCTCTGCCTGCCTTTCCCCAGTGCTCTGCAAGCTCTCCAGGACAACGGAGAATCTGGGGCTCTGTGCTTTCTTTCGTTCTGAACAAGTGTTACTGTTTTCTGCACAAAAGCGATTCTGCGAAGCAATGTGAACACTTCTGCTTCCCAGGCACATAGAAGGTGCTAGCAGGGAATTCTCTGCCTGCCTTTCCCCAGTGCACTGCAAGCTCTCCAGGACAACATAAAATCTGGGGCTCTGTGCTTTCTTTCGTTCTGAACAAGTGTTACTGTTTTCTGCACAAAAGCGATTCTGCGAAGCAATGGGAAAACTTCTGCTTCCCAGGCACAGAGAAGGTGCTAGCAGGGATTCTCTGCCTGCCTTTCCCCAGTGCTCTGCAAGCTCTCCAGGACAACATAAAATCTGGGGCTCTGTGCTTTATTTCGTTCTGAACAAGTGTTACTGTTTTCTGCACAAAAGCGATTCTGCGAAGCAATGTGAACACTTCTGCTTCCCAGGCACAGAGAAGGTGCTAGCAGGGAATTCTCTGCCTGCCTTTCCCCAGTGCTCTGCAAGCTCTCCAGGACAACAGCAAATCTGGGGCTCTGTGCTTTCTTTCGTTCTGAACAAGTGTTACTGTTTTCTGCACAAAAGCGATTCTGCGAAGCAATGTGAACAGGCACAGAGAAGGTGCTAGCAGGGAATTCTCTGCCTGCCTTTCCCCAGTGCTCTGCAAGCTCTCCAGGACAACATAAAATCTGGGGCTCTGTGCTTTCTTTCCTTCTGAACAAGTGTTACTGTTTTCTGCACAAAAGCGATTCTGCGAAGGAATGTGAAGACTTCTGCTTCCCAGGCACAGAGAAGGTGCTAGCAGGGAATTCTCTGCCTGCCTTTCCGCAGTGCTCTGCAAGCTCTCCAGGACAACATAAAATCTGGGGCTCTGTGCTTTCTTTCCTTCTGAACAAGTGTTACTGTTTTCTGCACAAAAGCGATTCTGCGAAGCAATGTGAACAGGCACAGAGAAGGTGCTAGCAGGGAATTCTCTGCCTGCCTTTCCGCAGTGCTCTGCAAGCTCTCCAGGACAACATAAAATCTGGGGCTCTGTGCTTTCTTTCGTTCTGAACAAGTGTTACTGTTTTCTGCACAAAAGCGATTCTGCGAAGCAATGTGAACACTTCTGCTTCCCAGGCACAGAGAAGGTGCTAGCAGGGAATTCTCTGCCTGCCTTTCCCCAGTGCTCTGCCAGCTCTCCAGGACAACATAAAATCTGGGGCTCTGTGCTTTCTTCCGTTCTGAACAAGTGTTACTGTTTTCTGCACAAAAGCGATTCTGCGAAGCAATGTGAACAGGCACAGAGAAGGTGCTAGCAGGGAATTCTCTGCCTGCCTTTCCCCAGTGCTCTGCAAGCTCTCCAGGACAACAGCAAATCTGGGGCTCTGTGCTTTCTTTCGTTCTGAAGAAGTGTTACTGTTTTCTGCACAAAAGCGATTCTGCGAAGCAATGTGAACACTTCTGCTTCCCAGGCACATAGAAGGTGCTAGCAGGGAATTCTCTGCCTGCCTTTCCGCAGTGCTCTGCAAGCTCTCCAGGACAACATAAAATCTGGGGCTCTGTGTTTTCTTTCCTTCTGAACAAGTGTTACTGTTTTCTGCACAAAAGCGATTCTGCGAAGCAATGTGAACAGGCACAGAGAAGGTGCTAGCAGGGAATTCTCTGCCTGCCTTTCCCCAGTGCTCTGCAAGCTCTCCAGGACAACATAAAATCTGGGGCTCTGTGCTTTCTTTCGTTCTGAACAAGTGTTACTGTTTTCTGCACAAAAGCGATTCTGCGAAGCAATGGGAAAACTTCTGCTTCCCAGGCACAGAGAAGGTGCTAGCAGGGATTCTCTGCCTGCCTTTCCCCAGTGCTCTGCAAGCTCTCCAGGACAACATAAAATCTGGGGCTCTGTGCTTTCTTTCCTTCTGAACAAGTGTTACTGTTTTCTGCACAAAAGCGATTCTGCGAAGCAATGTGAACACTTCTGCTTCCCAGGCACAGAGAAGGTGCTAGCAGGGAATTCTCTGCCTGCCTTTCCCCAGTGCTCTGCAAGCTCTCCAGGACAACAGCAAATCTGGGGCTCTGTGCTTTCTTTCGTTCTGAACAAGTGTTACTGTTTTCTGCACAAAAGCGATTCTGCGAAGCAATGTGAACAGGCACAGAGAAGGTGCTAGCAGGGAATTCTCTGCCTGCCTTTCCCCAGTGCTCTGCAAGCTCTCCAGGACAACATAAAATCTGGGGCTCTGTGCTTTCTTTCCTTCTGAACAAGTGTTACTGTTTTCTGCACAAAAGCGATTCTGCGAAGCAATGTGAAGACTTCTGCTTCCCAGGCACAGAGAAGGTGCTAGCAGGGAATTCTCTGCCTGCCTTTCCGCAGTGCTCTGCAAGCTCTCCAGGACAACATAAAATCTGGGGCTCTGTGCTTTCTTTCCTTCTGAACAAGTGTTACTGTTTTCTGCACAAAAGCGATTCTGCGAAGCAATGTGAACAGGCACAGAGAAGGTGCTAGCAGGGAATTCTCTGCCTGCCTTTCCCCAGTGCTCTGCAAGCTCTCCAGGACAACATAAAATCTGGGGCTCTGTGCTTTCTTTCGTTCTGAACAAGTGTTACTGTTTTCTGCACAAAAGCGATTCTGCGAAGCAATGTGAACACTTCTGCTTCCCAGGCACAGAGAAGGTGCTAGCAGGGAATTCTCTGCCTGCCTTTCCCCAGTGCTCTGCCAGCTCTCCAGGACAACAGCAAATCTGGGGCTCTGTGCTTTCTTTCGTTCTGAACAAGTGTTAATGTTTTCTGCACAAAAGCGATTCTGCGAAGCAATGTGAACACTTCTGCTTCCCAGGCACAGAGAAGGTGCTAGCAGGGAATTCTCTGCCTGCCTTTCCCCAGTGCTCTGCAAGCTCTCCAGGACAACATAAAATCTGGGGCTCTGTGCTTTCTTTCCTTCTGAACAAGTGTTACTGTTTTCTGCACAAAAGCGATTCTGCGAAGCAATGTGAACAGGCACAGAGAAGGTGCTAGCAGGGAATTCTCTGCCTGCCTTTCCCCAGTGCTCTGCAAGCTCTCCAGGACAACGCAGAATCTGCGGCTCTGTGCTTTTTTTTCGTTCTGAACAAGTGTTACTGTTTTCTGCACAAAAGCGATTCTGCGAAGCAATGTGAACAGGCACAGAGAAGGTGCTAGCAGGGAATTCTCTGCCTGCCTTTCCGCAGTGCTCTGCAAGCTCTCCAGGACAACGTAGAATCTGGGGCTCTGTGCTTTCTTTCCTTCTGAACAAGTGTTACTGTTTTCTGCACAAAAGCGATTCTGCGAAGCAATGTGAACAGGCACAGAGAAGGTGCTAGCAGGGAATTCTCTGCCTGCCTTTCCCCAGTGCACTGCAAGCTCTCCAGGACAACATAAAATCTGGGGCTCTGTGCTTTCTTTCGTTCTGAACAAGTGTTACGTTTTCTGCACAAAAGCGATTCTGCGAAGCAATGTGAACACTTCTGCTTCCCAGGCACAGAGAAGGTGCTAGCAGGGATTCTCTGCCTGCCTTTCCCCAGTGCTCTGCAAGCTCTCTAGGACAACATAAAATCTGGGGCTCTGTGCTTTCTTTCGTTCTGAACAAGTGTTAGTGTTTTCTGCACAAAAGCGATTCTGCGAAGCAATGTGAACACTTCTGCTTCCCAGGCACAGAGAAGGTGCTAGCAGGGAATTCTCTGCCTGCCTTTCCCCAGTGCTCTGCAAGCTCTCCAGGACAACATAAAATCTGGGGCTCTGTGCTTTCTTTCCTTCTGAACAAGTGTTACTGTTTTCTGCACAAAAGCGATTCTGCGAAGCAATGTGAACACTTCTGCTTCCCAGGCACAGAGAAGGTGCTAGCAGGGAATTCTCTGCCTGCCTTTCCCCAGTGCTCTGCCAGCTCTCCAGGACAGCATAAAATCTGGGGCTCTGTGCTTTCTTTCGTTCTGAACAAGTGTTACTGTTTTCTGCACAAAAGCGATTCTGCGAAGCAATGTGAACACTTCTGCTTCCCAGGCACAGAGAAGGTGCTAGCAGGGAATTCTCTGCCTGCTTTTCCCCAGTGCTCTGCAAGCTCTCCAGGACAACATAAAATCTGGGGCTCTGTGCTTTCTTTCCTTCTGAACAAGTGTTACTGTTTTCTGCACAAAAGCGATTCTGCGAAGCAATGTGAACAGGCACAGAGAAGGTGCTAGCAGGGAATTCTCTGCCTGCCTTTCCCCAGTGCTCTGCCAGCTCTCCAGGACAACATAAAATCTGGGGCTCTGTGCTTTCTTTTGTTCTGAACAAGTGTTACTGTTTTCTGCACAAAAGCGATTCTGCCAAGCAATCTGAACACTTCTGCTTCCCAGGCACAGAGAAGGTGCTAGCAGGGATTCTCTGCCTGCCTTTCCCCAGTGCTCTGCAAGCTCTCCAGGACAACGTAGAATCTGCGGCTCTGTGCTTTCTTTCCTTCTGAACAAGTGTTACTGTTTTCTGCACAAAAGCGATTCTGCGAAGCAATGTGAACAGGCACAGAGAAGGTGCTAGCAGGGAATTCTCTGCCTGCCTTTCCCCAGTGCTCTGCAAGCTCTCCAGGACAACAGCAAATCTGGGGCTCTGTGCTTTCTTTTGTTCTGAACAAGTGTTACTGTTTTCTGCACAAAAGCGATTCTGCGAAGCAATGTGAACACTTCTGCTTCCCAGGCACAGAGAAGGTGCTAGCAGGGAATACTCTGCCTGCCTTTCCCCAGTGCTCTGCAAGCTCTCCAGGACAACATAAAATCTGGGGCTCTGTGCTTTCTTTCGTTCTGAACAAGTGTTACTGTTTTCTGCACAAAAGCGATTCTGCGAAGCAATGTGAACACTTCTGCTTCCCAGGCACAGAGAAGGTGCTAGCAGGGAATTCTCTGCCTGCCTTTCCCCAGTGCTCTGCAAGCTCTCCAGGACAACATAAAATCTGGGGCTCTGTGCTTTCTTTCCTTCTGAACAAGTGTTACTGTTTTCTGCACAAAAGCGATTCTGCGAAGGAATGTGAACACTTCTGCTTCCCAGGCACAGAGAAGGTGCTAGCAGGGAATTCTCTGCCTGCCTTTCCGCAGTGCTCTGCAAGCTCTCCAGGACAACATAAAATCTGGGGCTCTGTGCTTTCTTTCCTTCTGAACAAGTGTTACTGTTTTCTGCACAAAAGCGATTCTGCGAAGCAATGTGAGCAGGCACAGAGAAGGTGCTAGCAGGGAATTCTCTGCCTGCCTTTCCCCAGTGCTCTGCAAGCTCTCCAGGACAACAGCAAATCTGGGGCTCTGTGCTTTCTTTCCTTCTGAACAAGTGTTACTGTTTTCTGCACAAAAGCGATTCTGCGAAGCAATGTGAACACTTCTGCTTCCCAGGCACAGAGAAGGTGCTAGCAGGGAATTCTCTGCCTGCCTTTCCCCAGTGCTCTGCAAGCTCTCCAGGACAACATAAAATTTGGGGCTCTGTGCTTTCTTCCGTTCTGAACAAGTGTTACTGTTTTCTGCACAAAAGCGATTCTGCGAAGCAATGTGAACAGGCACAGAGAAGGTGCTAGCAGGGAATTCTCTGCCTGCCTTTCCCCAGTGCTCTGCAAGCTCTCCAGGACAACAGCAAATCTGGGGCTCTGTGCTTTCTTTTGTTCTGAACAATTGTTACTGTTTTCTGCACAAAAGCGATTCTGCGAAGCAATGTGAACACTTCTGCTTCCCAGGCACAGAGAAGGTGCTAGCAGGGAATTCTCTGCCTGCCTTTCCCCAGTGCTCTGCAAGCTCCCCAGAACAACATAAAATCTGGGGCTCTGTGCTTTCTTTCGTTCTGAACAAGTGTTACAGTTTTCTGCACAAAAGCGATTCTGCGAAGCAATGTGAACACTTCTGCTTCCCAGGCACAGAGAAGGTGCTAGCAGGGAATTCTCTGCCTGCCTTTCCCCAGTGCTCTGCAAGCTCTCCAGGACAACAGCAAATCTGGGGCTCTGTGCTTTCTTTCGTTCTGAACAAGTGTTACTGTTTTCTGCACAAAAGCGATTCTGCGAAGCAATGTGAACAGGCACAGAGAAGGTGCTAGCAGGGAATTCTCTGCCTGCCTTTCCCCAGTGCTCTGCAAGCTCTCCAGGACAACATAAAATCTGGGGCTCTGTGCTTTCTTTCCTTCTGAACAAGTGTTACTGTTTTCTGCACAAAAGCGATTCTGCGAAGCAATGTGAAGACTTCTGCTTCCCAGGCACAGAGAAGGTGCTAGCAGGGAATTCTCTGCCTGCCTTTCCGCAGTGCTCTGCAAGCTCTCCAGGACAACATAAAATCTGGGGCTCTGTGCTTTCTTTCCTTCTGAACAAGTGTTACTGTTTTCTGCACAAAAGCGATTCTGCGAAGCAATGTGAACAGGCACAGAGAAGGTGCTAGCAGGGAATTCTCTGCCTGCCTTTCCCCAGTGCTCTGCAAGCTCTCCAGGACAACATAAAATCTGGGGCTCTGTGCTTTCTTTCGTTCTGAACAAGTGTTACTGTTTTCTGCACAAAAGCGATTCTGCGAAGCAATGTGAACACTTCTGCTTCCCAGGCACAGAGAAGGTGCTAGCAGGGAATTCTCTGCCTGCCTTTCCCCAGTGCTCTGCCAGCTCTCCAGGACAACATAAAATCTGGGGCTCTGTGCTTTCTTCCGTTCTGAACAAGTGTTACTGTTTTCTGCACAAAAGCGATTCTGCGAAGCAATGTGAACAGGCACAGAGAAGGTGCTAGCAGGGAATTCTCTGCCTGCCTTTCCGCAGTGCTCTGCAAGCTCTCCAGGACAACAGCAAATCTGGGGCTCTGTGCTTTCTTTCGTTCTGAACAAGTGTTAATGTTTTCTGCACAAAAGCGATTCTGCGAAGCAATGTGAACACTTCTGCTTCCCAGGCACAGAGAAGGTGCTAGCAGGGAATTCTCTGCCTGCCTTTCCCCAGTGCTCTGCAAGCTCTCCAGGACAACATAAAATCTGGGGCTCTGTGCTTTCTTTCCTTCTGAACAAGTGTTACTGTTTTCTGCACAAAAGCGATTCTGCGAAGCAATGTGAACAGGCACAGAGAAGGTGCTAGCAGGGAATTCTCTGCCTGCCTTTCCCCAGTGCTCTGCAAGCTCTCCAGGACAACGCAGAATCTGCGGCTCTGTGCTTTTTTTTCGTTCTGAACAACTGTTACTGTTTTCTGCACAAAAGCGATTCTGCGAAGCAATGTGAACAGGCACAGAGAAGGTGCTAGCAGGGAATTCTCTGCCTGCCTTTCCCCAGTGCTCTGCAAGCTCTCCAGGACAACGTAGAATCTGGGGCTCTGTGCTTTCTTTCCTTCTGAACAAGTGTTACTGTTTTCTGCACAAAAGCGATTCTGCGAAGCAATGTGAACAGGCACAGAGAAGGTGCTAGCAGGGAATTCTCTGCCTGCCTTTCCCCAGTGCACTGCAAGCTCTCCAGGACAACATAAAATCTGGGGCTCTGTGCTTCCTTTTGTTCTGAACAAGTGTTAGTGTTTTCTGCACAAAAGCGATTCTGCGAAGCAATGTGAACACTTCTGCTTCCCAGGCACAGAGAAGGTGCTAGCAGGGATTCTCTGCCTGCCTTTCCCCAGTGCTCTGCAAGCTCTCCAGGACAACATAAAATCTGGGGCTCTGTGCTTTCTTTCCTTCTGAACAAGTGTTAGTGTTTTCTGCACAAAAGCGATTCTGCGAAGCAATGTGAACACTTCTGCTTCCCAGGCACAGAGAAGGTGCTAGCAGGGAATTCTCTGCCTGCCTTTCCCCAGTGCTCTGCAAGCTCTCCAGGACAGCATAAAATCTGGGGCTCTGTGCTTTCTTTCGTTCTGAACAAGTGTTACTGTTTTCTGCACAAAAGCGATTCTGCGAAGCAATGTGAACACTTCTGCTTCCCAGGCACAGAGAAGGTGCTAGCAGGGAATTCTCTGCCTGCCTTTCCCCAGTGCTCTGCAAGCTCTCCAGGACAACATAAAATCTGGGGCTCTGTGCTTTCTTTCCTTCTGAACAAGTGTTACTGTTTTCTGCACAAAAGCGATTCTGCGAAGCAATGTGAACAGGCACAGAGAAGGTGCTAGCAGGGAATTCTCTGCCTGCCTTTCCCCAGTGCTCTGCAAGCTCTCCAGGACAACAGCAAATCTGGGGCTCTGTGCTTTCTTTTGTTCTGAACAAGTGTTACTGTTTTCTGCACAAAAGCGATTCTGCGAAGCAATGTGAACACTTCTGCTTCCCAGGCACAGAGAAGGTGCTAGCAGGGAATACTCTGCCTGCCTTTCCCCAGTGCTCTGCAAGCTCTCCAGGACAACATAAAATCTGGGGCTCTGTGCTTTCTTTCGTTCTGAACAAGTGTTACTGTTTTCTGCACAAAAGCGATTCTGCGAAGCAATGTGAACACTTCTGCTTCCCAGGCACAGAGAAGGTGCTAGCAGGGAATTCTCTGCCTGCCTTTCCCCAGTGCTCTGCAAGCTCTCCAGGACAACATAAAATCTGGGGCTCTGTGCTTTCTTTCCTTCTGAACAAGTGTTACTGTTTTCTGCACAAAAGCGATTCTGCGAAGGAATGTGAACACTTCTGCTTCCCAGGCACAGAGAAGGTGCTAGCAGGGAATTCTCTGCCTGCCTTTCCGCAGTGCTCTGCAAGCTCTCCAGGACAACATAAAATCTGGGGCTCTGTGCTTTCTTTCCTTCTGAACAAGTGTTACTGTTTTCTGCACAAAAGCGATTCTGCGAAGCAATGTGAGCAGGCACAGAGAAGGTGCTAGCAGGGAATTCTCTGCCTGCCTTTCCCCAGTGCTCTGCAAGCTCTCCAGGACAACAGCAAATCTGGGGCTCTGTGCTTTCTTTCGTTCTGAACAAGTGTTACTGTTTTCTGCACAAAAGCGATTCTGCGAAGCAATGTGAACACTTCTGCTTCCCAGGCACAGAGAAGGTGCTAGCAGGGAATTCTCTGCCTGCCTTTCCCCAGTGCTCTGCAAGCTCTCCAGGACAACATAAAATCTGGGGCTCTGTGCTTTCTTCCGTTCTGAACAAGTGTTACTGTTTTCTGCACAAAAGCGATTCTGCGAAGCAATGTGAACAGGCACAGAGAAGGTGCTAGCAGGGAATTCTCTGCCTTCCTTTCCCCAGTGCTCTGCAAGCTCTCCAGGACAGCATAAAATCTGGGGCTCTGTGCTTTCTTTCGTTCTGAACAAGTGTTACTGTTTTCTGCACAAAAGCGATTCTGCGAAGCAATGTGAAGACTTCTGCTTCCCAGGCACAGAGAAGGTGCTAGCAGGGAATTCTCTGCCTGCCTTTCCCCAGTGCTCTGCAAGCTCTCCAGGACAACATAAAATCTGGGGCTCTGTGCTTTCTTTCCTTCTGAACAAGTGTTACTGTTTTCTGCACAAAAGCGATTCTGTGAAGCAATGTGAACAGGCACAGAGAAGGTGCTAGCAGGGAATTCTCTGCCTGCCTTTCCCCAGTGCTCTGCAAGCTCTCCAGGACAACATAAAATCTGGGGCTCTGTGCTTTCTTTTGTTCTGAACAATTGTTACTGTTTTCTGCACAAAAGCGATTCTGCGAAGCAATGTGAACACTTCTGCTTCCCAGGCACAGAGAAGGTGCTAGCAGGGAATTCTCTGCCTGCCTTTCCCCAGTGCTCTGCAAGCTCTCCAGGACAACATAAAATCTCGGGCTCTGTGCTTTCTTTCGTTCTGAACAATTGTTACTGTTTTCTGCACAAAAGCGATTCTGCGAAGCAATGTGAACACTTCTGCTTCCCAGGCACAGAGAAGGTGCTAGCAGGGAATTCTCTGCCTGCCTTTCCCCAGTGCTCTGCAAGCTCTCCAGGACAACGGAGAATCTGGGGCTCTGTGCTTTCTTTCGTTCTGAACAAGTGTTACAGTTTTCTGCACAAAAGCGATTCTGCGAAGCAATGTGAACACTTCTGCTTCCCAGGCACAGAGAAGGTGCTAGCAGGGAATTCTCTGCCTGCCTTTCCCCAGTGCTCTGCAAGCTCTCCAGGACAACAGCAAATCTGGGGCTCTGTGCTTTCTTTCGTTCTGAACAAGTGTTACTGTTTTCTGCACAAAAGCGATTCTGCGAAGCAATGTGAACAGGCACAGAGAAGGTGCTAGCAGGGAATTCTCTGCCTGCCTTTCCCCAGTGCTCTGCAAGCTCTCCAGGACAACATAAAATCTGGGGCTCTGTGCTTTCTTTCCTTCTGAACAAGTGTTACTGTTTTCTGCACAAAAGCGATTCTGCGAAGGAATGTGAACACTTCTGCTTCCCAGGCACAGAGAAGGTGCTAGCAGGGAATTCTCTGCCTGCCTTTCCGCAGTGCTCTGCAAGCTCTCCAGGACAACATAAAATCTGGGGCTCTGTGCTTTCTTTCCTTCTGAACAAGTGTTACTGTTTTCTGCACAAAAGCGATTCTGCGAAGCAATGTGAACAGGCACAGAGAAGGTGCTAGCAGGGAATTCTCTGCCTGCCTTTCCCCAGTGCTCTGCAAGCTCTCCAGGACAACAGCAAATCTGGGGCTCTGTGCTTTCTTTCGTTCTGAACAAGTGTTACTGTTTTCTGCACAAAAGCGATTCTGCGAAGCAATGTGAACACTTCTGTTTCCCAGGCACAGAGAAGGTGCTAGCAGGGAATTCTCTGCCTGCCTTTCCCCAGTGCTCTGCAAGCTCTCCAGGACAACATAAAATCTGGGGCTCTGTGCTTTCTTCCGTTCTGAACAAGTGTTACTGTTTTCTGCACAAAAGCGATTCTGCGAAGCAATGTGAACAGGCACAGAGAAGGTGCTAGCAGGGAATTCTCTGCCTGCCTTTCCCCAGTGCTCTGCAAGCTCTCCAGGACAGCATAAAATCTGGGGCTCTGTGCTTTCTTTCCTTCTGAACAAGTGTTACTGTTTTCTGCACAAAAGCGATTCTGCGAAGCAATGTGAACACTTCTGCTTCCCAGGCACAGAGAAGGTGCTAGCAGGGATTCTCTGCCTGCCTTTCCCCAGTGCTCTGCAAGCTCTCCAGGACAACGTAGAATCTGCGCCTCTGTGCTTTTTTTCGTTCTGAACAACTGTTACTGTTTTCTGCACAAAAGCGATTCTGCGAAGCAATGTGAACAGGCACAGAGAAGGTGCTAGCAGGGAATTCTCTGCCTGCCTTTCCCCAGTGCTCTGCAAGCTCTCCAGGACAACAGCAAATCTGGGGCTCTGTGCTTTCTTTTGTTCTGAACAAGTGTTACTGTTTTCTGCACAAAAGCGATTCTGCGAAGCAATGTGAACACTTCTGCTTCCCAGGCACAGAGAAGGTGCTAGCAGGGAATACTCTGCCTGCCTTTCCCCAGTGCTCTGCAAGCTCTCCAGGACAACATAAAATCTGGGGCTCTGTGCTTTCTTTCGTTCTGAACAAGTGTTACTGTTTTCTGCACAAAAGCGATTCTGCGAAGCAATGTGAACACTTCTGCTTCCCAGGCACAGAGAAGGTGCTAGCAGGGAATTCTCTGCCTGCCTTTCCGCAGTGCTCTGCAAGCTCTCCAGGACAACGTAGAATCTGGGGCTCTGTGCTTTCTTTCGTTCTGAACAAGTGTTACTGTTTTCTGCACAAAAGCGATTCTGCGAAGCAATGTGAACAGGCACAGAGAAGGTGCTAGCAGGGAATTCTCTGCCTGCCTTTCCCCAGTGCTCTGCAAGCTCTACAGGATAACATTGTAAGAGTCGGTCAGAAGATCAGCATTGTCTCAACATTGTCATCAGGGATATGGACAGTGAGGTACCCGACAACGTCCTGTTTGGAGCGCAGCTGCCGACCCCTGGAATGGAACGTGGTGCAAAGGCTCCTGAATGCAGAACTATGTGGCACAGCCAGTGCTGTGCTGTTCTCCTGAGTACTGAACCGTGTGGTGCAGGCAGTGCAGTGCTGTTCTTTGGTGCCTGAGCCGTGCAGTACAAAGAGTGTTGTGCTATTGTTCGGTACCTGGGCCTAGCCAGAGCAGTTAGTGGTAATTGCATAGCCATTGTCAAAAAGATGGATCGTGACTGTTGCCATAACACCGATGAAGAAATCATGAACCTCAGATGAACTTTGCTTCATTATAATACCAAAACACACCTCCTGGTTGAAGGTTACCCGCCTCTGAGACTGACCACACCTCGGACACTCCCCCCCGCGCACGCGCGATGGCCTTGCTCGAGAGGGGTGGAAATATGATAATTGAATTCTGAGAAGGGCGGAGACCCCCGAGGCAGAGGTGGAGCAAGGTGTGTTACTAAGCATAAAAGATGACTTCTGGGCAAGAAAAATTGGAAGCTTCCCCACCAAGGACCACGACGATCGACGACGCAGCATCAGCTGGACCCGGGACCGTTAGGACGTCGTGAGATCAGCGGTGGTAGCTATAACCTCTCTCCCTCTTCTCTTTAAAACTTAACTTTACTTTTCTCCTTTCTTTCACCCATCTCTAACTATCGCGTGCCTCTTCACAGGCAACCCAATAAAGTTTCACTGTTTGATTACTGCTATCCCCTTTGGTGTTGGTCACCTTAATTTTGCACTTTCGAGATCGTAGCAAACGAATCATCACGAGTCCACCGAGTGGACCGTGACATTAAACTGGCGTCACGGACAGGATCCTGAGAGACAGGGGGGTGCAGGCTGTGTGTGGTCTGTAACAGGGGAAGAACTTTTCGCTCCAGCCGCACCTGGCCCTACACCCGAAAGGGTGAGAGGTGTCCAGAAAGCAAGGGGGGTGATTTGAGATTCCCGCACACCACACACACCTCGGTGTATTGCACCGCAAACTCGAATTGAGGGCTCTGTCTATCAGGATCAAGTGCAAGGATCTCTTAGTGCAAAAGGGGGAACTGCCCTCAATAAATGAGGTCGACTACCTGGGGAAGTGAAAGGGACAAACTGAGAAAGTCTGCAACTAAGTTTAACCTCCCTGTGGTAGATCTTGGTCCCTTCAGCCACTCGGGGAAGAGAAGGGCGACGCAGCTGCTGTTGCGTCTGTGGTGTAACTAAGTTTTCCTCCCCGAAGTGAGTTCAGCCCCTTCATAATAAGAATGACTGAAAAAGATGTTTATCAAAACCCTCCATTAGTAAAAAATCTTGACTCGTTCTATGCACTCTTGGCAAAGTATGGAGCTCGACCCTCCCCGCCCGGGGAAGAGTGGGCTCGAGACAACTGGGCAAATTTACAGAGTGTAACAGACCGAGTGATTTCCATACATAATGAGGCTAGATTACGGTCAGGTAAAGGCAAAGCGATAATCTGTGCAGTCCTTGGAGCCAGCCTGGTCGCAGCAATTGAAGACCGCTCTAAGCGGCGTAGCCATGAAAAACAAATCATAGAATCCCTTGAAAATTTGGTACAACTTTTGCAGAAAACAATCTCCAACCTGGAAGATCAATTAGTAGAAAAGGAGAAAGCAGTTTGCTTGTTCAAGCAGCAGACAGAGGAAAAGGAGGAAGAAAACCGCTGTCTAAAAGATGCCCTAAGAGAAGAATTTTCAAAGTCTGCTGAATCACTGAGTGAGATAGAAATGATGATGGAAGAGGTAGGTGTTCGGCAAATAAGTCAAATATACCCTCAAAAGGAACTAAAGGAAGCAAAGAAACGCTTCAGGGAGAACCCCCGAGTTAGACCTTTGATTAAAGCAGAATATGCTTATATAAATGATGAGGATAACGACCCACATATTACCACCAAAGAGATACCATATACTCCCACCGAATTGGCCAAGATGAAAAGAGAGTATGGGCGCCTTCCCAAAGAATCCGAAACAGAGTATGTATGGCGCGTATCTCTAACCGGAGGGGACCAAATTCAGTTAAATGAAAAGGAGGCAAGTGGTTACTGGGGTCACGGTGTCTTTTTAACAACAGGGGATAGACGTGCCCCATGGTCCCTAACCCAGCGGGCTGCTTATTGGGCCGGAGGGTTGAACCCTTTAGACAGGGGGGATCCCCTGGCAATCACAGGCACAATAGATCAATTGCTAGAAAGTGTGCACAAAGCAGCCTGCCTGCAAATGATACATGAAAGGAAATTAGTCCCTGGATGTGAATCCCCGATGATGTTGTCTGTGAATCCTGAAATCATGACTCCTTTAATAAGGGGGCTCCCAGAGTCACTCAGATCTACCGGGATTGATCTCCAAAGAACCATAGCATCTTTGGACCCGGTAGAAAAGCTGGAGAGCTTTATAAATGGCAGGAGAGATGAAACCAATACTGGCTCAGATTCACCTTTCAATCATAGCTCAACTCCTTCCCGTTCAAAACATAAAAAGAGGTGGACATGGGGAGATGTAGCTCAGGAATTGATAGATTATAGCAGGAAATATGGTCCTGTGAGGACTCTGGAGGAAAAATCAAAAGGGATCCGTCAAATAGGAGCTAAAGATCTACCCCTTTCCGTTAGCAAGACTGCAACCTCTTCCACTGACCATGCTGCTGTTGCTGACTACTCCCACTCTAAAACAGGAGGAGGACAGCCCCTGACTCGACAACAGTGGTGGGCTTTGGGAATTAAAAAGGGAGTTCCCAGGGATATAATGGATGGTTTACCCCTTAATAAGCTGAGTAAACTAATATCAAGGTGGTATGGTCCGAAACAACACCCACAGCACTCACCGACAAATACAGAAACCTCTCCTGTCACGCCCACGGCCCCCCCTGTGGAGAACACGGGCGACGGGAAAAGTCAGCAGGGAAACTAGAACCTCCGTTCCTTAGCAGTGGGCGGGGGAACGGAGGATGGATTTATATCCGACAGCTCACTAAAACTAATAGAGGAGATTTATTGATTACAGCTATTGTAGGACCTAAGCGCGCACCCGTAACTTTTTTAATTGACACCGGGGCTCAGATCTCTGCCCTGACTGAGGAAGATGCACGGAGGTGTGGGGTGATTCCCTCTAAGCAAAACGTTTGTGTCCTGAATGCTTTAGGGTCAACAGAGGTTATGAACGTTGCTCCGGTTAGGCTGATGCTACCGGGAGAGGAAAGCACGGTCACTATTTACATGGTGGTTGGAAACATTCCAACCAACTTGTTAGGAATAGATGCCCTCAAAGGTAGGGGGTGGGAGGATTCAGAAGGATTGTTGTGGACTTTCGGGACACCGCAACTGAACATCAGGCTGCTTCAAACTGCACCCCCTCTGCCGCTTAGCAAAATAACCAATGTCAAACAATACCCCCTCCCCCTGGGAGCAAAGGAAGGTATCAAACCAGTCATGCAGGAGATGCGGGAACAAGGAGTGGTGATAAATACCCATTCTCCTTTTAACTCGCCGGTGTGGCCAGTGAAAAAACCTAATGGGAAGTGGAGGCTCACTATAGATTTTCGAAGGCTGAATGCTAACACAGAGCCCCTAACTGCCGCGGTCCCTAACATGGCTGAATTGGTAATAACAATTCAGGAGAAAGCTCATCCAATTATGGCAACCATAGATGTTAAAGATATGTTTTTCATGATACCTTTGCGACCAGAAGACAGAGATCGTTTTGCTTTTACGTGGGAGGGACAACAATTCACCTTTACCCGGCTGCCTCAGGGATACAAACATTCCCCTACACTTGCTCACCATGCTTTGGCCCAAGAACTGGAGAAAATACCAAAAGCCAAAGGCGTAGCTGTTTATCAGTATATTGATGATATTCTTGTGGGGGGAGATAAAGAAGAGGAGGTAGGAATGACCCAACAGAACATCATCTCCCATTTGGAGAACCTGGGTTTGCAAATTCCCCCAGAAAAGGTCCAAAAGCCATCACAAGAAGTAAAGTTTTTGGGGATTTGGTGGAAAGGGGGAATGACATGTATCCCCCCAGACACTCTCACTTCCCTAGATCAGATTAAAATGCCTGAATCAAAAAAGGATTTGCAGCATGCTTTAGGGCTATTGGTATTCTGGAGAAAACATATCCCAGACTTTTCCATCATTGCCAGACCTCTTTATGATTTACTGAAGAAAAGGGCCAAATGGGAATGGACTGCTTCTCAGGAAGAAGCAATGCAATTGTTAATTTTTGAGGCAACAGCTCACCAGGCTCTTGGCCCTATTCACCCTTCAGACCCCTTTCAGGTAGAATGGGGGTTTGCCACTACAGGATTGTCAGTACACATTTGGCAGCGTGGTCCTGAGGGCCCAACCCGCCCCGTAGGATTTTATTCCCGTGGCTTTAAGGATGCCGAGAAGAGATATACTGCATGGGAGAAAGGTTTGTTTGTGGTTAGCCTGGCTCTCATAGAAGTGGAGAAAATCACACGTCAACAACCAATTGTGCTAAGAGGCCCGTTCAAAGTTATAAAAGCAGTCTCTAACGGGACCCCCCCTCCTGATGGGGTAGCCCAGAGAGCCTCGGTACGAAAGTGGTATGCTCAAATTGAACACTACTGTAACCTTTTTTCAGTGACTGAAGGAGCTCTGAAAAACTTAGCTATCCAAGAAACAGAGAGCCTGGACAGCAGCCAAGACAAACCTATCTCAGTTATTCGGGTGGCCCCTCCTTTCCTCCACGATCAGTCAGTGAATGCTTGGTTTACCGATGCTTCTGCAAAGCGAGAAGGAAAAGTGTGGCAATACCGGGCAGTAGCTCTCCACAGTGCTACTGATGAACAGATAATAACAGAGGGAGAAGGGAGTGCCCAGGTAGGAGAATTAATTGCAGTATGGAGTGTTTTCAAGCGTGAAGCACAAACCACTTCCCCAGTCCACATATATACTGATTCTTATGCAGTGTTTAAGGGATGTACTGAATGGCTCCCTTTCTGGGAGCAAAATGAATGGGAGGTTAACAGAATTCCAGTATGGCAAAAGGACAAGTGGCAAGAAATCTTGAGCATTGCCAGCCAAGGGAACTTTGCTGTGGGATGGGTAGCTTCTCATCAAGTAGATGGGGGCTCAGCAGGAGAATGGAACAACAAAGCTGATGAATTAGCAAGACTAGCTCCTGTACAAAAGGACCAGATCACAGAAGACTGGGAACGTCTGTTAGAATGGTTGCATATAAAACGAAAACATACGGGAGCTAAAGATCTGTATCGTGAAGCCCTTGCTCGAGGTTGGCCTGTCACCAGGGAAATGTGTAAAACTTGCATATCAGCCTGCAAACAGTGTCGTACACGGCTCGAAAGACACCCCTTAGAGGATGACCCCCTGCATTTAAGAGAGGGTAAAGGCTTGTGGGATGCCTGGCAGGTAGATTATATCGGCCCCTTTAAGAAATCAGGAGGAAAACGTTTTGTGCTGGTGGGAGTGGAAATAACATCAGGGCTAGTCCAAGCCGAAGCTTTTAACAAAGCTACAGGAGAAAAAACAGTGAAAGCACTGCGTGAATGGTTTGGAATTTTTCCAAAACCACAAGAAATACAATCTGACAATGGCTCCCACTTCACTGCCAAAATCGTACAGGATTGGGCACGAAGCGAAGGAATTAAATGGGTCTTCCACACTCCATACTATCCACAGGCCAATGGAATTGTAGAAAGGACAAATGGTCTCTTAAAATGACTTTTGAAGCCACAGGAGGGAAATTGGGATGTCCGTCTATGGGAAGCTATCAAAGGTGTAAATGATAGATGGGGGGTAAATGGATGCCCTAAAATTACTGCATTTTGCCCGAAGGCACCCTCCCTAGTTCCCTCATTAAAGGGACCAGATAATTCCAGGAACCCAGCACACTTCCCTGGACAACCTGTCCTAGTAGAGCTTCCCACCGTGGGAAGTGTACCATTAGTACTAAAAACCCCACTGAATATACACTCATGGGTAGCATCTGATGCTGTAGGGAAGGAACATCGGATAAATACTCGCTGGATAATTCCATCATTCTAGTTTTCTGTCCAGTATTAATTTCTCTTGCCTTGGAGAGGCAAGTCCTGTTGCTTTCTTGTTGCAGAAGAACTCCGAGGGACACCAAGAATAACATGAACCATGAATCACTTAATTGGATTGGTAGTATTTCTCTGCATCTTACCCCTAGCCCGTAACCAAAAGAATACAGAATGGCCTTGGACAGATGCCTATTTTGGGCATACAGGCGTCATGGGAAAAAATCCATTGGGGATGAATTTGGCAACCGTCATAATATATGACAACATGACATTTCGATCAGACAAATGGGAAATGACAAATTCGATCCATACCTGGACAGTTGAAAGAGGAAAAGAGATACAGATCGGTTGTAAAATCTTCAATGCAAGTGATGCAAAAGATCCGCCTCCCCTGACTCAAATCACCATCAAGGAAATTTCCAACGGAAAAATGGGATCCAGAATAGGCCAAACCCATTGTGCGGCTGAGGTTTGTTGGTATGCGTTTACTGCAATCCGACCAGTATTCATTATTTGTTTAGGAGGAACCAGATTAAAGAACCGAGCTGTATCTTTTAAATTTAGATTAAATATAACACAGGAGGAAACCACAGCCGCTCCTGTTCATACTGTTCCTACTCAGGTTGCTACTTCAAATCACATAGAACTGGAACAATTAAGAGCACCATATGTGTATCCGATAGGACCATATGTAATCAGGAATACAGGCCAACAACAAATGTTGTTTAACCCGGCATGGTCTCTCAAACGAGTTGAATTGCTGATGCAAAACAATGTTTCGGACATTCAGCCAGCTTGCTCACCCTTCCTAAAGGCTTCTTACGAGGGATGGACAACCTGGCTGCAAAAACGAACTCTTTCCACGGGAAGAACACGGAGAGACCTAACCGGTGTTTTGGGAACAGGATTGGGAGTTTTAAATAGTATCGATTCAGAGGTAATAATGAACAAATTGGCTACCTCAATTAGTGATTTGGCTAACTTACAACAGCCTTTGCGATCATCTTTATTGGCTCTGGGGACTAACCAGTGGCTGTTGTCAAATATATTACCAAAGTGGGAAAAGGTAAATGTAAAGGATCATGAATTGATTGCAGATGCACTTGGGGTGATACAGAATAACCTCTCTTTGGCTCTCAGCTGTATCCAGGCTCAAGTATGGATGCAGTCGGTAGCCGCCTCAATTATAAGAGAAGGTGAAGAAGGCACTCTCCCTACTGAAATTAGGAAAATAATTTGGGACAGTGCCACTGATTTTGAGAAGAAACTCCAATCCTGGTGGAACCTGGTAAACTTTACCTATGACCCCATCACAAACACAGCTACAACCTTTGTGCTTACTATATATAATGCTACCCTATACCCAATTTATCCCATCATTGCATTAGGATTGAACCACAACGGAGCTATACTCTATCCTTTTGAGCATAGAGTATGGGCCCGAAAGGTGGATGAAAAATGGCAAACTGTCAATTTGGAATCTTGCATTGTGCGAGAACAACAAGGATTTATCTGTGAAGGCAACGCAATTGAGGCTCGAGATATTTGTTTAGATACTGAACAAAATATTTGTCATTTTGAGATTCATCCTAATGAAAACCCTGAAACAGTACTCATCTACATTGGCAAAGGCTGTGTATGTTTGAGGACTGTTTGTGATTTTTTATCCGTGGACAAGGTAATTGTAGAGACTAAAAATCATTCAAATTTTTGTGTTTGTAATTTTACTGAGATTATCGGGTGTGACTTTTCTTATTCGGCCCCGGTCACATCTCACCAACTTTTGCAATCTAATTACACGTTGATTCATGAATTGCTGCCTACACCCATTGGAATGAATCTCACTTTGGTAAAGCAATTACTACAACACAAAGATTTGATTGAGATTTTGGAAAAAAATAGGGAAAACGGACAGAAAACCTTAATAACTGTTCATCACAATGTGAAAGAAATACACCGAATTTTGGAAAGAGTGCAAAAGGATGCAGAACATAGATGGTGGGACACACTTTTCGGATGGTCGCCTACCGCTACAGGCATCCTGAACAAGTTGTGTCACCCCATCGTGGTTCTCTTGATATTGGTTTTGATCAGTTTGGTTTTGTCAGCAGTATTGTATGTCATAACCTGGAGAATGATGAATCGGTTAACACGTTTGATGTCTGTATTGAACACACACAACATGTTTGATGTCCCATCCAATGTGGATATCCCCAAAACAATTGATGTTTTAAAATTTCATTAATTTTTTTTTTATATTAATAGTTTTGATTGTAATTATTTTATAAATTTAATTTTGTAGATTGTTTGATCACTGTTATTTCCTTTCTTTCTTCTCTCTCTCTCTGTCTCTCTCCCTTTCTTTTGATTTCTTTCTTCCTCTACTACTATGCTACTACCGTGCGATCCCGATGTCCTGACGACCATGTTGAGCCACGGGGTGGTGTAAGAGTCGGTCAGAAGATCAGCATTGTCTCAACATTGTCATCAGGGATATGGACAGTGAGGTACCCGACAACGTCCTGTTTGGAGCGCAGCTGCCGACCCCTGGAATGGAACGTGGTGCAAAGGCTCCTGAATGCAGAACTATGTGGCACAGCCAGTGCTGTGCTGTTCTCCTGAGTACTGAACCGTGTGGTGCAGGCAGTGCAGTGCTGTTCTTTGGTGCCTGAGCCGTGCAGTACAAAGAGTGTTGTGCTATTGTTCGGTACCTGGGCCTAGCCAGAGCAGTTAGTGGTAATTGCATAGCCATTGTCAAAAAGATGGATCGTGACTGTTGCCATAACACCGATGAAGAAATCATGAACCTCAGATGAACTTTGCTTCATTATAATACCAAAACACACCTCCTGGTTGAAGGTTACCCGCCTCTGAGACTGACCACACCTCGGACACTCCCCCCCGCGCACGCGCGATGGCCTTGCTCGAGAGGGGTGGAAATATGATAATTGAATTCTGAGAAGGGCGGAGACCCCCGAGGCAGAGGTGGAGCAAGGTGTGTTACTAAGCATAAAAGATGACTTCTGGGCAAGAAAAATTGGAAGCTTCCCCACCAAGGACCACGACGATCGACGACGCAGCATCAGCTGGACCCGGGACCGTTAGGACGTCGTGAGATCAGCGGTGGTAGCTATAACCTCTCTCCCTCTTCTCTTTAAAACTTAACTTTACTTTTCTCCTTTCTTTCACCCATCTCTAACTATCGCGTGCCTCTTCACAGGCAACCCAATAAAGTTTCACTGTTTGATTACTGCTATCCCCTTTGGTGTTGGTCACCTTAATTTTGCACTTTCGAGATCGTAGCAAACGAATCATCACGAGTCCACCGAGTGGACCGTGACAAACATAAAATCTGGGGCTCTGTGCTTTCTTTCCTTCTGAACAAGTGTTACTGTTTTCTGCACAAAAGCGATTCTGCGAAGCAATGTGAACACTTCTGCTTCCCAGGCACAGAGAAGGTGCTAGCAGGGAATTCTCTGCCTGCCTTTCCCCAGTGCTCTGCAAGCTCTCCAGGACAACATAAAATCTGGGGCTCTGTGCTTTCTTTCCTTCTGAACAAGTGTTACTGTTTTCTGCACAAAAGCGATTCTGCGAAGCAATGTGAAGACTTCTGCTTCCCAGGCACAGAGAAGGTGCTAGCAGGGAATTCTCTGCCTACCTTTCCGCAGTGCTCTGCAAGCTCTACAGGACAACGTAGAATCTGGGGCTCTGTGCTTTCTTTCCTTCTGAACAAGTGTTACTGTTTTCTGCACAAAAGCGATTCTGCGAAGCAATGTGAACAGGCACAGAGAAGGTGCTAGCAGGGAATTCTCTGCCTGCCTTTCCCCAGTGCTCTGCAAGCTCTCCAGGACAACATAAAATCTGGGGCTCTGTGCTTTCTTTCCTTCTGAACAAGTGTTACTGTTTTCTGCACAAAAGCGATTCTGCGAAGCAATGTGAAGACTTCTGCTTCCCAGGCACAGAGAAGGTGCTAGCAGGGAATTCTCTGCCTGCCTTTCCGCAGTGCTCTGCAAGCTCTCCAGGACAACAGCAAATCTGGGGCTCTGTGCTTTCTTTTGTTCTGAACAAGTGTTACTGTTTTCTGCACAAAAGCGATTCTGCGAAGCAATGTGAACACTTCTGCTTCCCAGGCACAGAGAAGGTGCTAGCAGGGAATTCTCTGCCTGCCTTTCCGCAGTGCTCTGCAAGCTCTCCAGGACAACGTAGAATTTGGGGCTCTGTGCTTTCTTTCGTTCTGAACAAGTGTTACTGTTTTCTGCACAAAAGCGATTCTGCGAAGCAATGTGAACACTTCTGTTTCCCAGGCACAGAGAAGGTGCTAGCAGGGAATTCTCTGCCTGCCTTTCCCCAGTGCACTGCAAGCTCTCCAGGACAACATAAAATCTGGGGCTCTGTGCTTTCTTTCGTTCTGAACAACTGTTACTGCTTTCTGCACAAAAGCGATTCTGCGAAGCAATGTGAACACTTCTGCTTCCCAGGCACAGAGAAGGTGCTATCAGGGAATTCTCTGCCTGCCTTTCCGCAGTGCTCTGCAAGCTCTCCAGGACAACAGCAAATCTGGGGCTCTGTGCTTTCTTTCCTTCTGAACAAGTGTTACTGTTTTCTGCACAAAAGCGATTCTGCGAAGCAATGTGAACAGGCACAGAGAAGGTGCTAGCAGGGAATTCTCTGCCTGCCTTTCCCCAGTGCTCTGCAAGCTCTCCAGCACAACATAAAATCTGGGGCTCTGTGCTTTCTTTCGTTCTGAACAAGTGTTACTGTTTTCTGCACAAAAGCGATTCTGCGAAGCAATGTGAACAGGCACAGAGAAGGTGCTAGCAGGGAATTCTCTGCCTGCCTTTCCCCAGTGCTCTGCAAGCTCTCCAGGACAACATAAAATCTGGGGCTCTGTGCTTTCTTTCCTTCTGAACAAGTGTTACTGTTTTCTGCACAAAAGCGATTCTGCGAAGCAATGTGAAGACTTCTGCTTCCCAGGCACAGAGAAGGTGCTAGCAGGGAATTCTCTGCCTGCCTTTCCCCAGTGCTCTGCAAGCTCTCCAGGACAACAGCAAATCTGGGGCTCTGTGCTTTCTTTTGTTCTGAACAAGTGTTACTGTTTTCTGCACAAAAGCGATTCTGCGAAGCAATGTGAACACTTCTGCTTCCCAGGCACAGAGAAGGTGCTAGCAGGGAATTCTCTGCCTGCCTTTCCCCAGTGCTCTGCAAACTCTCCAGGACAACATAAAATCTGGGGCTCTGTGCTTTCTTTCGTTCTGAACAAGTGTTACTGTTTTCTGCACAAAAGCGATTCTGCAAAGCAATGTGAACAGGCACAGAGAAGGTGCTAGCAGGGAATTCTCTGCCTGCCTTTCCCCAGTGCTCTGCAAGCTCTCCAGGACAACATAGAATCTGGGGCTCTGTGCTTTCTTTCGTTCTGAACAAGTGTTACTGTTTTCTGCACAAAAGCGATTCTGCGAAGCAATGTGAACACTTCTGCTTCCCAGGCTCAGAGAAGGTGCTAGCAGGGAATTCTCTGCATGCCTTTCCCCAGTGCTCTGCAAGCTCTCCAGGACAACATAAAATCTGGGGCTCTGTGCTTTCTTTTGTTCTGAACAAGTGTTAGTGTTTTCTGCACAAAAGCGATTCTGCGAAGCAATGTGAACACTTCTGCTTCCCAGGCACAGAGAAGTTGCTAGCAGGGAATTCTCTGCCTGCCTTTCCCCAGTGCTCTGCAAGCTCTCCAGGACAACATAGAATCTGGGGCTCTGTGCTTTCTTTCGTTCTGAACAAGTGTTACTGTTTTCTGCACAAAAGCGATTCTGCGAAGCAATGTGAACACTTCTGCTTCCCAGGCACAGAGAAGGTGCTAGCAGGGAATTCTCTGCCTGCCTTTCCCCAGCACTCTGCAAGCTGTCCAGGGCAACATAAAATCTGGGGCTCTGTGCTTCCTTTTGTTCTGAACAAGTGTTAGTGTTTTCTGCACAAAAGCGATTCTGCGAAGCAATGTGAACACTTCTGCTTCCCAGGCACAGAGAAGGTGCTAGCAGGGAATTCTCTGCCTGCCTTTCCCCAGTGCTCTGCAAGCTCTCCTGGGCAAGAGCGAATCTGGGGCTCTGTGCTTTATTTCCGCCCGAATGTGCACTAATGTCCTCTGCTTTATGGTGCGTTGGTGGATCCTGGGATGCTGAATGGTGGATGTGGATTGGTGGATGTTGGTAAACTGGATTGTGGATCATGGATTGTCAGATGTTGGATGGTAAATGATGGATTGTTGATGATGGATGGTACATATTGGATGGTGGATTGTGGAAATTGGGATGGTGGATGGCGGATAGTTGGTTGTGGGATATTGGAAGGTGGATGGGGGTGGTGGATGTTGAATGGAGGATGGTGTATGGTGTATTGTGGTATAGCGTATGTTGGATGGTTGATGGTAGGAAGTCGGAGGGTGGATAGTGGATTGCTGATTGTGGGATGGTGGATGGTGGATGGTGGATTGTGGGATGGTGGATTGTGGGATAGTAAATTGTGGATGGTGTGAAGGTTGTTGGTGGGAAGGTGGATGGTCGATGGTTGATGTTTAATTGTGGGAACGTGGATGTTGCATGTTGGATGCTGGATTGTGGGATGGTGGATGTTGGATGGTGTGAAGGTGTTTGGTTGTTGGTGGGTTGTGGGATGGTGGATGGTTGATGGTTGATGATGGATCGTGGAAGGTGGATGGTGGATGGTGGATAGTGGATTGTGGGATGGTGTATGTTGATGGTGGATGGTGGGAATCTGGGTGGGGGATGGTGTTTTGTGGGATGGTGCATTGTGGGGATTTGTAAGGACCTCCTGCGGGGAAATGGGCATGTGAGCAGTCCTGCATATGAGTAAGGCTGGTAAAGCCTCAGTGTTGGCAAGGATGTGATGAAATGACCCTGGAAGAATGAGGAAGAACCCAGGAAGTTAAACAACTTCAGGGTGTGGGTTTGGACGGAGGAAGAAGTTTGTACAATGTCGATGTGGCAGTTCTCATTCAATCAGAAGAGAGCTTAAGGAGCATGTGCAAAGCTAACTGTCCAATCAGAGAGAATTCAACCACGTGATTGTATCATGTGATTTTCACCTGCATTATAAAAGGCTTGCTTCACCATAATAAAATTGGCATTGCTTAATCAATCTGGTTGTCCGCATGTCCATCTCTCCCGCATGTGGCTCCCTCTGCAGGGACCCACAGATTCGTACAAGTCTGATGAGGACTCGGTGATGTGCAATCACGGGTGGAAAGCTGGTCGAAACTGTTCCAGACGCTGCCCTGGTGTCTGAAGGAGAGAATCAACGCGCTGTAACTTTAAGGCTCCGTGAGAGGCGGTAGCCAGGGATCTGCCTCTGGCAGTGGCCAGGGAGGAATGGGGTCCACGCTTACTAGAGATGAGCAAGCAGTGGTGAAACTCCTCCAACATATCCTCTCCATGAGAGGGATCAAATATGACAAGTCCAACTTAGAAGGCTTATTAAAGTGGAGCCGAGAGAAAGGACTTATCCCCAGTCCAGGGCTTGTATTTGAAGCCGCTACCTGGGAAGCCATAGGGAAACAGCTATGGGACTCAGTTAGTGATGGAGGAAAGTTGGCAGAAGAAGTGACCGGTTACACCACGCTATGGAAATTAATCCGAGAGACACTACAGGAGATTAGTAGTGAGTGTGCGGCTGCGGCTTCTGCCTCTGCAGCTCTCGGAGCATCTTCTAACTTTGATATATCAGCCACACCGCCGCTGCTGCCGCTACCGCACTGCCCCGGCCACGGCCAGAGGGACGGTCCGGCCCCTTCCCCCACCTCAGCCTCCTCGCCCCGGGGCGACGAGGGAGGGGGCTACTCTCTGCTGCTTGTGGCTCCCGCCACGCTGGGTCAGCCAAAAACTCCGTTTGCCTTATCAATTGTGCCGCCGGGACCGCGGCGAGCAGTGGGGGCTAAATCCAAAACTGCATAATCAGGGGCTGGAAACAGCAGAAGTGTATCTGATGCGAACCGGAAAGGGACTGAGGAGAAACCAAAAGAGGCTAAAGACTCCAATAGTGGGCGGGACACAGATGAGGGCGTGGGTAGCAGGTACTTGTGCCCACCTCTCCCTCCCTCACAAGTCAACGCCACAGAAGAACACACCCCCGCTTCACAAGTTGGCTCTTCAAACACTGAAACTTTACTCCTGCAGCTTGTAAACAGCCTTCAGAAACTGACTGTATCACAGGGAGAGAAGATGAAGCAGAAACCATATACGTTTTCATCAAATACAGGACCACAACCATCTGCTCCTTCTGATCCATCGCTCGAATATTCAGCTCCCGTGCCTGCTACTAATTCCTTCCTCTCGTCATTACCAGAGACGGTGACTGCATCCCCGCCATCTCACCCTGCAACTTCACATCTTTTCTCTTCACAGGTGCAGAGTGCTGATGGAAAGGAATTATTAGAGATGCTATAGTAGAAGGATCTTTTATCCCAGAAAGCATACAAGCATTTCCAGTTTCTTTTAATACTGTTACTGGTGCCAATGAGTGGGATCCCTTAGATTGGAAGCTGCTTGAAAAGGTTAGGGCCTCAGTAGTACAAAATGGTCTCCACCATCAATTAACTATATCTTCTCATCATCATTGTTAATTCCAAAAGATATCGATCAAATAGTGGCAGTTATTTTAACTCCATCTCAAAAAATTATTTGAAAGCACGTGGGTGAAGTTAGCTAACAAACAGGTTCGTCCACGACCACAGGGTGATCCCCTCTATCTTGTCCAAGCACAAATGCTATTGGGTACAGGGCCTTTCGCCACAGTAGATCTACAGGCCAATTTTTCTAACGAAGTGTTACGGTTATCACAGTCAATAGCTAGTCAGGCCCTAATGTCTGTACCTGATACAGAAGGAAAGAAACAGGACAAGTTTGTAACAGTAAAACAAGGACTTAATGAACCTTTTTCAAAATTTGTAGATCATCTTTATGACTCTCTAGAACAACAACCTGACATGACCCAAGAGATGAAGGAAAATATATTTAAGTTAATGGCCTTCAAAAATGCTAATCCATCTACCAAACGGCTGTTAGTGACCCTCCCACATGGAGCATCTGTAGCTGACATGATTGAATTAACCAACAGAGGAATGCAACAGGCTAATGTTGCAGCCTATGCCGCTGCAGTGCATGAAGTGGTTGCACCATTTTTTAACAACTTATTATGAGCCTAGTTATTAATAAGGAGCCTGGCTAGCTCAGTCGGTAGAGCATGGGGCAGAACAAGCCCGCAGAGGACACGGCCACTGTCAGACTCCTGCTGCATATACTCTCTATGAGAGGGATAACTTATAATGAAACTTCTTTACGAAGGTTATTTAAATGGTGCAGAAACCATGGCTATCCTGCTGATATCCTCACCGCCTTTGAGCCAGCAAAATGGGCTGAAATAGGTGAACGGTATAAAACAAAGAAGGGGGAATTTTCTGGACGCACCACATAATCAACTAGCAATGACTTTATATATTCTTAATGGTGTTTTGATGTTTGTAGTGTTTGTCATTTTATGTTGTGTGAGTGATAAGTGTAAGAGGCCTCTTTGTGTGATTGTTTTCTGTGTGTGAGATGCAGCCCAGCTGCAGCTGCGGAGTGTGGAGCTCTCTGACAGAGCACCCAAGTGCCTGCTGGGTCATCGGTGCAGCCTGTTTCTTCGAACTAAGTGTTTCAAGTGTCATAAGGCTCAAGTGTTAGCAAAAAACCTGGAGAGTGCTAACTGGGAAGGACCATATCCCTTGATAACCGGGGGAAGAGGTTATGCTTGTGTCTCCACAGGTCACAGTCCCCACAGGTGATTACCAGCAAGCTGTGTGCAACTACACCTGAGGCGTGAGAGGCAGCTTTTGGTAGACACTCAGGAGCCAGCTGTGGGTGCTGTGGATGCCCCTGTGCCAACAGTTCGCGATCTCTTCAACTGATCATTTAAGCAGAATGTATGGGTAATGCTTGCTATTGCAATAGGACAAAATACACTATCTCAGTCTTTAATCACACCACAGTTGCCAACTCTTTTAAGAGAAAATGCTGACAGTAATTGCAACTTCATGATGAAATAGATAGGCTTACTAGTCACTAGTGAAAGAAGTAGCTTAGACAAAATGTAGTTATTAATAAGGATGAAATGCTATAAGAATGTGTGTATTCACCTTTCTTTGTTTAGCAATATTAAGAATTAAGAAGTCAAGTGTTTAACCTTATTAGAAACTCCCTTGGTTTTCCCCCCTGAGTGGTGGCCAGGCTCTGGGTGGAACCCAACAGGAGGGTGAAATCAGATGTTTCCGCTCAAAGGAAATTGCCAGTTATTTTGGCCTGCTGATTTGGAGGTTGGACCTGCTTGCAGCGATTTTGGATGCCTCACCTACGGATGGACGCATCATGTAGGACTTTCCAGTTTGTGAGGAAGGGCACTCTAAATTCTCGCTGCATCCAGGGTTCCCCAGCAACTGCGGATCTGAATGTTAGCACCCCATTAAGTAAGTGTGCTATTTCATATTTTTCCTTACTGTTTACTTTTGTAGTATTTCATCATATCCCTTAGTTGTGGATACTGCAATTATCTTACTCTAGTAACTGTAACTGCTGTGTTGTTTCTAGCGTTCTGTGAAACTATTTTAAGTATGCTGTGTTTTGAAGCTTGCCTAACCCTTAATTGATGAAGTCTCGAAATAAGTCTTGCAGGTGCAGCTTTACACATCCTCTGAGCAATAGCTAGGAAGAACAGGCCTTGGAAGATAGATAAGAAACTGCTGAGTTATGCCAAGGTAGCGGGCAAAACCAGCAGACAGCTACAACACTGAACTGCGAAAAAGCACTAAGCTGTGAGAAGTTACCATCGTTGTAGGGCGGAATGCGCCAGAGAATATGGAAAATTAGTTCAATTGACCCGTGAAACTAATAATGGACCAGCCTATACCTCTCAAATTTTTTTTTTTTTTTTGTCAACTCTGGGGTATACATCACATCACAGGTATACCACATTCCCCCATGGGGCAAGCCATAGTGGAGAGAGCGCATCAAAACTTGAAAGGCGCTTTTGCAAAAACAAAAAGGGGGAGAGATCTTGGCTGCTGCAGAACCACTTGCAAAAGCGGTGTATGTGTTAAATTACTTACGGCTCACAGGTGATAGGGAGGAACCACCAGTAATAATACATAAGTATGGGTCTGAAATCTGGTATAAGCCAGTGTGGAGATAGTGCTTTTGCTCAGTACAAAGATGTTGCTATAGGAGAGTGGAAAGGACCTGTGGAACTAACAATGACGGGTCGAGGCTATGCCTGCGTTATTACCGATACCGGCACTAGATGGGCTCCATCTCGCTGGGTGCGGCCTTGGAAAGGAGATCAAGTTTGTGATTCTAAGCCTTGTGATGGTTCTGACAGTGACTAATGCTCATCCAGCAAAAGTAGTGTTTCCCCGACCAAACATATGGATAACTATAGCTAAAGAGACAGGTCAAGAATCCACAAGAATTCATTGGGTTTGTGTCAGACGATAGTTGGGCAAAAATGAAACTTTCACAGGCCAATGACATTGCTCAAATTACCCAGGCCGGCACCAACACCACAACCTTTTGGCAAGGTCAACTTATTATGAGCAAAGTATTGTTAAAAGGAGTAATCATTGTAATTATTGTGCTTGCTATTATTTTGCCATGCTTAATTTCTTGTATTAGACAATCGTTGCAGAAAAGCTTGCAAGGAGTTTGGATTGCTCAAAAACAAAAAGAGGGATATGTGGGGATTCTAAAGGATTTCCTGCTAGGAAATCAGCATGTGAGCAATCCTGCATATGAGCAAGACTGGCAAAGCCTCAGCGTTGGCAAGGATGTGATGAGGAGATGACCCTGGAAGAATGAGGAAGAACCCAGGAAGTTAAACAACTTCAGGGTGTTGGTCTGGGCAGAGAAGAAGTTTGTACAATGTTAATGCGGCAGTTCTCATCCAATCAGAAGAGAGCTTAAGGAGCATGTGCGAAGCTAACTGTCCAATCAGAAAGAATTGTACCATGTGATTGTATCTTGTGATTTTCACCTGCATTATAAAAGGCTTGTCCACCATGATAAAGTAGGCATTGCTTAATCACTGTGTGATCATGTGCATAGCTCCCACAGGGAAGTATTTCAGGAGGGGAGTGATTCAGGAGTATTTCAGGGGGTACTATTTTGGTGGGAGCATTTTGGGGGGAGTTTTTCAGGGGGGACTGTTTGTGGGGGAGTATTTCGGGGTGGGAGTATTTTGGGGGGTTGGGGGTGGGTCTTTCGAGTGGACTCTTTCAGGGGAAACTGTTTCAGAGGGGGACTAATTCAGGGGGAGTATTTTGGGGAGACTATTTCAGGGAGAGAATTTCATGGAGAGTCTCACAGTGGAGCAGTTTGAGGGGGAGTATTCCAGGAGCAGTATGTTGGGGGGAGTGTTTTGGGGGGAGTATTTCGGGGGGCAGTGTTACAGGAGCATTATTTTGGGGGGAGCATTTTGGGAGGAAGTATTTCAGGTGAGTGTTTCGGAGAAGGAGTAATTCGAGGGGAGTATTCCAGGAGGGAGTTTTTCAGAGGTGGGGGGTGTGTGTGTGGTATTTCAGGGGGGAGTGTTATGGGTGGGGACTATTTTGGGGGGGAGAGTATTTTGGTGGGACTATTTTGGGTGGGGAGTATTTCAGGGGGGAGTATTTTGGGAGGGGTGGGGGGGGGTGGGGGAAATGACTGTTTCAGGGGGATTATGTTGGGGGGGGGGGAATTTCAGAGGGGGAGTATTCTGGGAAGAGAGTTTTGGGGGGAGTAATTCAGCGAGAGTGTTTTTGGGGGAGTATTCCAGGGTAGTATTTTGGGGGACAGTGGTTCAGGAGCATTATTTCAGGGGGAGTATTTCAGGTGAGTGTTTTGGGGGAGGAGTATTTTGGGGGGAATATTTTGGAGGGGAGTATTTGGAGAAGAGTATTTTGGGAGGGACTGTTTTGAGGGGTAATATTTCGGGGGGACTATGTTGGGGTGTTAGTGTTTCAGGGGGGAGTATTTTGGGGTTTGGATATTCCCTGACGCATGCTTTTAGCACCGTAAGCCCCTTTGGACTCCTTTTGTCGCAGTCACACTGCTCCCAATATCTCCATTCCCAAAAAGGAACCTTGTTTTTCTTGTCTCTGCTATCTAGGATGCCTCTCGAGACCTTCCTTGTGCTCCACAGAATTTTGGTAGCATGTTGCCTCTCTTTTTATCTCTCTTATTGCTATGAGACTTTTGTGACCCCCCCCTGCTCCCAGTCACCATGTGTCATGAGATGGTCTCTGTGTACCACAGCCCCGTTTTAGCTCTGCAGCGGACGTTGATCCTGTCTCATTTCCTCAGAAACCCATCTGCGGGTTTATGTCTCGGAGGGAGCGTTGTTATCGTCATCCTCTCTGCCGTCTAGAGTGTCTCCACTTGGTCCCCGGCCTCCTGAGGACATCTGTACTGTACTGGAATCCCCTCCAGGCTTCTTCCTTGTGTCCCTGAGACTTCTGTGGTGTCTTGGGCCCAGTCAGGACCCCTCTAGTGGCACAGTGATGCCTATCGGTGTCTTTGAGGTTGCCCTTAGCAGACTTCTAGCTTTGTCGTGGGCCTCAGACTCTTCTCGTTCCCTTAGAGAGTTTCCCCCGTCCATGTCTGTGACCCAGGCCGGTCATTCTGTCCTCTCTTCCCTCTAGCCGTGCCTCTATTACTGCCCTGGGTCTGTGATGACACATTTACCCAGTTGGGATCCTCTCAGGATTTCATGGTCATGTCCCCAGTCCTTTGGATGACTCCCTGGCTCCCTTAGGACAGTTCTGGTCACGATGCCTTCCCGAGACCTTCCTGGTTCTCTGGTTCCATCTTGTAGTGCTTTAGGTGGGGCCATCTTTGAACCACAGAACACTCCTTTGTTCCTCTCTGTTATCTGGGATTCCAGCATTCAGTTCCCGGCCACCCGAGACCACCCCTGCTCTGCTCAGATGATCACCCGAATTCCTCCTTGTCATCTCTGAGCCTTCTTTTGTCCATCGGCCCCCTCAACACCCCTCTCCTCGCAGTCACAATGCCGGCTCAGCTCTTCCTCGATCTCCACTGCAGCTTTTAGCACTCCAGCTCCTTTTCTCTCGTTCTGTCAGAGCCCCCCTTCTTTCTTTGCTACTCAGCGTTCCTTTATCCCTCTCTCTACCATCCAGCATGTCTCCATTTGCTTGTTCTCTCGCTCATCTGTAGTTTGCCTCGATGTCCTCGCTGTGTCTCCGAGCCCTCTTTTCTTACCCTGCCCCTTCCTGATTACTCTCTAGAACAACGTCTTCCATGTCCTTTCACATACTCCACCGCACTCTTGTAGCACCTTGGCTCCCTTTCAATTTTATTATTTTGTGCTCTCCAGAGCTCTCTTCTCTTACTTTTAAGCGTTAAGCATGCCTTCATTCAGCCCCCGCCCCCCTGAGGATGTCTGGACTTTGTTCAATTCCCTTTTGAGTTTGTTGCATCCCCAAGACTTCTTTGGTCTCTCTAATCCCTGTGATAATGCTTCTTGTTTTGCCAGAACCTTTTCTGAAGCCATCTTTGTGTTCCAGAACCGTCTTTTGGTTTTCCACCCTATCACATGTTTTTATTTGGTGTCTGGTATCCCAAAGATGTGTACTGTCAGCTCAGATCTGTTCTGGAGTTTTTCCAGAGAAGACGATCACCTTCATCTATGATCGATGCGTCTCCCGTGGTGTTTTCTGTCATGTTTTGCAATTTCTTTTTGTTCTGGCTACTTAAGTGTTAACTAGGCTGCTTCATACAGCTTCTGATACATTTCTTGCAATTCCATGGTTTTTTGGTCTTTTCTGTCCTCTGGGACTCTTCAGGGCATTAATTGGAGAGACTGTCAAGGTCACTCTGAGTTGTTGGCCATGGACAGTCAATAATTTATATTGCAACCGGTGGTGTTTTTGAGAAGGGATTCTTACAGGATCTAATTCTGCTCTGGTCTTCACTCCTATCCAGAACACATTCTGTTAGAAGTTAGGCAGCATGTGGGATTTATGGCATTTAGCCAACTACTTTCCTACGTAGCTTAGTATGATACCTGTCTTTTTCTATCTATACTCCAGAAAAGCTCAGTTTAATTCCCTACCCAGTCCCATCACTGAATCAATAGAAGTAGTGAAAGAACAGACATTGTTGTTTCCAGGAAGGGTTGTTTTCTTTATTCAGCCTTTTGCGCGCTGTAACCTTAAGGCAGAGGAGAAAACTTGCTGCTGCTCCCCTGGCTGCCTGGATGCCTCTGGGGGTTCGCCCCTCCCCTACCCCAGGTGATTGTGGTCAGGGTGGTGGGTGGGTCCCAGGGTATATGAGCCCCAGGCTCTGGTCAGGGAGCTCCTTTTGCTTCTGGGCTTCTCTGAGGTCAGTGCTCTAGAGGTCCTTGAGTGGGTGGCAGCTTTAGAGCTGTGGAAGCTCTTTGGGCAGGAGTGTTTGGATATTCACAGCAACAGAGGTACCTGTGGGGAGAGTGTCAGGACCCGTCAAGGTTCAGCAGCGTATGGAATACGAGGTGCACTGGCATGTAGGGGTTTATTTTCAGGTGAGTAATTTTGTATCAAGAGGTGGTTGGGGGTGTGTGTGTGTTTAAGATGGCTTAATAGCATTGTGTTGCATTTTCCTGGCTTTTCTGACTCGATGGAAGATGCACCGTTGTTTTTTTCCCCTAGTTTTGCTGCATACCATGTCAGTTGTTGATCTCCTCTGTCTCAGTAGGCCCAATGGTGAGAAGATGGAGCACGGGTTGAAGTGAGCATCCTGCATGCACCTGTAGGTGCAGTTTGGGCGTTTCTCAAAAAAGCAGCAGGAATGTAAGGAGCAGTGTCCTTTGGGATATGGGATGGCTCATTGTGTTTTCCCATTGTGCACAGAGCTCCGTGTAGTTTTGTACGGGTGGGCACCTTTGAAGTAGGATGAGTGTCTGAGGTGAGATGGGGTAGTAGAGAGTAGGAGCACGGGCTTGGTGTTTTCACACAAGCACCACCATAATGTTTTTTCTTTTGCTATCATAGGTGCCACAAGCGACGACAGCCATAGCGTCCAATACTGGCAACGGTGTGAAGCAGGTGAGCGGAAAGCAAGATGCTTTTGAGGAGGAGGGTGTTGTGGAAGGGGCTGTGTCGGCTGACACATGCAGTTGTTGTGCAGCTGATGACGAGGAGCCTGGTGTCTGCAGGAATATCCTGGTTAGCTGGTGTGTTTTTTGTGGAAGATGGCTTCAGACCCCCAGCCCCCAGCTCAGTTGAGGGACTGGTGTTTTGGAGAGGGCTCTGGGGCGAGCCCAAGGTTGGGAATTGCAGGGAGGGGTTCTCCAGTCAGCGTAGGGCAGAGGCCTGTCCAGGAGCAGCATCCTTTGGGCTGGGAAAGGGAGCAGGGTACCCTTCTGCATGAAACTGCCCAGTGCTGGGCAGGGCAGTTCCAGCCTATGGCTGTGGTGTTGTGTGGCTTGTGTCTTCTGTTTTCTGTGTCCTAGAGCTTCCTCAGGTCTCGATGTCCCTGTTGCTCTTTGTGCTCAAGTAGCACAGCATGTGCCTCGGGTGCCATCCCTGGGGTCAGGCGTGCCCGTAGTCATTGCAGAATGGTGGCCGGGTGCTTCTTTTATTGCATTACAAGCCTAAAGCATGGATAGGTCTCGGAAGTTTCAGGAGATCAGTCTGCTTTGGCAGCGTTGTTCCAGGCTATGTTAACCTCTCTGACCCTGGGCGGTCCATTTCTGCAAAGAGCTTTTCTGGGAGTTCTTCCCTGCATCCTTACATTCTTAGTTCTTGCAGTGAGGCTTCTTGCACATGCCTCATCCTGGTTGCTCCCACCTGTTTTTGTCTCGGGCCACAACGTTTGGCTCTTCTCAGCCTGCCATGGATTCTTCCTTTTGGCCCCTGAGGTCTTTTCATCCGGCAGCGTCTCTGGCCTGAGGGGGTCATTCCTGGAGAGCTTGTTTTAATGTCTCAGTCACAGCATTTGACTTGTCTGTGTGCAGCGCTGGTCTGTGCCTGTTTGTGTCTGGGTGGGAGCTGTTCTGCCTGGGGGCACAGCAGTGATGGGCAGCAAACGAATAGTCTAAGAATCGAAGGCTGACATGGTGATAAGCCCAGACTTTGTAGGCAGAGGGTGTGCGGCCTGTTTCAGAGCAAGTAGCCTCATATGCAGCAGGCAAGAGTCTTTCTGTAGTGCTGTGCAGAGACACTGGGGATGGCTGGGTTGTGTTTAGTGGCAGGCTGCAGGGAGGATCTAGGTGGTGTACCTCCATGGAAATGAGACCTCTGGAATTGTTCAGCCATCGCTCAGCATCCACGTGACTTGTTTGACACCATTTCTGCAGGTGCAGTGGGGAGACCTGGGCACCAAAGGGCGATGGAGGAGGCGAGCGGAGCGCTGTGAGAAGGTCAGTTGATGTACGGCGTCGGAGGGAAGATGAGAGTGGTGGCTCTATGACCACCCTATAAACGTGTTTTATTTTGGCGGTGTAAAGCAGGATAGTGGCAGCCGAGGGCAGTCGAGCGAGGTGAGCTGGGACTAGCTTAGCAGTTATTTTTCAGGTTCTGTATTGTTGGTGCCATTAGAAGCATCCCTTGCAGTTTGTGTCTTACAGGTGGTACCCAAGCCTCCACAGGACAAGCTGTGACCAGCAGAGGTGGGGTGGGTGAGCACACAAGGTAAAGGAGTGGGAGAGGGTTATGGGTGTGGGCAGGCTGTAGTTTTGGGCAGTATCCCAGCAAGTGGTACTTTGGTTTTTGCAGGTGACGCACGTGGCGTCGGAAGGGTGAAGCCGCTGCGTCATCATAGCTTTTAGTCTTTCACAGCATTTTGTCTCCATCGGTCACTGGGGTGTTATTACCCATCTTTCATCCAGAGTTCTGGCATTATTGTACAGCAGGCCACACCGGGGCATCTGTGTCAGGTGGCCTTGGCATTATTGCATGTACTGTCAGGCGTGTCTTTTGATCTGGCGTTAACTCTAGCCTGTGTGGTAGTCCTGCATCCTTAGGTCCTGTTTGTGGAGCATGTAGATGTGTGTTTGAGGTGGAGCTGCTTTGTGTGTTTGTAGCCATTCCAGATGGGGTGGAATGGCCCAAGCAGGGGATGGTAGTGTGGTGGTGAGCGTGGCCTGTTTGGGTGGAGGTTGTGTAGGCTGGTTTTGGGGATAGACAGTAGTTATCACCAAGCAGGCTCTAGAGTTCCTTCTTCTGTCTGCTGCTGGTGCCATAGGGCCACTGGCATCCCAGAAGCGAATCCTTCCAGGAGATTTGATGGAGTGTACAAATGGAAGCAAAGAAGGAGTGGTGGACGTATTCCTCTGCTCCCAACTGTGGGGGCCTGTGGTGTGGAATCATGTGGAGCGGTGGCGATGGCTTCAGGTGTGTGATGATGCAGTTCCAGGGATGGTTATGGAATTGGGTTGCTCTGCCACTCCGGGAGGTGAAGGTTGGATAGAGTAGATGTTGAATGAGTGTTAGTTTTAGAAGGTATCTATCCTTGTATGTGAGGCTGTCTTTCATTTCAGGGTCTATGGAATGTAGAGGTAGCTCTTCCTGTCTTTCAAAAATAGTAGAGAAACTCTCAAGCGGGGCAATTTCTGTTTCTCCTTGACCTGGTTGATGGTCACCTGGTGCTGGCTGCTCTGTCAGGTGATGTTCATGGCCAGTGTTTGGGTGGAGGTTGGGCTCAGGCTGTGGTGTTTGCAGGCAGGGGGATTTTGGAGGCCTCTGGGAGCTGTGTTGTGAGGAGTGCTGCAGCTGTGGGGCAGAGAACTGTTGCGGTGGTCAGGTGGCGGGTGGGTGAGCTGAGAGTGAGGGGGGTGTTTGTGGGGTAACTGAAGGAGTGCTGTGCTTGGAATGGGTCTCCCTGGGTGTGATTGCTTTATGCATTGGCTTTGTGTTGCAGGTGGAGTTGAGGTTTTTGAGTATTTAGAAAAAAATAATTTAAAAATGTCAGGTGGGGGAGCGAGGGATTTTTTTTTTGTTTCCCCTGGCTGGGTGTTTTTTCCCCGGTCCCGGCCGCTCTGCGAGGCGATGATCAGCGCCAGTGTTTGGACGCAGAGTGGGTAGGGCTGGGGTTTCTGCAGGCCGGGCAATGTTGGAGGCCTCCCGGGAGCGGTGTTCCTGGTCTCCTGTGTGTCATAGTGGTATTTAAATAGTGATGAATCCAGGTAGGAGAGACATGATGCCAAGAGGAGTGTGTGAAATGAGCATCAGTGCTGGGAGAGGTCATGGGGGTAGGGAAATCTCTCCTCCTTAGGGCTTTAGGGTTTGTGAAGCGCATCAGTCTTGGTGTCAAGTAGGTTCAATCAAGGTGTATTTGCTTTTGGTTCCAAGGTGTATCAAATAGGTAAAAGGTGTTTTGTAATATAGCTTTAGTAAAAGTGTCTTTGCTCTGGTTCTAAGATTTCTTAAGCAAATGAAAGTTATGCTTTAACGTAGCTTCAATAAAGGTATATTTGCTCCTGGTTCTACTGTTATCAAATAAGTAAAAGCTGTTTTGTAATGTAGCTTTAAAAAAAGTGTATTAGTTAGGGTTGATTCCTGTGTGGCTTTTTGGATGTCTGACTTTGACCCTCTTTCTCTCTGTGCATCTCACTTTGTTCCTGTGTCTCCACCTTGCACCCCTTTTTGGCATCTACCTTTTTCTGGCCTATATTTGCCCTCTGGCCTCCAAATTCTCTGGCCTCTACTTGCTTTTGGCCTCCCACCACCTCTTGGCCTCCAATTTTTCCTAGCCTCTACTTTCTTCCCAGCTCTTTTCAGCCTCCCACCCCTTTTTGGCTTCCACATTTCTCTGGCCTCTATTTCCCTTCCACCCTCCCTTTCTGACCTCTGGCAGCTTTTCAGCCCCCTCCTTTATTCTGGCCTTTATGTGCTCTTTGAACTTTGGACCCTTTTCTGCCCACCCAGCCCTTTCCAGTCCCTTTCCCCATTTCGTACTCCACAAGTTTCTGCCCTTTACCTGCCCTTTGGTCTCCACTATTTGCTGGCCTCTGTGTCCCCTTGCCACTCCTGGCATGCAAGGCCAAGGGTTCAGTGCAAACCGGGCTCAAATGTTTGGAGAGGAGCTGTCACAGCTGAAGCTGGAGAGGCCTGAGAAACAGGAAGAAAGTCAAGGCCGCCTGGGCAGCAGCTGCCTCCACTGTGGGAAGAGAGACCCTGCCTCTCTGGGTGAGGAAGGAGCCCTCTTCATAGTCCACAGCGGGCCAGGCCGCCACCGTGCACCCGGGGTCTGCGTGCGTCACCCCAAGCACGGTACGGCTGCATAGTGTGTGAGTGAGCGAGGCTGCGTGTGTAGGACGCCTCGTCTTGTAAGAGCTGAGCGACACCCGCCTATTCGCTGAGGCGGGGGACAGCCAAGGGACTGGAGCTACAGAAGAGGAAGTGAGGAGAGAAGGAGCAAGTAGGATCTGAAGTGGCAAATCTCCCTGGCAGTGCGGAGAGCGACAGCTGTGGTGAGTCCCGGGCCCTCGGGGCCCCATCATCTCTCCTGTGCTTCTTGGGCTCTCTCCTGTCCCCCTCTCTATCCCACACTGCTGTGATATGTTTGGATTCCCTTTACCTCTGCTCTCCTCTCTCTTCTCTCCTGTTCCCTCTCCCTCTCGCTCTCTGTTCTTCTAGCCCTCCCTGTTCCTTTTTCTCTAGATGCCTTTGTCCTGTTCCCTCTCCTACCTTTTTTTTTCTTCCTGTCTTGCTCCTGCAGCCTAGTGCTCTTTATTCCCTTCTCCAGTTCTTTGTCCTGATGGGCATTGGTCTCTTTTCCCCCACAAGTACTCTGGTCTGTTCCCTGGGGTTCTTTATTGTGGGAGTGTTAGCTCTGTGCAGCTGTGGGACACTCAATATGTCAAGAGCCAAATCATGTGTTACTGGTAAATGATTAAGAGGCAAGTCAGCATTGGTCTGTCAGCCCTGCACAGCTGTGGGAGATTCAATACTTAAGAGCCAAGTGGACATGGGCCAGTCAGCTCAGCCAGAGAGCTCAGCTTGGGGAAGGGGGAGAACTCTGCCCAGAAGAACTCCGCTTGGCCAGCCAGGCAGGAACTCTGTCCTGCACTGGTTTGGAGAAGCGCCAGCTCTGCTCTGCGCCAGCCTGGAGAAGTAGCAAGGCTTGGAGGAGAAACAGGCTGTCGAAGAGAGATACCAGGCTGTGTTAGCGTGGTGAAGAAAATGGCAGCACCGAGACTGCCTGTGTGGTATGGAACTGTTTGTGGGATAAGAGTGTTGATGACCATCTAGCTGCTGCTTTGCTTATCATGAAGGAAGAGCTAAGGAAGCAAGAGCATAGCGAGAGCGTAAGTATGTATCATTGTAATAATAAAGGATTTTCCTTCTGCACTTCAATGGAGAGTCCGTGCCTCAGTTGCCACACTTTCCCTCTCAGTGCCTGTCTGTGCCACTCCATGTCCTGGCCTTCCTCTCTCCCTGCCTCCTTCTCTTCCTCCCTCCATCCTGTAATCTCGCAGACTGCTGCCCCCCGCAACCTGTTGCTTGCTGTCCCTGTCCTCCACCCTCTTCACTTTGTCCTCTCTCAGACACTTTGCACTGTTCCCTGTCTCAACTCTTGATTGCTTCGCCTCTTGTTCTCTGTCCCTGTCTCTTCTCGTGTCCCTCCTCTCATTCCCTCTGTTGCTCTTGTTGGTTCCAGACCAGCATCCTGCTCTGTGTCCCTCTCCCTTCCGCAGTGGTCTCCTGCTCTCTGGCTCCCTGTCCCTCCCCTACCTTCTACATCCCTCTGGCCTGCCTCCTCTCTTTCCTGATCCCTCTGGCCTGTTTCCCGTCGCTGGCTTGCTGTTCTTTCTCCACCTCCTTGCCTTGCTTCTGTCCCTCTCCTCATCTCTTGGTGGCTGCTGTTTCTTTCTCCATCACTGCCTTGCTCTCTGTCCCTTTTCTCTTCTTCTCTCTGTCCTCCATCCTCTCCTGAACACTTTGCCTCTAGAGCCCCACACCACACTCTGTCGCGTTGTTTCCCGCTATCACCCCGTGCCCAGCTCCCTGTCCCATGATTATCATTACACTCTGTGCTGCTCCGTGGCCTTTCCCCTTCACCCTCCAGCCCATCACGGTCTTTTCTTTCTCCCTCTCTCTGTCCTGTTCCCTCTCCCTTTCTCCCTCTCCCCCTTTCTCATCCTCTCCAATCCCTCTGGATTTCACGGTCTCTTGCTCTCCCTCCCACCTTCCTTTCCCCCCACATCTCATTTCTCTCTCTCTCTGTTCTTTCTACTCCCCACTCATCATTATCTCTCTCCCTTGGTCTCGCTCCCTGACCCAGTTTTTCTTCTGCCCTGTCCCTGCAGGACTCCTCATTCCTTTTCTAGTGATTTCTCCATCTCTACTTCACCCACCTCCTCCCACCCCTTTTTGGCTTCCAGCCCTTTTCACACTCACATGCCCGTCACACCTCACACTCTTTTTGACATCTACACTTTTCTGCCTAGATTTGCTCTCCAGCCTCCAATTTCTGTGGCCTCTACTGACCTCTGGCCTCCCACTGCATTTGAGGAGGACGGCGAGGCTGACAACGATGCCGAGGAGGCCGGTGGCGAGGGCGGCGGCAAGGAGGCTGAGAGAGACAGCAGCGATGAGGGCGGCGAGAGCGGCGGCGGCGGCAAGGAGGACTTGATTGTTTTGCCTCTTGTTCTCTGTCCCCATCTCCTCGGCTCACATGCCTCTCACACCTCACACCCCTTTTCTGCATTGACTTTTTTGTGGTGTATAATTTCCCTAGCGCCTTCATTCTTTTTCTCGCCTTTTTTGGCCCCCATTTTTGGCTTCCAGAGTTTTCTGGTCTCTATGTCCCTTCTAGCCTTCCATTCTGAGTTTCTGTAGCCTTTTTGGCCTCTACTTTTTTTTGTCCTTTATGTGGTCTTTGAACTTTATGACCCTTTTTTTATGCACCCATCCCTTTTATGTCTCTCACCCCTTTTAGTCCTCAATAAATTTCTGTTTTCCTTGTGCTGTCTTTTTTTAATCACAATATTTCATTCAAACATCCTTGCGTTGCACAGCCATCCTTTAGGTCTGTAGCAGGCTTTGTATATTTATTGTTCTGAGGCAAGTCTCTGCCTGGCTTTCCCTGTGCTCGGAGCACTATTACCACTTCATGTGCTATAGCTGGTGCTTTCATTTTTTTCCCTATAAACTGAGAACATCTGTATATCATTCAGATCCCCTCTCAAGTACCTCGTTTTGTTTGCCTCTAAGTCCAACTTTCTTCCAACTCTTAGAGAGCACTTGTTACAGTAACTGCCCTTACTGAGGCCATTGTTACGCCACACAGTGCCCTTTGTGGTCTGTAGCCCTCTTTGTGGGACTCGTACTCAGAGACAACCATTGCTCTTGGGTTTTTCTGTGGGCTGGAACACTCTTGCTGTATTCAATGCCATGTCAAGTGTCTCCATGCAGTCGTTCATCCTCTGAGATGTGTACATTGCTGTGACACCTGCTTGGGTTTTGCATTGTGTCCCAGAGTTGCCTTCTGTCTCTGTGTTACTCTCAGCATCATTCTAGTGTTAATGCCTCCTGAGGCCTCCTAATGCTCCGAAGCCCTGTTTTGGTTCTGTAGTGCACTGTGCACCCTATTTGCTCAGTGGGAATATTTCCTGATGCCATATTTCATTTGCAGAACGCTTATGTTGTTTTATATGGTAGGTAGCATCTATGTGTTCAGTTCCTGATCTAGTGAGGACATCTGTAGTATGTTCAAATTGTATCTGGATGACTTGATCATGTTCTTGAGCAGTCTTTTGGATGTTCTGCTGCTCAGAACACGTGTGCAGATGTCATGATGCTTGAAGTCTTCGATATTTCAGGCAGCATGCTTTTAGCAACGTAAGCCCTCTTTGGGTTTGCTTTGTCGCAATTGTGTGCTGTTAATATCTCCATTCCAAAAAGGGAGTGTTGGTTTTTTTTGTCTATGCCATCTAGGATGCGTCTTGAGAACTTCTTTGTGCTCCAGTGAGTTTTGGTAGCACGTTGAGTCTGTTTTGATCTCTGTTTTTTCCTATGAAGATTTTGTGCCCCCTGTGGTCCCAGTCACTGTGTGTCCCAAGATGTTCTTTGAGTACTACCACCCCATTTTAGCTCTCTAGGGGATGTTGATCCTGTCTTGTTTTGTCACAAACCTGTCTGCGGGTTTATGTTTTGGAGGAAGCGGTCTTATTGTCATCCTCTCTGTCGTCTAGGGTGTCTCCATCTGGTCCCAGGCCTCTCAAGGACATCTGTACTATTCTGAAATCTCCTCCAGAGTTCTTCCTTGTGTCCATGAGCATTCTTTGGAGTCTTTGGCCTAGACGGCTTGAGAGACAGCCCTATGGAGAACACAGAGAACTGGTTCACGGATGGAAACAGCTATGTCCTAAGTGGTAAAAGATATGCTGGGTATGCTGTTACTACCAGCCAGGAAATAATAGAATCAGGGCATTTGCCCATGAATACCTCTGCGCAAAAGGCAGAAATAATTGCCCTGACCCGCACTTTGGAGTTGGCCCAAGTCAAGGCTGTGAATATCTATATGGACTCAAAATACGCCTTTGGAGTCGTACACGTGCATGGAGCAATTTGGAAAGAGAGGACTATTGAACTCCCAGGATAAAAACATCAGACATGCAAAGGAAATTGAGACTGTTGGAAGCAGTCCAGCTTCCTAAAAAAGTAGCAATCATGCACATCAAGGCACAGCAAAAGGTGAACTCAGATTTGGAGAAGGGAAATGAGCTGGCCGACAGAGAGGCAAAATGAGCAGCCAAAGGAGAGGTAAAAGTAGAAGGAGCTTTAATCCCTGATGGGTGAAGTTCCCTAGAAGGTAAGCCTAATTATATTAAAGAAGATCAAAAACTTATCACAGATCTGGAAGGATCATATAATGAGGAAGGTTGGGCCCTCACCCTGCAAGGAAAGATAGTCATTCCCTCTTACTTAATATGGTCCCCGGTAAGGGAGGAACCTCAGAAAGGACACTGGGGAGCAGAGGCCCTATATAAACATTTAATTAAAGATATCAGAGCTAGAAATTTATATACTATGGTAAGACAAGAGACTCAACAGTGTGATCTTTGCCTCCAGACTAATCCTAAAAATACCCCCAGATTGGAAATGGGCTCAACTGGGAAAGGCAATGCACCTGGGCAACAATGGCAGATTTCTTGGAAGTTCTGAAAAATCAAAGGGGGTATAGATACCTATTGGTATTAACAGATACCTTTTCAGGCTGGCTAGAAGCGTTCCCTACCAGAACCGCCAGATCTCGGGAGGTGACCAGAATATTAATACAAGATATAATATTACACTTTGGGGTTCCAGCAACAATATCTTCTGACAGAGGGCCACGTTTCATTTCAAAGGTGGTGCAACAAATCAGCTGCCATTTAGATATAGATTGGCAGCTTCATACCCCATATCATCCCCAGTCAAGTGGCCAAGTAGAAAAGATGAATCATTTAGTCAAACAGCAGATTGTGAAACTTGGCCAGGAGACTAATTTGGCTTGGCTTCAGTCTCTTCCTGTGGCCCTTCTGTGCATATGAACTAAGCCAAGGGCAAGAGAGGGGTTAAGTCCTTTTGAAATTCTGTACGGATGACCCTATAGCATACAAAAGGGCATATCCATGCAGGCAGGGGATGAGACTGTAACTTCATATCTGCTGGCATTGGGTAAACAGCTCAATAAAATTGGAAAACATGTGTTTGGAACTCAAAGTAGAGGGTTAGATGGACCTGTGCATAATATACAGCCTGGGGATTACGTGTATGTTAAGTCTCTTGCAGAAAAGCCTCTGGAACTGCAATGGGAAGGACCATTCCAAGTACTCCTCACCTCCTTTACGGCAATTAAGATCAAGGAGCAGAGCGCCTGGATCCATCATACCGGAGTGAAGGAGGTCCATAGATCTCCATGGAAGGTTACACAAATTCGGCCAGGAAAATTGAATTTTTCACGATAATCTTGGTCAACATCTATGGTGTTGTGGTAGCATGGAACTAGAATTTCTTTGTAGGCCTTCTTCACGGGATGGCTCAAGGAAATAATTTGTCAGATTGCTGGGTATGCACAGAATTACCAAAATCAGGTCAATTTCCTTTTTCTAGGTATTCCCAAATTTAACATCCCATGGTTTACAAATATGACAGGTTGGGTAGGGGGACCTACCCCTCATGATCTGACGGGAGTATGGAGACCACCTGATGGCAATTATGACAGAACACTGGAGATGCTTATGTCACATGGAAGAAGAATCAGCTTAGGTTTAGGCTGGAATCAAACAAGTACTTTTCTAAGGTGTTAGATCAGGAGTCAGTTTACTAAAGGTAGTAAAAGAATTTATTAATGTCTTAGAAAAGGGGGGGGATTGAGATGAGGAGCTAGGAAATTAAAATAGGATATAGAAATTAGGCACTCAAGAAATGAAGGTGTAACTTAGTTTAGAGATAAAGATGGAAGACTTAGAGATCAAGCTAGAGGCCCATTAGTTAAAAGATAACTAAGATTGAATAGGATAATAGATCATAGTCAATGGGCCAGAGAGCAGAACAATATGGAAACCTTGATTAATGGAAGCTGTGAGGGAACGCTTCCTGATGGAATAGGAAGACAGCCCTAAAAACTGGTCAAAACCAACCCTATGGTCCGGCCTGAGTCCAGGAGGCTACAGAGACTGAGCAAGGAACGGAGGTAAAAAGTTCAACAGTGAGGAAGAGGAGCTACTTCATCTCTGCGATCCCAGCCCACAACCACCAGGACATGCTGCACAAATGCAACTAGGAGGAGACCGGGGTGGAACACATGAAAGACTTTCAGGCTCATTATAATATGAAACAGGGATAGTCATGCATAGGTATAGGCATATTATGAATCTGTGATGCTTTGTAGCATAAAGCCAAGACAAGGTGTCATGAGAGGTGCACATGTTTCTGGTGGAGCGATCCCCCGTGTGCCTCAGCGCTGAATAAACATACCTACTTTATAACCTTATAGGTTGTGGAGTCATGTTTCCACAAGTCACCCCACCCACTCTCTTCTTTCACTTCCCCCCCCTCCTTGTTCTCCCTTTCTCTCTCTCTCTCTCTCTCTTTGCTTTCCTCTCCCTGCCTCCTGGTTCCCCCTCTCCCCCCTTGTCACGGTCCACTCGGACACGTGATGGTTCGTTTGCTATGATCTGGGAAGTGCAAATTTAAGGGGACCAACACCAAAGGGGATAGCAGTAATCAAACAGTGAAACTTTATTGTGTTGCCTGTGAAGCAGCATGCGATAGTTAGAGATGGATGAAAGAAAGGAGAAAAGTAAAGTTTAGAGAGAGGAGGGAGAGAGGTTATAGTTACCACCGCTGATCTCACAACGTCCTAACGGTCCAGGGTCCAGCTGATGCTGCGTCGTCGATTGTCGTGGTCCTTGGTGGGGAAGTTTCCCATTTTCGTTGTCCAGAAGTCATCTTTTATGCTCAGTAACACACCTTGCTCCTCCTCTGCCTCAGGGGTCTCCGCCCTTCTCAGAATTCAATTATCATATCTCCGCCCTTCTCAAGCGAGGCCATCGCGCGTGCGCAGGGGGGAGTGTCCGAGGTGTGGCCAGTCTTGGAGGCGGGTAGCCTTCGACCAGGAGGTGTGTTCTAATGAAGCAAAGTGTATTATAATGAAGCAAAGTTCATCTAAGGTTCATGATTTCTTCATCGATGTTATGGCAACAGTCGCGATCCATCTTTTTGACAATGGCTATGCAATTATATCTAACAGCTCCGGCTAGGCCCAGGTACTGAACATTCTTTGTGCTACACGGCTCAGGCACCAAAGAACAGCACTGCACTGCCTGCACCACCCGGTTCAGTACTCAGGAGAACAGCACAGCACTGGCTGTGCCACACAGTTCTGCATTCAGGAGCCTTTGCACCACATTCCACTCCAGGGATCGGCAACTGTGCTCCAAACAGGCCGTAGTCGGGTATCTCACTGTCCATGTCCCTGATGACAATGTTGAGACAATGCTGATCTTCTGACGGACTCTTACACTCCCCCCCGCCCCCCACTATCTCTCTCATCTCTCTGTCTCTCTCCTTTATCATCCCCCCCCTCCATTCCCCCTCTCTCTCTCTCTTCTTCTTCATCCCCCGCCGGCGCTCCCCTACCTCCCTCTCTCTCCCCCTCTTGCCCCCTCCCTCTCGCCCTCCCCCCCCCGCCTCGCCCTCACCCCCCCTCCCCCCCTCCCTCCCCCCCTCTCCCTCCCACCTCCCTATCCACCCTCCCTCTCCCCTTCCCTCTCCCCTTCCCTCTCCCCTTCCCTCTCCCCTTCCCTCTCCCCTTCCCTCTCCCCTTCCCTCTCCCCTTCCCTCTCCCCTTCCCTCTCCCCTTCCCTCTCCCCTTCCCTCTCCCCTTCCCTCTCCCCTTCCCTCTCCCCTTCCCTCTCCCCTTCCCTCTCCCCTTCCCTCTCCCCTTCCCTCTCCCCTTCCCTCTCCCCCCCTTCCTCCTCTCCCCCCCTTCCTCCTCTCCCCCCCTTCCTCCTCTCCCCCCCTTCCTCCTCTCCCCCCCTTCCTCCTCTCCCCCCCTTCCTCCTCTCCCCCCCTTCCTCCTCTCCCCCCCTTCCTCCTCTCCCCCCCTTCCTCCTCTCCCCCCCTTCCTCCTCTCCCCCCCTTCCTCCTCTCCCCCCCTTCCTCCTCTCCCCCCCTTCCTCCTCTCCCCCCCTTCCTCCTCTCCCCCCCTTCCTCCTCTCCCCCCCTTCCTCCTCTCCCCCCCTTCCTCCTCTCCCCCCCTTCCTCCTCTCCCCCCCTTCCTCCTCTCCCCCCCTTCCTCCTCTCCCCCCCTTCCTCCTCTCCCCCCCTTCCTCCTCTCCCCCCCTTCCTCCTCTCCCCCCCTTCCTCCTCTCCCCCCCTTCCTCCTCTCCCCCCCTTCCTCCTCTCCCCCCCTTCCTCCTCTCCCCCCCTTCCTCCTCTCCCCCCCTTCCTCCTCTCCCCCCCTTCCTCCTCTCCCCCCCTTCCTCCTCTCCCCCCCTTCCTCCTCTCCCCCCCTTCCTCCTCTCCCCCCCTTCCTCCTCTCCCCCCCTTCCTCCTCTCCCCCCCTTCCTCCTCTCCCCCCCTTCCTCCTCTCCCCCCCTTCCTCCTCTCCCCCCCTTCCTCCTCTCCCCCCCTTCCTCCTCTCCCCCCCTTCCTCCTCTCCCCCCCTTCCTCCTCTCCCCCCCTTCCTCCTCTCCCCCCCTTCCTCCTCTCCCCCCCTTCCTCCTCTCCCCCCCTTCCTCCTCTCCCCCCCTTCCTCCTCTCCCCCCCTTCCTCCTCTCCCCCCCTTCCTCCTCTCCCCCCCTTCCTCCTCTCCCCCCCTTCCTCCTCTCCCCCCCTTCCTCCTCTCCCCCCCTTCCTCCTCTCCCCCCCTTCCTCCTCTCCCCCCCTTCCTCCTCTCCCCCCCTTCCTCCTCTCCCCCCCTTCCTCCTCTCCCCCCCTTCCTCCTCTCCCCCCCTTCCTCCTCTCCCCCCCTTCCTCCTCTCCCCCCCTTCCTCCTCTCCCCCCCTTCCTCCTCTCCCCCCCTTCCTCCTCTCCCCCCCTTCCTCCTCTCCCCCCCTTCCTCCTCTCCCCCCCTTCCTCCTCTCCCCCCCTTCCTCCTCTCCCCCCCTTCCTCCTCTCCCCCCCTTCCTCCTCTCCCCCCCTTCCTCCTCTCCCCCCCTTCCTCCTCTCCCCCCCTTCCTCCTCTCCCCCCCTTCCTCCTCTCCCCCCCTTCCTCCTCTCCCCCCCTTCCTCCTCTCCCCCCCTTCCTCCTCTCCCCCCCTTCCTCCTCTCCCCCCCTTCCTCCTCTCCCCCCCTTCCTCCTCTCCCCCCCTTCCTCCTCTCCCCCCCTTCCTCCTCTCCCCCCCTTCCTCCTCTCCCCCCCTTCCTCCTCTCCCCCCCTTCCTCCTCTCCCCCCCTTCCTCCTCTCCCCCCCTTCCTCCTCTCCCCCCCTTCCTCCTCTCCCCCCCTTCCTCCTCTCCCCCCCTTCCTCCTCTCCCCCCCTTCCTCCTCTCCCCCCCTTCCTCCTCTCCCCCCCTTCCTCCTCTCCCCCCCTTCCTCCTCTCCCCCCCTTCCTCCTCTCCCCCCCTTCCTCCTCTCCCTCGCCCCCCTCACTCTCCCCCCCTTCCTCATCCCCCTCTTCCTCACCCCCTCTTCCTCACCCCCCCCTTAATCACCCCCCCTTCCTCTCCCTCCTTCCTCTCCCTCCTTCCTCTCCCCCCTTCCTCTCCCCCCCTTACTCTCCCCGCTTCCTCTCCCCCCTTCCTCTCCCCCTCTCCCCACCCTCCTCTCCCCACCTCCTCTCCCCCACTCCCCCCCTACTCTCCCCTCTCATCTCCCCCCATTCCTCTCCCACCTTCCTCTCCCCCCCTTCCCCTCCCCACCACCTCTCCCCCCCTTCCTCTCAGCCCTTCCTCTCCCGCGCTTCCTATCCCCCCCTCACTCCCAACCTACTATCCACGCCTCCCTCTCCCTCCCTCCCACTCCCCACCTACCTCTCTGCCCACATTCCTCTTCACCCACCTTCCTCTCCCCACCTCCTCTCCCCCACCTCTCTCCCTCCCCTCTCCCCCTCTCCTCTCCACCTCCCCTCTCCTCCTCTCTCCCTTTTCCACCACCTGCTTCTCGCTCCCTATCCCCCTCTCATCTCCTCTCTATTCCTCTCTTTCTGTTTCTTCCTCTGATTTCCTCCTCTCTCTTCTTCCTCTCTCTCCCTCCTCTCTCTCCCTTCTCTCTCTCCCTCCTGTCTCTCCCTCCTCTCTCTAACATCACTTCTTCCTCTCTCTTCTTCCTCTATGTTCTTTCTCCTCTCTCCATGTTCTCTCTCCTACTCTATTAATCTCTCTTCCTCTCTCATTTACTCTTCCACTTCTCTCCTCCTCATTTCTCCTCCACCACTCTCTTTCTCCTCTCTCTTCCTCCTCTCTCTCCCTCCTCTCTCCTCCTCTCTCCTCCTCTCTCTTACTCCTCTCTCCTCCTACTCTCTAATCCTCCTCTCTCTTCCTACTCTCTCTCCCTTCTCCCTCTTTCTCCTCTCTTCCACCTCTCTCTTCCTCATCTCTCCTCCACCTTTCTCTTCCTCCTCTCTCTTCCTCCACATTCAACCTCCTCTCTCCTCATCCTTGTCCTTCTCTCTCCTCTTCCTACCTGCCACTACATTTCTCTCTCTTCCTCTTCTCTCTTCCTCCACTCTCATCCTCCTTCCTCCTCATCCTCTATCCCTCTCTCTCCTCTTCCTCCATGCCACTACATTCCTCTCTCTTCCTTCTCTCTCTTCCCCTCTCTCTTCCTCGTCTCTCCTCTCGTCTCTCCTTCTCCTCTCTCCTCTACCTCTCTCGCCCTCCTCTCTCTTCCTCCTCTCTCGCCCTCCCCTCTCTTCCTCCCCTCTCTTCCTCCCCTCTCTTCTCCCCTCTCTTCCTCCCCTCTCTTCCTCCCCTCTCTTCCTCCCCTCTCTTCCTCCCCTCTCTTCCTCCCTCTCTTCTTCCTCCCCTCTCTTCCTCCCCTCTCTTCCTCCCCTCTCTTCCTCCCCTCTCTTCCTCCCCTCTCTTCCTCCCCTCTCTTCCTCCCCTCTCTTCCTCCCCTCTCTTCCTCCCCTCTCTTCCTCCCCTCTCTTCCTCCCCTCTCTTCCTCCCTCTCTTCCTCCCCTCTCTTCCTCCCTCTCTTCCTCCCCTCTCTTCCTCCCCTCTCTTCCTCCCCTCTCTTCCTCCCTCTCTTCCTCCCCTCTCTTCCTCCCCTCTCTTCCTCCCCTCTCTTCCTCCCCTCTCTTCCTCCCCTCTCTTCCTCCCCTCTCTTCCTCCCCTCGCTTCCTCCCCTCTCTTCCTCCCCTCTCGTCCTCCCCTCTCTTCCTCCCCTCTCTTCTCCCCTCTCTCCTCCCTCTCTTCCTCCCCTCTCTTCTCCCTCTCTCCTCCCTCTCTTCCTCCCTCTCTTCCCCTCTCTTCCTCCCTCTCTTCCTCCCCTCTCTTCCTCCCCTCTCTTCCTCCCCTCTCTTCCTCCCCTCTCTTCCTCCCCTCTCTTCCTCCCCTCTCTTCCTCCCTCTCTTCCTCCCCTCTCTTCCTCCCCTCTCTTCCTCCCCTCTCTTCCTCCCCTCTCTTCCTCCCCTCTCTTCCTCCCCTCTCTTCCTCCCCTCTCTTCCTCCCCTCTCTTCTCCCTCTCTCCCTCCCTCTCTTCCTCCCTCTCTTCTCTCCCCTCTCTTCCTCCCCTCTCTTCCTCCCCTCTCTTCCTCCCCTCTCTTCCTCCCCTCTCTTCCTCCCTCTCTTCCTCCCCTCTCTTCCTCCCCTCTCTTCCTCCCCTCTCTTCCTCCCCTCTCTTCCTCCCCTCTCTTCCTCCCTCTCTTCCTCCCCTCTCTTCCTCCCCTCTCTTCCTCCCCTCTCTTCCTCCCTCTCTTCCTCCCCTCTCTTCCTCCCCTCTCTTCTCCCCTCTCTTCCTCCCCTCTCTTCCTCCCTCTCTTCTCCCCTCTCTTCCTCCCCTCTCTTCCTCCCCTCTCTTCCTCCCCTCTCTTCCTCCCCTCTCTTCCTCCCCTCTCTTCCTCCCCTCTCTTCCTCCCCTCTCTTCCTCCCCTCTCTTCCTCCCCTCTCGTCCTCCCCTCTCTTCCTCCCCTCTCTTCTCCCCTCTCTTCCTCCCCTCTCTTCCTCCCCTCTCTTCCTCCCCTCTCTTCCTCCCTCTCTTCCTCCCCTCTCTTCCTCCCCTCTCTTCCTCCCCTCTCTTCCTCCCCTCTCTTCCTCCCCTCTCTTCCTCCCCTCTCTTCCTCCCCTCTCTTCCTCCCCTCTCTTCCTCCCCTCTCTTCCTCCCTCTCTTCCTCCCCTCTCTTCCTCCCTCTCTTCCTCCCCTCTCTTCCTCCCCTCTCTCCTCCCCTCTCTTCCTCCCTCTCTTCCTCCCCTCTCTTCCTCCCCTCTCTCCTCCCCTCTCTTCCTCCCCTCATCTTCCTCCTCCTCTCTTCCTCCCCTCTCTTCCTCCCCTCTCTTCCTCCCCTCTCTTCCTCCCCTCTCTTCCTCCCCTCTCTTCCTCCCCTCTCTTCCTCCCCTCTCTTCCTCCCCTCTCTTCCTCCCCTCTCTTCCTCCCCTCTCTTCCTCCCTCTCTTCCTCCCCTCTCTTCCTCCCCTCTCTTCCTCCCCTCTCTTCCTCCCCTCTCTTCCTCCCCTCTCTTCCTCCCCTCTCTTCCTCCCCTCTCTTCCTCCCCTCTCTTCCTCCCCTCTCTTCCTCCCCTCTCTTCCTCCCCTCTCTTCCTCCCCTCTCTTCCTCCCCTCTCTTCCTCCCCTCTCTTCTCCCCTCTCTTCCTCCCCTCTCTTCCTCCCCTCTCTTCCTCCCCTCTCTTCCTCCCCTCTCTTCCTCCCCTCTCTTCCTCCCTCTCTTCCTCCCCTCTCTTCCTCCCCTCTCTTCCTCCCCTCTCTTCCTCCCCTCTCTTCCTCCCCTCTCTTCCTCCCCTCTCTTCCTCCCCTCTCTTCCTCCCCTCTCTTCCTCCCCTCTCTTCCTCCCCTCTCTTCCTCCCCTCTCTTCCTCCCTCTCTTCCTCCCCTCTCTTCCTCCCCTCTCTTCCTCCCCTCTCTTCCTCCCCTCTCTTCCTCCCCTCTCTTCCTCCCCTCTCTTCCTCCCCTCTCTTCCTCCCCTCTCTTCCTCCCCTCTCTTCCTCCCCTCTCTTCCTCCCTCTCTTCCTCCCCTCTCTTCCTCCCCTCTCTTCCTCCCCCTCTCTTCCTCCCTCTCTTCCTCCCCTCTCTTCCTCCCCTCTCTTCCTCCCCTCTCTTCCTCCCCTCTCTTCCTCCCCTCTCTTCCTCCCCTCTCTTCCTCCCTCTCTTCCTCCCCTCTCTTCCTCCCCTCTCTTCCTCCCCTCTCTTCCTCCCCTCTCTTCCTCCCCTCTCTTCCTCCCCTCTCTTCCTCCCCTCTCTTCCTCCCCTCTCTTCCTCCCTCTCTTCCTCCCCTCTCTTCCTCCCCTCTCTCCCTCCCCTCTCTTCCTCCCCTCTCCTCCTCCTTTCTCCACGACCTCTATCCTCCTGCTCTCTCGTCCGCCTCTCTGTTACTCCTCTCTCCTCCACCTCTCTCCTCTTCCTCTTTCTTGCTCCACTCCCTTCCTCCTCTCTCTTCCTACTCTATCCTCCTCCTCTCTCCTTTTCCTCTCTATTCCTCCTCTCTCCTCCTCCTCTCTCCTCCTCCTCTCTCTCTTCCCTCTCTCTTCCCTTTCTCGCCCTTCTCTCTCTTCCTGTCTTTCTTCCTCCTCTCTCTTCCTCCTCTCTCTTCCTCCTCTCTCTTCCTCCTCTCTCTTCCTCCTCTCTCTTCCTCCTCTCTCTTCCTCCTCTCTCTTCCTCCTCTCTCTTCCTCCTCTCTCTTCCTCCTCTCTCTTCCTCCTCTCTCTTCCTCCTCTCTCTTCCTCCTCTCTCTTCCTCCTCTCTCTTCCTCCTCTCTCTTCCTCCTCTCTCTTCCTCCTCTCTCTTCCTCAACCCCTATTCTCTTCTTCTCTCTTCCTAATCTCTCTACCTCCTCTCTCTTCCTCCTCTCTCTTCCTCCTCTCTCCCTCCTCCTCTCTCCTCTTACTCTCTCTTCCCCCTTTCTCGCCCTTCTCTCTCTTCCTGTTCTCTCTTCCTCCTCTCTCCTCGTCTCTCCTCTTCCTCTCGCTTCCCCCTCTCGCTTCCCCCTCTCGCTTCTCCCCTCTCGCTTCCCCCTCTCGCTTCCCCTCTCGCTTCCCCCTCTCGCTTCCCCCTCTCGCTTCCCCCCTCTCGCTTCCCCCTCTCGCTTCCCCCTCTCGCTTCCCCCTCTCGCTTCCCCTCTCGCTTCCCCCTCTCGCTTCCCCCTCTCGCTTCCCCCTCTCGCTTCCCCCTCTCGCTTCTCCCTCTCGCTTCCCCCTCTCGCTTCCCCCTCTCGCTTCCCCTCCTCCTCCGCTTCCCCCTCTCGCTTCCCCCTCTCGCTTCCCCTCTCGCTTCCCCCTCTCGCTTCCCCCTCTCTCGCTTCCCCCTCTCGCTTCCCCCTCTCGCTTCCCCCTCTCGCTTCCCCCTCTCGCTTCCCCCTCTCGCTTCCCCCTCTCGCTTCCCCCCTCCTCGCTTCCCCCTCTCGCTTCCCCCTCTCGCTTCCCCCTCTCGCTTCCCCCTCTCGCTTCCCCCTCTCGCTTCCCCCTCTCGCTTCCCCCTCTCGCTTCCCCCTCTCGCTTCCCCCTCTCGCTTCCCCCTCTCGCTTCCCCTCTCGCTTCCCCCTCTCGCTTCCCCCTCTCGCTTCCCCCTCTCGCTTCCCCCTCTCGCTTCCCCTCTCGCTTCCCCCTCTCGCTTCCCCCTCTCGCTTCCCCCTCTCGCTTCCCCCTCTCGCTTCCCCCTCTCGCTTCCCCCTCTCGCTTCCCCCTCTCGCTTCCCCCTCTCGCTTCCCCCTCTCGCTTCCCCCTCTCGCTTCCCCCTCTCGCTTCCCCCTCCATTCTCCCCCTCCATTCTCCCCCTCCATTCTCCCCCTCCATTCTCCCCCTCCATTCTCCCCCTCCATTCTCCCCCCTCCATTCTCCCCCTCCATTCTCCTCCTCCATTCTCCTCCTCCTCCTCTATCCTCTTCCTCTTTATTCGTCCTCTCTATTCCTCCTCTCTCTTCCTCATCTGTCTTCCTCCTCTCTCCTCTTCCTCTCTCTTCCTCGTCTCTCCCCCTTCTCTCTCTCTTCCTCTCTCTTCCTCCTCTCTCTTCCTCCACATTCTTCTTCCTCTCTCCTTCTCCTCTCTCTTCCTCCCCTCTCCTCCTCCTCTCTCCTCTTCCTCTCATTCTCCTCTCTCTTCCTCCTCCCTCTTCCTCCTCTCTTTTCCTCCTCTCTCCTCTTCCTCATTCTTCCAACTCTCTCTTCTTCCTCTCTCTTCTTCCTCTCTCTTCTTCCTCTCTCTTCTTCCTCTCTCTTCTTCCTCTCTCTTCTTCCTCTCTCTTCTTCCTCTCTCTTCTTCCTCTCTCTTCTTCCTCTCTCTTCTTCCTCTCTCTTCTTCCTCTCTCTTCTTCCTCTCTCTTCTTCCCTCTCTCTTCTTCCTCTCTCTACTTCCTCTCTCTACTTCCTCTCTCTACTTCCTCTCTCTACTTCCTCTCTCTACTTCCTCTCTCTACTTCCTCTCTCTACTTCCTCTCTCTTCCTCCTCTCTCTTCCTCCTCTCTCTTCCTCCTCTCTCTTCCTCCTCTCTCTTCCTCCTCTCTCTTCCTCCTCTCTCTTCCTCCTCTCTCTTCCTCCTCTCTCTTCCTCCTCTCTCTTCCTCCTCTCTCTTCCTCCTCTCTCTTCCTCCTCTCTCTTCCTCCTCTCTCTTCCTCCTCTCTCTTCCTCCTCTCTCTTCCTCCTCTCTCTTCCTCCTCTCTCTTCCTCCTCTCTCTTCCTCCTCTCTCTTCCTCCTCTCTCTTCCTCCTCTCTCTTCCTCCTCTCTCTTCCTCCTCTCTCTTCCTCCTCTCTCTTCCTCCTCTCTCTTCCTCCTCTCTCTTCCTCCTCTCTCTTCCTCCTCTCTCCTCCTCCTCTCTCCTCCTCCTCTCTCTCCTCCTCTCTCCTCCTCCTCTCTCCTCCTCCTCTCTCCTCCTCCTCTCTCCTCCTCCTCTCTCCTCCTCCTCTCCCCTCCTCCTCTCTCCTCCTCTGTGCTCCTCCTCTCTCCTCCTCATCGCTCCAGTTCCTCTCTCATCCTCCTATCTCTTCCTACTCTCTCCTCCTCCTGTCTCCTCATCCTATCTCTTCCTCCTCACTCTTCGTCCTCTTTCTTCTCCTCTCTCCCTCTCTTCTCTCCTCCTTCTCTCTCTGTTCCTCCGCACTTCCTCCTCTTCTCTCCTCTCCCACTGCGTTCCTCCTCTCTCTGGATCCTATCTCTTCCTCCTCTCTCTACGTCGTCTCTCTTCCCACTCTCTCTTCCACGTCTCTCCTCCTCCTCTCTCCTCCTCCTCTCTCTTCCTCATCTCGCTTCCTCCTCTCTCCTCTTCCTCTCTCCTCTTCCTCTCTCCTCTTCCTCTCTCCTCTTCCTCTCTCTTCCACCTCTCTCTTCCACCTCTCTCTTCCACTCTCTCTTCCACCTCTCTCTTCCACCTCTCTCTTCCACCTCTCTCTTCCACCTCTCTCTTCACCTCTCTCTTCCACCTCTCTCTTCCACCTCTCTCTTCCACCTCTCTCTTCCACCTCTCTCTTCCACCTCTCTCTTCCACCTCTCTCTTCCACCTCTCTCTTCCACCTCTCTCTTCCACCTCTCTCTTCCACCTCTCTCTTCCACCTCTCTCTTCCACCTCTCTCTTCACCTCTCTCTTCCACCTCTCTCTTCCACCTCTCTCTTCCACCTCTCTCTTCTTCTTTCTCTACTTCCACTCTGTTCCTCCTCTCTCTTCCTCCTCTCTCTTCCTCTTCTTCTTCTTCCACTCTCTTCTTCCTCTCTCTTCCTCCTCTCTCCTTCTCCTCTCTCTTCTTCTCCTCTCCACCTCCTCTCTCCTCTTCCTATCTTTCTCCTATCTCTTCCACATCTCTCTTCCTCCTCTTCCTCCTTCCTCTTCGTCCTCTCTTTTCCTCCTCTCTCCTGTTCCTCATTCTTCTTGCTCTTTCTTGCTCTATCTTCCTCCTTTCTCCTCCTCCTTTCTCCTCCTCCTTTCTCCTCCTCCTTTCTCCTCCTCCTTTCTCCTCCTCCTTTCTCCTCCTCCTTTCTCCTCCTCCTTTCTCCTCCTCCTTTCTCCTCCTCCTTTCTCCTCCTCCTTTCTCCTCTCCTTTCTCCTCCTCCTTTCTCCTCCTCCTTTCTCGCCTCCTTTCTCCTCCTCCTTTCTCCTCCTCCTTTCTCCTCCTCCTTTCTCCTCCTCCTTTCTCCTCCTCCTTTCTCCTCCTCCTCTCACTTCCTCCTCTCACTTCCTCTCTCACTTCCTCCTCTCACTTCCTCCTCTCTCTTCCTCCTCTCTCTTCCTCCTCTCTCTTCCTCCTCTCTCTTCCTCCTCTCTCTTCCTCCTCTCTCTTCCTCCTCTCTCTTCCTCCTCTCTCTTCCTCCTCTCTCTTCCTCCTCTCTCTTCCTCCTCTCTTCTCCTCTCTCTTCCTCCTCTCTCTTCCTCCTCTCTCTTCCTCCTCTCTCTTCCTCCCCTCTCTTCCTCCCCTCTCTTCCTCCCCTCTCTTCCTCCCCTCTCTTCCTCCCCTCTCTTCCTCCCCTCTCTTCCTCCCCTCTCTTCCTCCCCTCTCTTCCTCCCCTCTCTTCCTCCCCTCTCTTCCTCCCCTCTCTTCCTCCCTCTCTTCCTCCCCTCTCTTCCTCCCCTCTCTTCCTCCCCTCTCTTCCTCCCCTCTCTTCCTCCCCTCTCTTCCTCCCCTCTCTCCTCCCCTCTCTTCCTCCCCTCCTCCTTCTCCCCTCTCTTCCTCCCCTCTCTTCCTCCCTCTCTTCCTCCCCTCTCTTCCTCCCCTCTCTTCCTCCCCTCTCCTCTTCCTCTCTCTTTCTCCTCTCTCTTCCTTCTCTCCTTCCTCCACTCTCTTACTCCTTTCTCTTCCTCCCATCTCTTCCTCCTCTCTCTTCCTCCTCTCTGTTACTCCTCTCTCCTCTTCCTCTCTCTTCCTCCTGTCTTTTCCTCGTCTCTCCTCCTCCTCTCTCCTCTTCCTCTCTCTTCTTCCTCTTTCTTCCTCCTCTCTTTCCTCCTCTCTCCTCCTCCTCCTCTTCCTCTACTCTCTTCCTTTCCCTCTCTCCTCCTCCTCTCTCCTCTTTCTCTATCTTCCTCCTCCCTCTTCCTCCTCCCTCTTCCTTCTCTCTCTTCCTCCTCTCTCTTCCTCCTCTGTCTTCCTCCTCTGTCTTCCTCCTCTGTCTTCCTCCTCTGTCTTCCTCCTCTCTCTTCCTCCTCTCTCTTCCTCCTCTCTCTTCCTCCTCTCTCTTCCTCCTCTCTCTTCCTCCTCTCTCCTCTTCCTCCTCTCTCCTCTTCCTCCTCTCTCCTCTTCCTCCTCTCTCCTCTTCCTCCTCTCTCCTCTTCCTCCTCTCTCCTCTTCCTCCTCTCTCCTCTTCCTCCTCTCTCCTCTTCCTCCTCTCTCCTCTTCCTCCTCTCTCCTCTTCCTCCTCTCTCCTCTTCCTCCTCTCTCCTCTTCCTCCTCTCTCTCTTCCTCCTCTCTCCTCTTCCTCCTCCTCTCTCCTCTTCCTCCTCTCTCCTCCTCTCTGCCTCCTCTTCCTCCTCTCTCTTCCTCCTCTCTCTCTTCCTCCTCTCTCCTCTCTTCCTCTCTCCCTCTTCTCTCTCCTCTCTCTTCCTCCTCTCTCTCTCTCTCCTCTCTCCTCTTCCTCTCTCCTCTTCCTCTCCTCTCTCCTCTTCCTCCTCTCTCCTCTTCCTCCTCTCTCCTCTTCCTCTCTCTTCCTCCTCTCTCTTCCTCCCTCTTCCTCCGCTCTTCTCACTCTCTCTCCTCCACTCTCTTCCTCCCTCTCTTCTCCCCTCTCTTCCTCCCCTCTCTCTTCCTCCCTCTCTTCTTCCTCCCCTCTCTTCCTCCCCTCTCTCCTCCCCTCTTCCTCCTCTCTCTTCCTCCCCTCTCTTCCTCCCCTCTCTTCTCCCCTCTCTTCCTCTCTCTCTCCTCTTCATCTCTCTTCCTCCCTCTCTCTTCCTCTCTCTTCCTCTTCCCTCTTCCTCCTCCTCTTCCTCCTCTCTCCTCCTCTCTCTTCCTCTCTCTCTTTCCTCCTCTCTCCTCTTCCTCTCTCTCCTCCTCTCTTTCCTCTCTCTCTCTTCCTCTCTCCTCTTCCTCCTCTCTCTTCCTCCTCTCTCTTCTCCTCCTCTCTCTTCCTCCTCTCTCTTCCTCCCCTCTCTTCCTCCCTCTCTTCCTCCCTCTCTTCCTCCCCTCTCTTCCTCCCCTCTCTCCTCCCCTCTCTTCCTCCCCTCTCTTCCTCCCCTCTCTTCCTCCCCCTCTCTTCCTCCCCTCTCTTCCTCCCCTCTCTTCCTCCCTCTCTTCCTCCCCTCTCTTCCTCCCCTCTCTTCTCCCCTCTCTTCCTCCCCTCTCTTCCTCCCCTCATCTTCCTCCCCTCTCTTCTCTCTTCCTCCCCTCTCTTCCTCCCCTCTCTTCCTCCCCTCTCTTCCTCCCCTCTCTTCTCCCCTCTCTTCCTCCCCTCTCTTCCTCCCTCTCTTCCTCCCCTCTCTTCCTCCCCTCTCTTCCTCCCCTCTCTTCCTCCCCTCTCTTCCTCCCCTCTCTCCTCCCCTCTCTTCCTCCCCTCTCTTCCTCCCTCTCTTCCTCCCCTCTCTTCCTCCCCTCTCTTCCTCCCCTCTCTTCCTCCCCTCTCTTCCTCCCCTCTCTTCCTCCCCTCTCTTCCTCCCCTCTCTTCCTCCCCTCTCTTCCTCCCCTCTCTTCCTCCCCTCTCTTCCTCCCCCTCTCTTCCTCCCCTCTCTTCCTCCCCTCTCTTCCTCCCCTCTCTTCCTCCCCTCTCTCCTCCCCTCTCTTCCTCCCCTCTCTTCCTCCCCTCTCTTCCTCCCCTCTCTTCCTCCCCTCTCTTCCCTCCCCTCTCTTCCTCCCCTCTCTTCCTCCCCTCTCTTCCTCCCCTCTCTTCCTCCCCTCTCTTCCTCCCTCTCTTCCTCCCCTCTCCTCCCCCCCTCTCCTCTCCCTCTATCTTCCTCCTCTCTCCTCTTCCTTTCTCTTCCTCCTCTCTCCTCTCCTCCTCTCTCCTCTTCCTCCTCTCTTTTCCTCCTCTCTT